>NC_135384.1:20419469-20722500 GCF_049243985.1 Paroedura picta | reverse complement strand
TAGAACAAAACAATAATCTGATCTGTTTCACAGTATTACAAAAAGTATGAGTGGCACCTATAAACCTTTTGTGCCATTAAAGTTTTCACTGAAACAAAGAAACAAACAAAAACCAGAACTTGGATCCCCGAAGAAGTATCTATCCTTGTACGTGGTTTTTATTTAGCTCCTTGGACCTTCCCAAGTGTTTGTTTGGTTTTTACTGTTCTGCAGTTTTTCAAACCGGGTGTTTGATATCTGAATGAGAAGTTAACTTTGTGTGTGTGTAGTGATGACAAATAGCACCACTCCTCTATGGATATAACAACTTTGTCATAGCACTAACACATTTACAAAAAACCACCTGTGCTAAAACAAGATGATTAGGATTTGCAAGCTTTAGAAAATGTGGTCATTTAAATATGACAGCTCTCAGTGGAAAATGCGGAGTCTGGCTTCTCAGTTTTGGGACTGGCTGCTAGATCACGAGAGGTTTTGGGGGGCAAGGCTGGACTGAGCAGCCCAATGCCATACATTCTGTTAACTCAGTGGTCCCCAAACTTTTTATCACCAGGGACCGGTCAACGCTTGACAATTTTACTGAGGCCCGGGGGAGGTAGTCTTTTGCCGAGGGACGTCACCGCCTCCTGAGCCCCTGCTCCACTTGCTTTCCTGCCGGCGCCCCTGACTTCCCGCCGCATGCTAGGGGGCGCTGCCAGCATTGCTGCCCAGTGCCACGCCGAGGGGGAGCACCAGCCCTGGCGGCCACCAGAGAGCACCAAAGGTGAGCCGACGGTAGAGTGGCAGGGCAGCCCCTGAGGCAGCATCCGGGGAGTAGGATGAGGAGGAGCCACGGCCCGGTACCGACTGATCAATGGTAACCCCATGGGATTTTCAAGGCAAGACACAAACAGAGTGGGTTTGCCACTGCCTGTCTCTGTGCAGAGGCGCTGGTCTTCCCTGGTGGTCTCCCATCCAAATACTAATCAGGGACAACCCAGCTTTCTTAAGAGATCTGATGAGATTGGGTTAGCCTGGGCTACTTTCTGCTATTTTTGTAAATACTGATTCCACAAGGTGATTTTGGTGGTTCATAATTGCTTTCAAGTCATAGCTGATTTATGGAAAGCCTGTACAGTTTTTAAGATGAGAGGTGGTTTGCAATCGCATCCCTCTGGAGCTATGAACCCGGCCTCTCCCAACCAAGTACTAATCACTGCTGAGGCTGCTTAACTTAGAAGAGAGTACCTATTTTGCCTCTGTGTTTCCCCAGGAGAATATGGATGGTGGTAGGGATGCCTCCCTGGGTTCCCCAATCTGACTTTGTCTCAGTCATGAAAGAGGAGGAGGAGGGTCTTATATGCCACTTTTTTCTTCCAGAAGGAGTCTCAAAGCAGCTTCCATTCGCCTTCCCTTTCCTCTCCCCACAACAGACACCCTGTGAGGCAGGTGGGGCTGAGAGAGCCCTGATACTACTGAAGAAGAGTTGGTTCTTATATGCCACTTTTTGTGGCATATAAGAGTGTTTGGGTGGTGAGTAGACGTGGACAGAGAGGTGGTCCAGAGGCACCTGGGTGCACTGGATGAATTCAGATCCCCTGGGCCAGATGGTGTGCACCCGAAGGTGCTCAAAGAACTTTCTGGAGAGCTTGCGGAACCCTTGTTCATCATCTTTAGGACCTTTTGGAGGACTGGAGAGGTGCGAGAAGACTGGAGGAGAGCAAATGTTATCCCAATCTTCATAAAAGTGAAGAGAAATTATCCGAGAAACTACAGGCCAGTGAGTCTGACCTCCAATGCAGGGAAGAAGGAAGGAAGGAAGGAAGGAAGGAAGGAAGGAAGGAAGGAAGGAAGGAAGGAAGGAAGGAAGGAAGGAAGGAAGGAGGGAGGGAGGGAGGGAGGGAGGGAGGGAAGGAGGGGAGGGAAGAAGATAGACTTTCCTGACCCACCCCCACTCAGGAGGGTCATGGAGAGGCTTCCAAAGGCTGTCTTGGGCCACATAGGGCTGGCAGGCAGCCTTTCCCGGGCCTTTGAAGCCCTGCCGAAATTGGGAGGGCCACAGAGCAGCTTCCAAAGGCCTTCCAGAGTAGTTTCCGGGGCCTTCTGCACCCCCCCCCCAAAGTTTTGAGGGTCACAGAGCAGCAGTTAAGGCTTAGGAAGGTGACATATAAACTACCCAAGGGAATAAACTACACATACAAACTGAGAATGCGCATCTAGAAATTTGGAGACATTCACCAGGATTCTGGATCGCAGAGAGGGATGATGAGTGTCGTATTCAACAGGCTTTCCAGATCAAGTAATTGTCAGGGAGGCGAGTGAACTCTGTGGCCTCTCTCTTGGTTTCCCTGTCTGCCCTTTGACTTCATTACCAGGGCAGGCAGAGCCAGTGTGGTACAGTGGTTAAGAGCTTGAGGGTCAGCTTGGTGTGGTGGTTAAGAGCGGCAGGCTGTGATCTGGAGAACTGGTTGGATTCCCCCCTCCTCCCCAGCTAGGTGATCTTGGGCCAGTAACAGTTCTCTCAAAGCTCTCTGAGCCTCACCTACCTCACATGGCATCTGTTGTGGGGAGAGGAAGGGAAGGCGATTGTAACCCACTTTGAGACTCCCTTGGGTAGGAAAAAGCAGATTATGAAAGACCAGCTCTGCTCAGAACAAAGAGGGCAGGGGTTGAACTACTTTGTGTCTTCTCTCCTCTACAGTCTGGAGAGGTATCAATTATTTCTCCTTGAGCTGCTCTTAGGTGCATTTATCAGCAGTGAAGAAAGCTGCTTATATCCTGATCTCTCCTGAAGTCTCTTTCCTCATGAAAGACCATGAGCCATGCTGGTCATCTTGGCCACCCTGCTCCGCCTTTGCCTCCCCCAGAACCTCTCTATTGATGGCAGCATCCTTGTCTTTACAACTCCCAGATGGTCCCTTGGCCACTCCCAGGTTAAGACAACTTCATTGTTTGTACAGGGAGGATGAAGTTGAAGATAGGAAGATACAGATCATGATGCATCTAGCTGAAGATTACTCAGACTGGCAGTAGTTCTTCAAGGATTCTGGCAGAGAAAGGCCCTTTCCAGATTCCTGCTACCTGAGACGCTTTACCTGCAAAGAACCTGGGAACTTTTCTCAAGCATAGCATGATAAACTTCTCTGCATACAGGTGGAGTTTGTTGCGCAAAGGTGATGAAAGTTGTTCTTGAGATGTTCCCTCTTCTGCTCCAAGCTTATATAGTAGACTTAGTCTTTGTTGCATCTGACCACATGGCCTAGAGGTAGTTGGATTGCCCTTAGCCTTCATCTCTCCACCAACTCTCCGAACCATTGATTAATCCTGCTTTTCCCTGGAGGAACTAGGAATCTAACGGAGTTGTACCAGAGAACTCTGCCCACACACAAGCTGCCAAAGCCCCATGAACAAGTGTGCTAACCTACCAAGCGATGCATGATTCAGCAGGCATACATATGGAGGAAGTCACGCCAAGGCCAGGACATCTGTAGAAATCCAAGCCAGGATTTCCACCTCACTCTTCCAAGATAACAAAACCAAATAAGTGCTTTGAAAAAAGCGAATCTCCCTCACTGAAGATGATAATCCAGAAGTGGATTTCCACATCTGGAATACACATAAGGAGGAGAAGCAAGCATTTAACTGGAGGGGAAGATGGACCAGGTTTACTACCACAAAGATAACACCCACTGTTGCTGCCTTACCCAGAGTCAGACCACTGGCCTACCAAGGTCGTCTGCTCTGACTGGCAGCAGCTCTCCAGAGGCTGAAGCCAGAGACTGAACCTGGAGCCTGCCGCATGCAAAGCAGCCCCAGAGCTATGGTCCCAGCCCTAAAAATAACAGATGAAGCTGCCTTAATATTGAGTCAGATCATTGGTCTACCAAGGTCAGAACTGTCTATTCAGACTGGGAGCTGCTTCCGTTTTTCACATCGCTTCTTGCCTGATCCTTTTAGCTGTAAATGTTGGGGACTGAAACAGAGACCTCCTGCATGCAAAGCAGAAACTTTACTCACTGAGTTACAGACCACTGCCATTAACCTCCAGCAATTGTACTGGCTGCCTGTCAAGTTCCGGGCCAGGTTCAAGGTATTGGTTTTAAGGTCTTACAGTGTCCAGGTCCTGCATATCTATGGGATCGCCTCTCTGAGTATGTCCCCCAAAGAGTGTATTTGGCCTTGACCAGAGCCAGAGGCTGGTCAACCCTGGCTCCAGCCTGGTATAATGAGCTGCCAATAGAGATCCGAAGGTTCCAAAGGGCACTCTTCCAACAGGTTGGGGTCACAAGGGGAAACAAAACATTGAAATGGGCCCCCCTCTCTTCCTCTTCCCTTCCCTTCCAGGGGAAATCGGAATTTAGGTTAGCTGAATAACCCTACTAGTTTAATTATGGGAGCACTACTCTTAGCTGGTAGAAGTAACAACTACCAGTACACTATGTTTTATGATCTGAAATTTTGTATAAATTCTATGTTGTTAGTCGCCCCAGGCCTGCTGTGAAGGGAGGAGTGACCTATAAATCAAATAAATAAATAAATAAATAATACTTGGTAATTAATAAATAATGCTGTTGATTTATACTTATTTTGCTTAGGACACTTGTTAGCCTTCTTGTGCCCAATAAAATAGGTCCTCAAGGCAATTTACAATATCAGATTAAAATAGCCTGCTAATCAGCAGATGAAAAGAAGAACAGGAAAACAACTTTAGAAAGTTTTAAAATATCCAGAAGCGAAGCTATTTCCCAATAAGACTACTATATAATATGATATATCCATTAAAAAAAACCTTTTAATTGGAGTCAAAGGTCCTCTGGGACAAGCCAACCATTCAGGACCTGTCCGTTCAGGGTATTCCACAGAAGAGGGAGCCTCTGACCAAGTCCTCTTGGAGGCGAAAACTCGTGCTGCCTCCTGCTTGCAAATGCACAGTTGTAAGCCTCCTCACGGGAGACCCCTCCCACGTTTTCCCTCTGCCTCATGGTGACTTTCTTCGTTCCGACGAGATGGCAAGGGAAAACAAGTCAAAATTTTCCCTCTGCTCCTGCGCTTGTCAATCACGGCAAGCTGCCAATCAAAGCACGGCAGTTGTCTCGGAGACTCAAAATTCCATCCTGAGTCCCCCAATTTTTGTTTAAGTCCTCATCCATGTTGCTATGCAGTAACACCAGAACGATAAAGCACCCCCCCCTTTTTTGGGGGGATTCGTGGTGTTTCGGACTCTATTTATGTTTGGGTAGAATCGTGAGGGGCTGGACACGGTAACTGGACCCCGAAGAGAGTAAACTTAAAGTAGGCTTAAAAACACAGCGCAGTCACCCAGCTAATTGAGAGAGGGCAGCTTCATCATGCGCCCCCTCCCTTCCCTATGCATACACCTCTGCCAGAAAACACAAACGGGACTGTGTTTTGCCTGCCCAATCCCCTGATGTCGAGCAAGATAAAAAGTGACAAATCCAGTTTTGGCGATTTTCCTTATCTCAAGGCAAATCTGGCCAACACTTGAGCCAGTCCCTGGACAGCCTCGGGATGCAGACGACACTTTACAGGTATCCCCACCTTGATACACCGTGTGTTTTTTTATTGTAACTCAGTAGCCCTCGTCTACAATTTTATGTACGCAACATTGGAGAAATATTGTTTTATTCGTTTTTGTACCATATTGTTTTTAATTATGTTTTGTAATGGCCTTTGGCTATACACAATAAATGTTATCATATCATGCAGAAGACATCATGTGGAGGAAGCTCTAAAACCTTCCAGCAACGAGAGGCTATCCAGGGGCAGATTCCTTGTGTGGAATCGGTCTCTAACTTCTCAAACCAAAAGACTGGTTCAGTTGACCAGTCTGATGTTCTGGCAAAGGTCAATTCTTTTTATATTATTGAAACCACTGATTTAGAATGGCAAAGTCTAATTACAGAACAAGCATTTCATTCTGGTACACTGGGTGCTTTCTCTCAAGTTTAGCTGGTTGTTGCTCAAGGCCATTGGGGCTTTGGGCTGTATCAAAAGAAGTACAGTGTCCAGATTGCATGGGGTGATGGTACCACTTTACTCTGCTCTGGTTTGGCCTCACTTACAGTACTGTTCTCAGTTTTGGGCACCACAACTGAAGAAGGATATAGACAAACTGGAACAAGTCCAGAGGAGGGTAATGAAAATGATTTGGAGACCAAGACGTATGAGGAAAGGTTGGTCTGTTTAGCCTGGAGAGAAGACGACTAAGAGGTGATATGATAGCCATCTATTTCTGTTGCCCCAGAACACCCTTTTTCAACTTTTTGACCATTATTATTATTAGATTTATTGCCTGCCTCTATCATTAAAGCAGGAGGAGCCCCTGAATTAATTTTTCAGGCTTCAAGGAGCCCCAGAAGTGATATCAGCTGGCCACACGTCCCTGTCATGCCTCCGGAAGTGTCCTGTCACCAGAAGTGACATCACCGCCAGTGTTAATAGGCAGGCTGGAGGAGGACTGGGGGGGGGGGGAGAGAAACAGAAGGCAATTTAAGCAGGAATAAGCATGCAGGCTCTGTCCCCCTCCTAGGCACAGAAACCATAACAGAACTCATATGGGGGGGGGGGGAGTGGCCAGTTCCATAGCTTGTGGCTGAGTCTGTTAAGGCAGGAGGGATGAAATTAATTCAAAAGAATTTTCAGTTAAACATCCGGAAGAAGTTCATAACATTTAAAGTGGTTCCTCAGTGGAACAGGCTTCCTTGGGAGACTGAGGGTTCTTCTTCTTTGGAAGTTTTTAAGCAGAGGCTAGATAAACCGTGGAGTTCCGCAGGGCTTGCAAAAGGGAACTCTTCCACCAGGCATTTGGTTGAGACCCAGCAATGCCAGCAACATCTACAGGGTCCCTGCTCTCTCCAAGCCTCCCAGAAATCCACTCATGCGTTCTGCCCCTGGACCTGTTTGCACTATTACAGTCTGTAACCTCTGTTATAGTTATTAATATTAATTATTGTTGTTGTTGTTGTAGTTCCATGTATCATTTTTTACGTTCCATGTAAACCACCCTGTGCCTCGGGGGAGGGTGGTATATAATATAATGAATGAATGCATATGCTATTAAAGGCTTGTTGTTGTTGTTGTTGTTGTTGTTGTTGTTGAATGAATGAATGAATGAATGAATGAATGAATGAATAAATGAATGAATGAATGAATGAATAGCCATCCGACAGAAATGCTGATTTTGTGAATTTATGCAGACTGTAAATGGTGGGCAGGTAGTTGTGAATTCCCTGCATGCTGAAGGCAGCTGGACTAGATGACCCTGGAGGTCCCCTCGAACTCTGTGTTTCCACAATCTAGAACCCAGATATTTGTCTTTTTGGTAGTCCATGGTATCCGAAACACTCTCTTCCAACACCACATTTCACATGAGTCAATGGTCGTCCTGTCAGTGGTTACTAGCCAGTATTATTAAAGGGAACCTTCAAATTCAGAGGTAATAAACCTCTCAATATCAATGCTAAGAGACAACATTAGGGGGAAGGCTTTGGCCTCTGTCCCCTCCTCAAGGCAACCTAATTGGCCTTTGTGGAGGGAAGGGGGCAAAGAAGGAGGAGGAGATGGTGGTTTTTTATACCCTGCTTTTCACTACCTGAAGGAGTCTCAAGGCAGCTTACAATTGCCATACTTCCCCTTCCCACATCTTGAGGCAGGTGAGGCTGAGAGAGCTCTGGGAGAACTGTTACTGGCCCAAGATCACCCAGCTGAGGAGGAGGGGGGAATCCAACCAGTTCTCCAGATCACAGCCTGCCGCTCTTAACTACTATTTTTATTTATTTATTGATTGATTGATTGATTGATTTAGATTTAGATTTAGATTTAGATTTATTTAGATTTATATACCACCCTCCCCGAAGGCTACACCAAGCTGACCCTCAAGCTCTTAACCACTATACCACACTGGCTCTGCCTGCCCTGGTAATGAAGTCAAAGGGCAGACAGGGAAAGGAAGAGAGAGGCCACAGAGTTCACCCCCCTCCCTGACAATTATGTGATCTGGAAAGCCTGTTGAATATGACTAGCACTCATCATCCCTCTCTGCGATCCAGAATCCTGGTGAATGTCTCCAAACTTCTAGATGCGCATTCTCGGTTCGTATGGATCCTGGGCCTGCAAGTTCACACCTGGCTCCAGATCACCTTGAATTGTTGTCTAGAACACTGGACAAGATGGAGTGCTGGTCTGATCTGGCAGGACGTCTCTTACATGGCAACGAAAGCAAATGAATGCCTTGTGGCGCCTTAACATTTCATGTAACGCAAGCTTCCACGTGTAAAGAGCCAACTGTCTCAGCAGCTGAACAGGCAGACAGGTGCCCAGGGAGAAGGTGGGGACTTTGTTCTGTCATGCGAGGCTCAGAGTGTGAGCAATGCAAGAGATAGTCGATGTGTCACAGCACTCCGCAGCGTGCCAGTGAATGCAGAATACAACAAATGAATAAGATTAAGGCAGCGTAGGTGGGACCCACTCCCAGTTGCAGATGCTGGTGATGACTAGGCAAGATCAACGGCGTAAACAAATAAGTCAGGATACTTTCTGAAATGGGCTGGCCACCCCAGGGTTTGCTGAGACAGTTCCCCCCACACATACATACATACACACTCCAAAGCAACTCGTCATCAACAACTAAGGGCAGAGAGACAGAACCTTGAGACAATCTTAGCCTACGCTGGCAGAGTTCTTCCGTAGAGTTGCCAGGAGCATGTTGGGAAATTCCTAAAGAATTCCTGAAGATGCCTGGCCGGAGGGGGGGGGGATAATACTAAAGCCCCCCTTCCAAAGCAGGCTTTTTACCCTGGGGAATTGGTTTATGTCACCTGGAGATCAGTTTTATTTTTCCTTTATTTATACCCCACCTTTCTGGCCAATGGGGACCCAAAGCGGCTTACATCGTCCTTCTACATCTTTTCCCTCACAACAACCCTGTAAGGTAGGTGAGGCTGAGAAAGAGTGAGTGGCCCCATATCATCTACCGAGCTTCCACAGCAGAGTGGGAAACTGAACCGGTGTCTCCGGGTCCTTTTCAATCACTCTGGCTTTTCACACTACAGTGGCTCTCTCTCATAATCCCATCTGGATGTTGGCAACCCTACTAATGGACCCTACATTGGTTGTAATCACTGAGGGCTCATTAACTGCATATCATGATGTCCACCCCCTCATCCGCCAACCATGCCCTTCTGTTATTTCCATTGGTCAAACAGGCCTCTCTCGCTGCACAAGGGGGAAAATGGACATAAAATGGCTATCAAAAATGGTATCACTTAAAAAACAAGAGAACATTCCAGTCTTCCAAGATATTCTGGATCATATTGTAAAGTTAGGGGGGGGGGGTAGAATGTCTCAAAGGGTTTCAATGTGATGTTGCTAATTTGAAAGTGCCTTCCCAGCTGTACTGAGCATCAGGATCATCAAATAAAGAAGGCCCAGCATCTGCCCCAAGTCAGCTCATTTTTCTAGCCTTTGCCACTTCAACCAATCAGGATATAGTCACAGAATAACATATTTGGAAGGGACAGAAGAGACACACAGTCATTTTGTGAGCCAGCACCATGCATCTACCGTGAACCCCACATACTAGTCTTAGCAGTCCTGGCCATTTGCAAAAGCAACCATACTGCACACACAACAAATATTTTTGGGGAAGATGTTGCTACAGATGACTTGTGGGTACAGTGCTGGTTTATAAGACAAAATTTATTCACTCATTGTTGGTGAATTGCACAGCCAGGCATTTGCGGTGCTTAGAGAACCAAGACAACTGATCCAAGCCTTAAATAGTAGAGAGGAAAATCATGTATCTTGTTTCATACCACACGAATTACAGGTTCACAGATCCTCGGTTTATCTCAGGGCTATGCTAGGGAAGGGACAAGGCATTAAACCATTTGACAACCACTTGGTTTTGCAAATCAAAAGCTGCTCTCCTACCTCTGGTATTCACATTTCAAAGATGGCATGCCCTTTAACAATATGCATGTTTTCCACTCTAGAAAGTGAAGGACAAAACAGGATTCTGGTTGCAAATGCAAAAACCAAGTGGAAGCCGAACTCTCAGGAAGGAAGAATAAAGAGGGTGCCAATGTGCCACAGGGTGTCAGCTCATTCCCCATCATCAGCAATGGGGTGCGGTGGGGGGAATGGCATCACCTCCTGGTTACATGTCCCGGGTGGACAAGTACAAAACTGCAGGGGCGCATCTTGAACCCAGTGCCAACAGTGCAAGCCTAGGAGGCAATGGTTGTACCCTGCATTGGAAATACCTTCCACCAACCCTACACGTGGAATGTAGGAAGCTTTCTTTATCTACGCAGGCTTGGCTCAGCAAGAGCAAGTTACCCATTTCCTTCCTCTAAATAAAGTTATACCCCACTCCTTGTATACAAAGTACTCTGAAGGAGTCTTACCAAAATTACAACATATACAGTACTATGTTTAAGGGGGGGGGGGAGATCATTGTGTTAAACCCAAGGATAACAAGGAAGTCTATTTAAAGGCTCTCCGCAACAAATGAGTCATCAAAGCCACTGGAAGACCCGGAATGAAGGGCTGCAATTAACTTCTAGGGGAGGGGCGTTCCACAGCTTTCATCACCCAGTGCCCCAAGGACAGGTCGTCTCAACAGCAGCCCCACCTTTTGCTCTCCAGTGGCCAGAACATTTCCAGTAGCAAACTTCCAGTAGGTTGAGAGTTCAGGTTTGTGTATAGCAGCCTTTCCCAGATGTGATGTGATCATGCAGGGCATGGTTGGGGAGCAAATCTCTGTACATGCCCACTTGTGGCATCTCCACTTCCCACCCAGAGCTGTCCAAGATGGAATAGGGCCACTCAGGGTGCTGGCCACACCCTGATTGGTCCTTCCTCTCCAGCTCCCGCCCTCCTTCCCTGGACGCTAGCCACTTTGCTTTTAGACGCCTGAAAGAAATACACAGAGACACAGAGAGCCTTGCCAAACCCAAACAAGCCCTGATTACCTGCTATGGCTCCTGCTGCGAGGGAGAGAGACAGACAAACAGAGACAAACTGCCCAAACTGCAAACGGCCCTTGATTCCAAGAAGCCCTGATTACCTCCTATGGCTCCTGCTGCGAGAGAGATCTGTGCCTGCCAGTCCCCTGGGTCATAGTGCCCATTTCATGCCTGGTTGTAATGGGCTTTCTTGCTAGTATATATATTTCCCAAATATATATATACTAGAAAATAAGCCTGCTGTAGTCTGAATACAGCGGGGGCTAGCGGGGGCGGCGTGTTGGGCGTGATGGGTGTTGGGGCTCCCGAGGCCCGTCGGCGGAGGTGACGGCGGCAGCGGGCGGCGTTGGAAGGCGGCGGCGGGCCCATGCATACGGGCGTGGGGCTGCCTCCCTATGTGCGGCGGCGGGAGCGCGGCCCTGGTCGGGTCAAGGTTCTGGCGGCAGCAGAGGTGGCTGGGCATCGCGTGTTGCGGCAGCGGGCCACGGAGGCTGGAGGGCTCGGCTGAGGCCGCATGGAGAGCGCGTGGAGGGAGACGAGAAGGCAGCCGCATGCGTGGACGAGCCTTCCTTCACAGCGGTAGCGGGCCAGACCTGTCGGCCTGGACCTGGGCGTGTGTGCAGCTGGAGGGAAAGGGCGGGGACACAGGCAAAGGCCGCAAGGGTAAAATGGGCCGGGGAGAAGGGTTGGTGGGGCGGCAAGGGACGGGCAGGGCGCTGTTCTGGGTGGGAAGAGCGCGGAGAGCGGCCGTGGGGGCGTGTTTGGCAGGGGGGGGAAGTGGCAGTTTCCAGGGGCGGTAAGGGCTGTCATTGCCACCAGGAAAAGGAGGTTTCCCTGGCTGCAGCAGCGTGGGGGGCAACTGACCTTCTGGAGCGCGGAGTGGCGAGGATGGCCGCTCGGGAGGAGTGCAGAGTTGGCGGCACGGTGTTCGGGAGACGGGCCAAGTAGCCAATGGGGAGGCGCACAAAGCGTGCCTCCCAAATGGCCACTTGGCCCTGGAGTGCTACTCGGAGCCGCGAAGCTCCTCCGAGTTTTTATCCCGGACAGCGCCCGCCCACTCTCCTCCCACTTAGCCCTTACCCTTTTATTTAATATCGTGGAGCGGTTTAAAGATATTGGGGGGGGGGGAACGCTTCCATGGCCATCATGAACCTTCAGGGTTTCACAGAAGCCTGGTGGAGAAAGCCTTGTCATCATTTCCAAATGTCTTACAGACTAGCTGTGCATATCGTTTTCAGTGCAGCTTCCCATCCTGAGTATGGGACATTTCTGATGTGCATTCGGAGGAAATGGAAGATCCCTGCCCTTCTGTGGTTCCCAGCTGCCTCCTCCATGGCTCCACCGTGTGAGGAACACTGCAATCTTGGAGGTACTTGCTTATTTTCCTGCTCTGCCTGTGGCAATGTTGCTCCAAATGCCTCCCAAACAGGCATACTCCCACACTTGACATTTGGCTAATTAAAGCTATCAGTGTGATTCTTTTGTATTCTCCAGGGATTAAACGGTGTTCATTAGTAAATAGCCTGGCTCCTTTGATACAAGCCTTCAGGATCCTGAGAAAGAGTCCTGTGCTGCTTGAAAGCTCCAAGCTCTCTCACAAGAAATAGAAACTGGTCAATCAAGACACCTGCATTGCCCATTTGTTGCAAACATAACGGATGCTATTTAGTGGCTTGGCTTTGACCCCACCCTCTCCGGACAACAGGAGGTCAGGGTAGATCAGTACCGGTGTTTAAAAACAAAGACGCTCATCATCTGTTATTACAACAGATCCCAGTACATCCTGGATCATTATGGTGGTGGAAAGTGATGTAAATTTGAAACCAATTTTAAGGCAAGAGACATTTGGAGGTGGTTTGCTGTCGCCTTTCTCTGTGCAGCAACCCTAGACTTCCTTGGGGGTCACCCTTCCAAATACTAACCAGGACCAACCCTGCTTAGCTTCTGAGATCTGATAAGGCCATCCAAGTCAAGGCCCCTTGACCACTACATGATGGGGAAAATCTGCCACCATGGGAGAACAAGTTCCAAATTGGGGATGAGCTACCAGGTATAAATCTGTCTCTGCGCACTTATTTGCTGTTTACTTATAAACCCACCTTATACCAAGGAGATGCTTGGACAATCCAGGGCAGTCATCTATTCTGACAGGTCATGGCCAAGGTCTGCAGGCAGAGTTCTTTCCTACTTGATTCCTTTAACTGGAGATGCTGAAGATTGAACCTGGGACCTGAGCTGGCACGCTGAGAGGGCAGTCAGTCAGTCAGTCAGTCAGTCAGTCAGTCAGTCAGTCAGTCAGTCAGTCAGTCAGTCAGTCAGTCAATGAATGAATGAATGAATGAATGAATGAATGAATGAATGAATGAATGAATGAATGAAATGTGCAAAGCAGTTGCTCTGCCACTAAGCTACAGCCCCTACGCTGCATGAACAAGGAATATATCAGATCTCCTTGGAGGCAGGTCCTCTCTAAGGTCAACCTTGTTGAATTAATTTTCATTAAAAAGTGTTAGAAAGTGTTCATTAGAAAGTTTCATTAGAAAGTGTTTTCAAAGCATGGATGAAGCAGAGATGGTTTGCCATTGCCCTCCTTTGCAGAGTGTCCCATCCAAGCTTAGCTTCTGAGGTCTGACAAGATTGTACCATCTATATTGTACCATCCTACAGCCCCATGCAAAAGTTAGCACTAGCATAAACAGCCAGGGTTCCTTTTCAGGTGATATGAAGCCCCCAGGACTCCTTCTCCACCAGGTCTTCCACCTTCCTCACCAATAAATATCAGAGACCAAGAGCTGAAATTGACTGCTTGCTGATCAGACTTTAGTTGAAGAAGAAGAGTTGGTTTTTATACCAACTTACAATTGCCTTCTCTTCCTCACTCCACAATAGTCACCTTGTGAGGGGGTTGGGGATGCTGAGAGAGTTCTGAGGGAACTGTGACTGGCTGAAGGTCACCTAGCCAGCTTCATTGGGGAGGAGGGGGAAATCAAACCCCGGTTTCCAGATTAGAGTCCACTGCTCTTAACCTCTATGCTGACAACATGAAGGACCATTTTGAACAGCTGACAGCCCTAACTAGTGATTGGGGTTGTAGGACTTTGCCCTTTGAATGTTCAAGGCGGCCCTTTATCAAGGCAGCCTAGGAAGTCACAGCTTCCCCATGTGGTATGCCTCACTGAAGGCTCCCAGTTCCTCTTTCTCCAGTACTGGAGGGCACATCTCAGACTGGTTCCTTCTACCCCTAGAGCAAAAAGGGAAGCAGACTTTACTCTCCTTCTGTCATTCAGGAGCTCGGGACTGTGTGTTATTATGCGATCCAGGGATGAGCTACCGCAAGTGTAGTTTAAACGTAAAGGGTGGATGTTTATATTACCAAGAAAGGTCATCTGTACATTCTACCAGGGCTGTGCAAGCTGATGGTGAAGCTATCGCAGGCCTGATATGTAAAGATACCACAGGCCAACCCCAGTTGCACCAAACAAGCCCTCTAAACCGTGCCCACAACACTGCGCCTGAGCAGCCCATAATGGTTATTCCCCTCCAACCTTCTCCGCCTTGCCTGGCCTTCTCCCCCAGCATCCCTTTCACACCCTTCCTCCCAGTCTCTTGCAAGCACAGGCTGCAACATCCTGAAGGTCACCTGCTGAGGCTACAAAGAAAGTTGCTTCGCTTGGCAAGATGCGGCTTTACTTTATCAAGGACTGAGAGAAGGGAGGGGGGAACCCAACCCCCAACACCCCCCCACACACACACACCACACTTCCCACACCAAGCCCCCCCACCAGCACTGCTGGCCTTGCACTCTGACAAATAAAGAGCCTATTGGGTGACCTCTACGTGACCTTCCTCACCTTTGCCCCTCCACTTCCTTTCTGTTAGCTGCATCTCTCCTAAAACAGCTGAGCCTGGATCAGACACATGCATGCTGTTGTCAGAAGCACAGAGTGGGGAGGCAGGGCTGGATCCCATGGATGCTTCACACACGGTCCAGACAAAAGGTTACAAGAGGGGGAGGGGCATTGATCTCAGCCAGCTGCTACAGGCCGGATGCTCATCAATGGCAGCTTTTCCCCCTTTCCCGTCAAATCATGGAAGCTACAGATGAAGAGACTTCGGTAGTGTCCTTTTAATCTGGAAACAACCCCAAGGATCCATGGTATCATGAGAACAACATGTCAAGAAAGAGACCACAAAGATGTAAGAAGCTACCTCCTACTAAGAATATTGAGTCCATGAATATTGTCCCAAAATTGAGAAATGAGAATCATAGAATCATAGAAACATTAGAAGGGGCCATACAGGCCATCTAGTCCAACCCCCTGCTCAACGCAGGATCAACCCAACGCATGCTAAAGCAACGAGGGGAAGGGGGGAGAGACATTAATGGGTTCATAGGGAGGGGTTGTAGCTCAGTGGTAGAACATCTGCATGGCATGTAGAAGGCCTCGGGTTTGATCCCTGGCATCTCGTTGAAGGGAGCAGGGATATGAAAAACCTTGGAGAGCTGCTGCCAGTTTGATGGAGTGGTATAAGGTGGATGCATGTGTGTTCAGAGAAGAATGGCATTTGAGGCGCATGGGGATGCTCCTGTTTGGTTCACCAAGGCTGGGCTCAAGACCATTCACCAAAAAGAGAGGATCTCTGGAGAGCGCCTTTCAAATGAGAAGCCATGATTTGCAAGGCCGGCCTGAACCAAGAAGTTCCCATTAAAAACTAACAAGACAGCAACTACAACCACAACATTTGTATAGCCCCTGCAGAACCTGTTTTAAATGTCAGCTCTGAAATACAAAGTCAGAAGCAAAAGGAGTGCTCACAAGGGTCTATCCCCACAAAACTTCCCGCTGGATTCAGCAGGAGTTCCCACTGGATTCAGCCAAGGCCCCTTGACGCCAGACTGACAAGCGGAGGGCCCAATCGGCAGGCGCTTTGCACCTGCCAATTGGGTCCTCTGCTTTTCAGTCCGGGGCATGGGGCCAATGGGTGCCCTTCCCCATCCTGGACTGGGCCCACCCCAAGGGCCCTTACTGCTTTATTACAGCCGCTTTGGACCACTCCTCCAACAGACTCTGAATAAGGTGGAGCCTGAGCAAGAGCAGGCACTGTCTTCCCTTATCCAACAGGGGGCAGTACAGATTTTGTCCCCATCACAGGGATTGATTCACATTTTTCCCTAATACTAAAGAGTCATCTAGTCCAACCTCCCACCCCCCACAATGCAGGACACTCACAACCCTATCACTCATCCACTGTCACCTGCCACCCCCTTGAACCTTCACAGAATCAGCCTCTCTGTCAAATGGTGGCGTTACACCAGTTTTGGATCTAAGGGATCTGTTTTTCTCTCTTGAATGCTAGAAAGTTCAAAGTGTTGTCTTTGGAGTTAGTTCTACAACTGACACCATTGATCATCTGCTAGTTGTGTGTACTTAATCTTCAGAAAGCTTATTTCCCTACTAGGGGCCAAGCCCATTGCATTCAGGAATACAATGGGTTCTAGATTAGGAGGGTGGAGTGGAAGAACTCTGTGGATGGCCTCTCCCTCCCCCCAGGACCTGGAAAGGCTGCAGGCAGCTGTTATGGAACTCACCAGCAGGGGCAGCTCTCATGCAGCAGGGATCTGCAGCCTCCAAGCCTCGGAGGGAAGTGGAAGGAGGAGGGGATGGTCAGGGGTGGAGGATGGAAGGCGACTGGCTGGCTGCTGGAGGAGGAGGCACTCAGGGGCAGGACAGCCATCCTGAGTGGGTGTTAAGCACTAACTGGCACTTAAGCCATGAATTGTGCTCCTTCTCCCAGGCCTTAACAGAAATATATTATGTAGAACAGATATTGTTGTTGTATTTATTAGTCACTCTCTCTCTTTGGACTCAAGGTGGGATGCATGATGATTACACACACATACACACAGCTTACAATAAATAAAATCTAAAACATCTGGGGAGAAAATCCATCCTTAATTGCCTGTTCCAAAATAACACTGGGGAGAAGGGGGGCAGAGAAGAGTTACCAGCCCCAAATGATGCGTAACTGGGGCCGTAGTATGGAAGCCAATTCAGTGGTGTTTTTAGGCCTCTCCAAAGGTACCCCAAGCTGCCTATATCATTCTCCTCTCCTCACAACAATCCTGCAAGGTAGATTAGGCTGAGTGGATGCAGCTGCCCCAAGGTATCAGGTTTCTTAGCAGAGCAAGGAATTCAAACCTGGGTCTCCCAGATCTGAACCCAACACTAATCCCTCCATCATTCAACATGTGGGAAGGGGCCTGTAAACTGAATGGCTGTGTTTCCTCCCAACATTTCAGTGTCTTCAGGGTCTCCACGCCCTTCATTTGGAAGGAAAAAGCAGGGAAATCCTTGACCAGAGATCTTTTTCTCACTCCCCCCCCCCCACTATATTTTCTTATCTCTGCATTCCAATTGTTGCTCTCTGCAAATGACCTTCCTTCATGCAGAACACCTGCCCTCTTTCCCCAGCAACAAAGAGAAAGGGCTTGTACAACAGCCTCGTCTGCAACCCCGTAGGCGCTACATAAGGAGAGGGCCACAAAGTCCCTGTCCTGCACCTGGTCTCCCTGTGCACAATCCCCGTGCACAAGTCTTCAAATAGCCGCTCTAAGGATACGGCAGTGACTAGTGGCATGAAGCAGGATGCCTGGTAAAAAAAAGCATGTGTCTTTTATGGACCCAGTTTCTGCAGTCCAAAGATTTCTGCTGTCCAGTTGTTCGTTGGATGTCCCACCCTGCAGGGGTAGTCAAACTGCGGCCCTCCAGATGTCCATGGACTACAATTCCCATTCGCTGGCAGGGGCTCCTGGGAATTGTAGTCCATGGACATCTGGAGGGCCGCAGTTTGACTACCCCTGCTGAGTGAATACCCTTGTGTCTCAATGAGAAAGGCCAACTAAAAAAAGAATGCAAATAAATAAATAAATAACATTGGAGTGGAGGGGGGGAAGAGGGATATTTAAACATTCTGCTTATAGGGCAACCCACTGCAGAGTTACTTCAGTCTAAACATATTAGACTGTAGGACTGCACTGATTCAGAAGGCCATGGTCTATTTGTAACTATTTAGTTATTTAGTTTCTATACCACCCTCCCAGAACTGCACAGTTCCAAAGAATTAAAAAGGAGTGGAGATCTGTCAGTTGCTCAGTGAAGATTCCCACTTTCCTCCATGCTGCTCCTGAGTGGAGTCCTATTCAGCAAAATTGGCCGGAGGGGGGGGGGGGTTCAGTAGCCTGCAGCCTGGCTACTGAAGGAGGAGAAGGAACCAGATAAATGACATGATTGAGGTCCAAGCAGGTATAAATGGATGCAAGCTAGGAAACAATAACTTATTGTTTTAGTTAAGTAGAATCATAGAATCATGGAAGGGACCTCCTGAGTCATCAACCCCCCACACAATGCAGGATGCTCACAACCCTCTTGCTTATCCACTGTAACCTGCCACCCCCTTAAACCTTCACAGAATCAGCCTCTCTGTCAGATGGCTATGCAGCCTCTGTTTAAAAATCTCCCAAGATGGAGAACCTACCACCTCCTGAGGAAGCTTGTTTCACTGAGAAACCGCTCTGTCAGGACATCTTCCGGATGTTTAGACAGAATTTCTTTTGAATTAATTTCATCCCATTGGTTCTGGTCCGTCCCTCCAGGGCAAGAGAGAATAACTCTGCATCTTCTATATAGCAGCCTTTTAAATACTTGAAGATGGTTATGAGATCCCCTCTCAGTTGTCTCCTCTCCGGGCTAAACAGACCAAGCTCCTTTAACCTTTCTTCATACCTCTTGGTCCCCAAACTCCTCATCATCTGAAGAAGTGAGCAGTAAACTCATGAAACTCATTTCCTGACACAAATGTTTTAGTTTTAAGGTGCTACTGGACTCTTGTTCTTTTCTACTACTAAAACAGGCTACCTATCTTGATCCACCTTACTTTTTAAGAATGACCATACATTCTCTTACAACAACCCTGTAAAGTAACTTAAATTGACTATTCTCCCCATATTGCAGAATGGGGACTGAAGCAGAAGAGTTAGGCTAAACCATCTACAGCACTTTCCTAAGAAGACTTACACCCTTCCAAGTCCTCTGAAGTCAGTGGGCTTAGTTAGAAGTGTGTAACTCTGCTTATGAGCCTCTTGTGGCGCAGAGTGGTAAGCTGTCTGTAAGCTTTGCCCATGAGGCTGGGAGTTCAATCCCAGCAGCCGGCTCAAGGTTGACTCAGCCTTCCATCCTTCCGAGGTCGGTAAAGTGAGTACCCAGCTTGCTGGGGGGTAAACGGTAATGACTGGGGAAGGCACTGGCAAACCACCCCGTATTGAGTCTGCCATGAAAACGCTGGAGGGCGTCACCCCAAGGGTCAGACATGACTCGGTGCTTGCACAGGGGATACCTTTACCTTTACCTTTAACTCTGCTTAGGACGGCACTACTAGAGAGCAAGACTTGGGGTGGGGCTGTGGCTCAAATGGCTGAAATGAAGGCATACCCTCCCCCAGTTTAATCCCAGCACAGTCTCCCGTGAGTCCAATTGTAGACCTAAATCCTGTACAGCATAAAACACCAGGCACGAAGGTGGCATGGCAATAACATGAGGAGTCTGAATTTTACAGGGTAGCAGTCCTGCTCATAGGGGGCTGTGACTCTTCAAGGGGGCATGCTTTCCCTGTCTTTCCAAAGAGAGGTCATCCCCTCCCACATCCCCTTTACCAAGCAGCTCCCCCCACATCCCACTTAGGTGCAACTTGGACTTTCTGTACTACTTCCCCAGGGGTTCTTCTCTGCGTGGCCTTTAAACGGAGACGAAAAATAGCAGCTAGTCTACATTACATCTGATTGCATAAGGCGATACAGACTGCAGGTAGCTGCCTTGGGAAAAGGCGTTCCATTATCCCTCCATTTCTGGCCAGCAGGAGGGTAGTAATAGCTGCTGCCCACTCCTGAACAGTCCACCTGGAGTCTCTGGGATGCTGGAAATGAACAACGACGTTTCTTGTGTCCAAATGCAAACGGTGCTGGGGGACAAACCTCCTTGCTGGTGGATTTTGGAGAGCAGTAGACGCCATCCGCACTGCACCCCACCCTTCCCACCCAGGAGCCAGGGCACCCAATATCCCTCCTCACCTTGTTCTTAGGGCGGCCAGGTGCACGGGCACTGCCAGAAGGGGATGGGGGGTACTTTCGGAGAGCTTTCCGACATAGTGACACTGCCTGGACGTGATGTCAGCACGTCGGAGACGTCAGGGGAGTGATGCTCTGGTTTGTGTGCAAAATGATATGATAACATTTGCTTCAAATCCAAGAGTTTTAGCCCAAACCCGATGACTCCAGCTGGCCAATATTGCTTCTGGGTGACATGAGCACATCACATTAAAAAGTGATGCTCTGCTGCTTTGGGCTGAGTTCAGGAGGGTGGAATGCATCTGAAAAGGGAGGATCTCTGTCCAGATCAGTGCTCCCAGCAACCCCACTTGTTCTCCACCCAGCATGGCTTGCTGTGCATGTGCAACAGGGCGCCCCAAACTCTTGCAAAAAGCGAGAACTTGGGGAATGCTATTAGGTGCACATGGCTTGTGGCGCTATGCTAAAGGCCATCTGGCGGAAGGAACATCATCTCCTTTGGCTCCTGACTGGGGCAGTGGGGACAATGACTGGCAACCAGGGCCCAGCTGCCATCGGTGTCTATCCAGCCATAAAGCTCCAAGTGCAGAAGAGAGGGAGCAGTGAGTTCTGCTGACTCCGCCTCCTTGTTCTGCCCTTTTTTGCCCCCACCCATAATGTTCATGAAGCTCTACTGATCCCAGCCCAGGACAAAACGTTGCAGAGGGAAGTTCAGTGGACTATACTGGTCCAGGAAAGTGGCCAAGTCCCACTCCACAACGTCCAAGGATGGTTAGTTACTGGTTCCAGCTGACAGCCAGAACTCAACTCTGTGAACCACAACCATTGGGTGAGCTGAGCAGGAAAGAAAGGAGGGCATTCTCACCCATTAGCGAACCAGGAGCTCTGAGAGCACCACCCAAGTAGACTCCCAAGTGCAGTATCGCTTCCCTTGATCTCTTGGTTCTGGATGACTCTGCAGGCCCTGGGCATCTGCCATGCTCTTGTGGTAGGGTTGCCGGATTTTAGGGTTGGAGTCTGAGGAGAGCAAAGTTTGGGGAGAAGAGGGTCCTTGGCAAGGTAGAATTTCATACAGTCCACCTTCCAGAGCAGCCATTTACTCTGGGGAAACGGCTCTTGTTATCTGGAGACCAGCTGTAATTCTGGAAGAATTTCAGCCACCGCCTGCAGGACGGCTACTTGGCCTTGTGGGTCCAGACCTGCAGCTGCTCCTCTCCATTCCCAGCCAGCTCTGCTTGTCAGTGCTGCACTGCTGAACAGACCACCCTCACTGGCTGCCCCATTCATTGTGACTCCTCACTGGCAGCTGGGGTTTGTTTGGACGGCCAAACCAGCCCCTGTGGAACCCTCTATGCTCCTAGAGCAAACCCCCATCCGTTCACAGATTTCCACTCTGTGGCCTGTTTCAGTGGAACAGCAAGGCAGGCTGGGTGTTCAAGAGAGGCAGGCGGGACAGAGAGAGAGAATATGTGTGTCACTCCGGAAAGCCTGTCCTGCATTTGGTCGGTGTGAAATAGGAGCCTTGTCTAACCATTTGTCCCATTTTCTTTTCCTCTGCACACTAAGTCCACCTGATGCTCCAGAGAGGGTGAGCAGATGGCTCAGCAGGTGGAAAACACAGACCATGGAGTAGTTTCCTCTTCTGGGGAGGGAATGTGGGAGGATTATAGCTGGGGCTGGAAACAAGACAATAACAATCCCTCCAGCCGCAAATACCATGAGGAGCCTCTGCTGCAGGGGGCAAGGCAGAGTTCCAAGATCCCTGTTGCCACCACCAAGGAGGGAATGTTGACTAGAGATGAAATGGGCTTACCAATAACAACAGTAGTAGTAGTAGTAGTAGTAGTAGTAGTAGTAGTAGTAGTAGTAGTAGTAGTAGTAGTAGTAGTAGTAGTAGCAACAGCAGTAATTGTGTGCTGATAAGTCACAACCAGTTCTTGGTTTTCAAGGCAAAAGGTGAACAGAGGTAGATTTGCCATGGCCATTCCTACCACAAAATTCTCTATTTTGATCTCTGCAGCTAGCTTCTCTCCAGCTCCTCCCTGAATCTATGGGTACATGTTTATCCCATCCTTCTTCCAAAGGAGTTCTCTCCTGCATTTCGTCTTTACAACACCCTTGCAAGGTAGGCGAGGTTGAGAGAGAACAAGTGGACCAAGGTCATGCACTGAGCTTTATGGCAGAGCAAGGATCTGACCAGGCCCTTTTCTGACGCTCTAACTACTGTGGCCCTTTTCAGAGGTTACTGGACCTCAGCATACCATTATACCTATTGGCTCCATACCATACTCCACTTGAGAATGATTATTTCAGGACTTTAAAAGGAAGGTATATTGTAGATTGCCCATCCAATTATATGTATGCTTAAGCACAGCAGAAAGCCATTTGTAAAGAGGCCTCTATATTTTATCTCTGCCTTGAGTCACAGTCAGTAATTTCAAACAATTTTTACTGGGTCCAACCTTTTGAAATTATTATTGATTTGTTCTATGTCTAGAGCCACGGTGCACTGCATAATTTGTATGCGTTCCCATTGAAGAAGACCATTCGGTGGAAATGTGTTCAATCAGGGTCACATTTGCTGAATAATTTTACTCTGTTTGCGAGGCTATCATTTGGGCCGAAAACTGTCTTTAATTATTTGGTCATAAATACATGCATGTTTCATATAATTGAGCAGTTTTATCTTTCTATGTGGAGAAACTGGATAATTAGGCAGTGCATTTTGTATTTCTTTAACCTTTGGGCCCTAGATTCATATCTATTTACTTTGCACAGATCCTCCCAATACGCAGAATCACCAGGTTCTCTAAACAGAGGCAAAGCACGATTGGGCAGCCGAAGCGGCCGTTCCCGCCTATAGCAGCCAGCGCCGCACCACGGGGGGGGGGGGGGAGCGCGGAAGGCGGCGCAGCGGCAGGCGTACAAATGCAAGCGCAAAACTTCACCTGCATGTATGCGCCCGCTGTCATGCCGCCACCCGCGTCTCCCCCCAACCCCACGTGGCAGCACGGTGCTGGCTGCCATGGGCGGGAACAGCTGATTCAGCTGCCGAATCGTACAACCACCTTGATTTCCCCAGGGCTCTGGTTCACACATACCAAAACCATACATGTATGCAAAAAAATGCATGTTGTCCTTGCTTTATACACCTGCTAGTTTCAGGAAACCCCTTTCCCATGTTGACTTGTCTGCCAAAGCACGTGAAGGCTTCTGAGGCTTATGGCCAGATGCATACTCAGTTCATGAGGGCCACTCTCCCATGGATCATACTTTTCTCCTGCCCTTCCTCCAACAAGGATAAGGCAACAACTGTGACTTCTCCCCTTCACTGGTTTATCTTCACAACAGCCCTGTAAGGTAGCTTAGGCAGAAAAGGAGTGATTGCTCACCCAGCAAAACTCTATGGTAAAATTTGCTTGAAACCATAGTGTTTTGCATCCGCACACACACACACAAAAAAACAGAGCATTACTATAATGTCTGTGAGTTCAAATACAACAGCTCTTTATTCAATAGCAGCACCAGCCAGAACTTGGAAATACCAACACAGGAACTTATGGAACTTATATACATTTGAACTGGCCTGCCAAGGAACCTGATTGGCCCTTAGTGGAGCTGTCTGATTGGTCTATAGCAGAGTACCAATACAAGCCACTCATTGGTCACGTTGGAATCCTTCATTTGCACACTGCATGTACAGCGCCCCTCCCCCCTAAGCTATGCACAGACCAGGTTACCAACAAAGTCCTCCAGGCGCTTGGGAGGAGTCCTTGTGCCCCCTGAGCGCCGGAGTTCTGACAGAGGAACCAGAGTCGGATCCGGTGGCAGCAGAGACGGTGAGGGTGACGCTGCAGTCAGCAAGGGGTTCTGCTAGGACTGAATCACGAGAAGTGCTGAGAGCACCCGGGTCTAGCTTTTGGGTGGCACCATGACACACCCCAGAGGAGGCCTCCCTCATTTGCTGCCTGTTTGTGCTGTTGGGTGGTGAAGGGAGTAAATTGGGTCTGGTTCACAGCCATTTGATCACTCAAGCGATGACCTTGTCTTTCGTTGATGCTGCAGCGATGTCAGAGGCATGGAGAGGCGGCTCTGGCGGGTCCTCGATGAGGAGGATGTGCTGTGCTGGAGATGGGTTGGCATCGAAAGCTGGAAGTGGAAGACAGCTGAGGGCATCTGCGTGCCCCATAGGCGTGCCTGGACAGTAGAGAAAGATACTGGTATCTGGTCAAGAAGATCGACTGCCAGAGCATATGTGGTGGCGACCGTATCTGTGGCGTTTGCTTGTCCAGGATGAAGAGGACCAATAGCAGTATGTGCATGTAGTGAATGGGCAGCCATAGAGAAAGTCATGGATTTCTTTACACCCACGATGATGACCAATACCTCTTTGTCAATCTGCACATAATTCCTCTCCCCAGATGGCAGAGTCCAAAAGTAAAACACAGCAGGAGCCTCCCAGATGTCTGGTAGCTGGTGGCTCAAGACGGCGCTGAAACCATGAAGAGAGGCATCACGAGCCAGGACCAGTGCTCGGTGCTCGCTGAAGTGCACCTGGTCTCTGGAAGAAGGCAACAGGCATTTGACCCCATCAAAAGCCTTCTGGGTCCAGGACCATGGGGTTTTTTTTATCCAGCAGCCTATGCAGCAGTTCAGCAATGGTGGCTCTTGGCCAGAAACACTTGGTAGAAGTTCAGCAAGCCCAATTCTACCTTGGACTTTGGTTGTGGTGCTTGCTGAATGGCCTGAACCTTGGTTGGATTCGAATGAATTTCCTGGGCACTGACCAGAACCCCGAAGAATTTGACTCAATGAGATGCCCAGCTGACACTTTTCTCTTTTAACTTGTATGCCGGTGGCCTGGAACCGGGAAATCACTGAGCGCAGCCTTGTCTTCGCAGCCCCCACACATAAGCACGTCACCAAAATAGGGGCTACTCCAGGAAGATCACGCATGAGGTCCTCCATTAGGTTTTGGAATATACCTGGGGTGACGCTAACCCCAAACTGTAGCCCCTTGACGTGGAGCCCCCCACACACACACACAGCGTGTCATGATAGTTTGTGCATCTGCAGTGGTGGCGTTGACTAGTGGTTGCTGATACGCCAGGGCAAGCTCGAGCAAAAACCTTGCCCCCGGAGAGTGATGTGAGCAGGTGACTAACAACTGGCACCGGATAAGTGTGCCGCTGAAGTGCCTTGTTGATGGCGCACTTATAGTCCATGCAGCTGCGGATGCTGCCTTGAGTGGCGTGACAATCGGCATTTCCCATTTGGCATGGGACACCGACCCCAGGACACCTAGCTGGTTAAGACCATTTAAATAAGAATTGGTTCATTCATTCATTCAACTGCTTGCCTTATGGTGCTCCCCAGCCTTCGACTGCTCCAGCTAAGGCAATCGAGTGACAGATGATGTGACAGATCTCGACCTGAGACCCCAGAGAGCAGCTGCCAGTCCGAGCAGACAATTCTGATCTTGATGGGCCAAGGGTCTGGTTCGGCAGAAGGCGGCTTCGTGTGTTCAACTGCACACAAGGTGTCATTTCATTGGTTGCAAAGGGGCTGTGGCTCAGGGCAATACAGAAGGTCCCAGGTTCAATCCCTGCATTTCCAGATAAGACCATCAAGTGATAGATGAGGTGACAACCTGAAACTCTGGACAGCAGCTGCCAGTCTGAGTGGAGAATACAGATCTTGATGGACCAAGAAACTCGCTAAACCTTCTACCAACGGCAGTGACGAGAGCTCGATATCCTAAAATCCGATATGCCGACAGACTCCGCTCATGTCCCACCAAGAAACCTGATTCAGTGAAGCATGTTCTCCTCCTCTGTGAGCAACACAACCATCTTAGAGAACGTTACATATATCTTCTCATGCGGGCGAGCAAGATCCAGAGTCCCTCAACAGTAGTGCACTCTCTTTTACTGGATCACAATCCTCAAGAATCTGAAGGCACTGCCGAATTCCTCCATGGGATTTTCTGCAAGTGATCTGGGATCTGAATTGCTTTGTCATTTAAATATGCATGTTCAGTTATGTTATTATGCCAATAAAGGTATTTGACTTTGAAACTGGCTCAGTAGAAGGCAGCTTTGTGTGTGTGTGCAGGGAGTCTGGAGCAGGAAAAGTGTCAAACCTTCTCTCCTCCCTTTATCATGGGTCCTGAAACAGCTGATGCTTACAAAGGAAGCTCCAAATATGGAATTCACAACATTTGGACCAGTTTGACCTTTAAAGAAATCATGTACTTGAACAACTGAAGCTGCCCTGTCCTGATGAAGATTTCTGGCTAGTCTAATCTGGTGGGACTGCTCTAGAGCAACTCCAAGTATGGAAGCATCTATCATGTTTTCATCCCACCGTTCATCTAAGGAGCTCCAATCAGCATACACAACTCTTCTCCTCCCAAACTGTCCTCACAATAACCTTGCAAGGAAGGTTTGACTCTGGTCCCTTAGATCCGGGGTAATCAATCTGTGTTCCTCTAGATTTCCATGGACTACAATTCCCATGAGCCCCTGCCAGTGTTTGCATTTGCTGGCAGGGGCTCATGGGAATTGTACTCCATGAACATCTGGAGGACCACAGGTTGACTACCCTTGCCTTAGATCCATTTCTGACACTGCTACATTACACTGGCCCCGTCGCCCTTTCCACTGATACCTCCCACTACGTCAGTGCCTTTGACAGCTCTGCACCAGAGCTCAGAACGAAAGCTGCTGTGCAGCTACCAAGAGCAGGAATGATGCCCTTCTGCACTGATCTTTCTTCTTTTGTGACTGTATTTACCTCACTTTCTTTGACATTAAAACACTGAGGATTAAACAATGTCATTAATTTTTCTCAGCCAATGCACAGCCTCATGCAACTATCAGCTTGCACTTGTCACTGATGGTCAATCGGCCCGGCCAGTACTTGGATGGGAGACCACCAAGGATCGCTGTCCATGGACATCTGGAGAGCCACACTCTGGCCACCTCTGCCCTAGAGTCTTGGGGTTCCATGAGAGTTCCCCATGAGCTCCCTAGTCTTCCCCCTGCCTAAATGGACTCGGCCACAAGCTGTTCCTGGCTTTGCTGCTTTCAATGACCTGGGAGCAGCATTCTTGTGTGGTTACCATGCTTGGGAAGGGAGGCGGAGCCTGGACACCTACCTCTGCCTCAAACCACCTCCTTTTTCTCCCTGCTCAACCCTCTTTGGGCCGTGGAGGCACGGCCAGCCGACATCACCTCCAGTCCAGTTTCGGGGCTCTTTGAAGCCCGAAAAATATTTCAGAGGCTCCTCCGCGGTCCAAAGGTTGAAAAAGGCTGCCCTGGAGGATTTCAAAGAACTAGCAGTTTTTAGCAGTAGAAAGCATCCCATGGCTAAATCCTCCCCTTGCCTGTTTCTCACCTCCCCACATCTCTTCCCGCCAGGCGGTTTAATTGTCTGAGACAAGCAGTGCTGGGAGGAGGCAGAAAGCAGAAAGGGAGGAAGTCAGCGGAGGGAGGCATCTGCTCTCCTCACTGGAGTCTCTTTTTATTCTGCTAAAAATGGTCTCCAGGCTGAACATCTGAACCTCCTCCCTCCAAAAGGAGAGGGACAGTTTAAAACTGGCACCGCAAACCTCAAGGAAGTCTCTTCAGACTGTCCACGGTCTATTATCTCTGGGGAGCAAATTGTTCCCTGTTTAAAATCAAGTATAAACCACAGAGGCATTTCCCTACCTTCAGCAACAGACCTTCCTCAGCCATGCAGAGCAAGGGGGGAGGCAACTGCAAAAGGTTCATCTGGGTAGATAATCACTCGCGTGCCCATTCCCATCTTTCACCGCATGCTGCCCTGATGTGCTCAGAGGCCTTTGGCAACACTGTCTATGCCACACGCTGGAAGGCCACAGGCCTGTCACTGCATTCTTGGCTGCAGCTCTAGATATCTGGAATTCTGGTCTCCTGGAGATCCGCCAGTCTCCTAGATTGACCACTTCTCTTGGGACGGACATTAAGGAGGGAGAGGGAAGTTAAAGGAGCCTGTGTGCTGGGGAACGCTGGGAGGGGATATTTAGAATTCAGAGTCATTTTTATAACTGAATGAGCATTGTGTCATCCTTCCAAAGATATGGAGCGAGATGCCTGAATAAAAATGACACACAAGCGGCTACTGACAGGCAGCGGCTAACCTCACTCATCTGCCAGGACCGCAGAATGGGCATTTTGTCTATATGAATGCACCCTGCCCTGCCCTGCCCTGGCCATGCTATGAACTGATCACACATGCCAAAGTCTGCACTCTGTCCTTGAGGTCGGCCTGTCAGAGGCCCAGAAGCAGACACTGTTCTCCCAGAGCTCCTTTACAGAATTCAGTCTTGTTAGGCAAAAGGATCCAGGATTAACAAAGCACCAGAGAGCTGGACTAGAATTTGGGAGATCTGGGTTCAAATTGGTACTCTGTCATAGAATCATAGAAAAATAGAGTTGGAAGGGACCTCATGGGTCATCTAGTCCAACCCCCTGAACTATGCAGGACACTCACATCCCAATCGCTCATCCACGCTGCCACCCCTTTGCCTTCACACCCCTTGTCCTTTCCTTTCCTTTTTTCCTGTCATGCTGTTGGGTGACTACTAACCAAGTCTTCTTCCATAGCTGACAGATCTAACAGCATGAGGAGCACCAATCTATCTTTATGCAGCTGGTTCCGGAGGTTATCCATAAGGGTGACCAGGACTGTTTCCATCCTGGGGCCAGGCCAGATGCCAGACTGGAATGGGTCAAACGGCGAAGTTTCCTCCAAGTATGCCAGGAGCTGACCTGCGGTGGCCCTCTCTACCTCCTTCCCCCAAGATGCGAGGCCGGGCAGTAGTTGATCGGGTTCTGCGGATTGAGCAATGGTTTCTGCAGCAGGGAATGAACCACTGTCTCCTTCAGCCCCCCTGGAAACTCTCCCAATGACAGGAGAATTGACAATGTCCATGAGGAGGACCCACTACCCTTCAATCACCCCCTTTAAGGAGCCAGGAAGGGCAAGGGTCAAGGGGGTACTTGGTCACTGCACCCAGCAACTTTTCCACTTCAGTTAAAGAGAGCTGCCTGAAGCCATCAAACATCTCCTCCCAAATCGGCCAAGGGGCCTCCAGTTCCTGTATAGTATCTATTATGGCAGGAAGTTTGCAGTGTTGTAACGAGACTTTGTCCACAAAGTTATTCACGAATCCCTCACAGCTTAGTTCCAATTGACTAAAATGTTGGCACCCTTCCTCAATAATTGGCCCGGGTGAGAGTTGCATTAAACTCATATTTAGCAACCTTCACTGCCATCTCATGCCCTCATAAGCGTGCAAGAGGATGTTCTCATTACATGGTTGCGAGTTTTCCTCCACAATCGCTCAACATGCCTCACCTCTTCCTCTTCCGAAGCTTCACTGTAGCTTCATGTAGCCTGCTTGAGGTGAGGGTGGAGAGGCTGTCAGGGAGTGATCTTGTCAATAGCAGCTGAAAGGCGGGAGTGCCAATCAACGACCAACACTGCCAACAAGTTGCCAGGAAGCATTGGGTCCCGCAGAGCATTTAGGAATCTCTCTCAATCATAGAATCATAGAGTTGGAAGATACCTCTAGGGTCATCTAGTCCAAGTCCTGCACAATGCAGGAACTCACAACTACCTGCCCACCCACAGTGACCCCAATTTCATGCCCAAGTGGCTCCCCCTAGCAAAACCCACCAGAATCCAGCCTGGCCTGGAGGGAATTCACCTACCATCCCACAGTGACAGTCAAGAGACAATCACGGGCACATCCCTTCTTGCCCACTCACAAGTTGCCTAAGTTCATAAAATCAGCATTTCAGTCAGAAAACAATTCTTCTCCATCTTCTATGACAGCCTTCAAGTATTTAAAGATGGTTATCATATCACCTCTTAGTCGTCTTCTCTCCAGATTAAACTGATCAAGCTCCCTCAACGTTTCCTCATATGCTTTGATCTCCAAACCCCTCAAGATCTTGGTAGGTCTCCTCTCTGGACACACTCCAGTTGCTCTACAACTTTCTTCAGTTGTGCCCAAACCTGAACACAGCACTCTAATCGTGGTCTTACCAGAGCAGAGCAAAGGGGTAACATCACCTCACCTAGAATAGCACCTAGAGTCGGGCATTCAGCGCATAGTGGTCTGACCATGGGACAGGGTTAACTGTCATCTGAACCACCTCTACCCCAGCCCCAAAGCTCAGACCAAGGGTATGGCCAGCAACTGCAAGAACCCTATCATCCAGGAATGGTGAGTCCACATGAATGTTGAAGTCCTGTTGGATAAGAGGCCTAAGGAACTGCAACTCCTAGGCAGCTGCCATCTCCAGCAGGCTCAGCAGGGCAGCTGGTGGTGTGTTGGGCAGATGGTATATCAACCAAATGGCCAAGTTCTTGACCAAATCCAACTCTAGGCCAACGCATTCCACCCCCGGGATGAATGGATCCAGGAGAGCCCTGAAGGTATATGAGTCCCAGACCAGTGTGGCCACCCATCCATTCATGAAAACTCAAGTTACACAAGATCTTCCAAAGCAACAGTCTTGTCATCGAGCACCCAGGTCTCGGTCACACATGCAAGGTCAACCTTGTGCTCCACAAAATACTGAGGACATTAATAGACCTGGTGTTACATAACACCAATGTCGGTACTACCCTAGCCTCCACTCCAGCATTCCTCAGGATGGGACAGAGGTTAGAAGGATTGAGAGCATATCCGTATGGTCATAGAATCATAGAATAATAGAGTTGGAAGGGACCTTCTGGGTCATCTAGTCCAACCCCCCGCACAATGCAGAACACTCACAACCCCATTGCTCATACACTGTAATCTGCTATCCCCTTAAACCTTCACAGAATCAGCCTCCTTGTCAGATGGCTATCCAGCTTCTGTTTAAAAAGTTCCAAAGATGGAGAATACACCACCTCCCAAGGAAGCCTGTTCCACTGAGAAACCACTCTATCAGGAACTACTTGAAAATGTTTAGACAGAATTTCTTTTGAATTAATTTCATCCCATTGGTTCTGGTCCATCCCTCTAGGGCAAAAGAGAACAACTTTGTTCCATCCTCTACATGGCAACCTTTTAGATACTAGAGGATGGTTATCAGATCCCCTCTCAGTCGTCTCCTCTCCAGGCTAAACAAACCAAGCTCCCCCAACCTTTCCACATACATCTTGGTCTCCAAACCCCTTACCATCATTGTTGCCCTCCTCTGGATATGCTCCACTTTGTCTACATCCCACTTCAACTGTGGTGCCCAAAACTGAACATAGTACTCCAAGTGAGGCCGAACCAGAGCACAGTAAAGCGGTACCATCATCTCCCATGATCTGGACACAATATTCCGTATGATACAGACCAAAATCCCATTTGCCTTTTTAGCCACCAAATCACTCTTCTGACTCGTGTTCAATGTATGGTCTACTAAAACTCCTAGATCCTTTTTGCTAAGACAAGTCTCCCGCATCCTATATTAGTGTAGATGGTTTTTCCTACCTAAATGCATAACTTTACATTTGTCCCTACTGAATTTCATTTTATTTAGTTTAGCCCAGTTCTTGAGCCTATCAAGATTGATAAATCAGAAATAAATCACGTGCCAGGAGTCATCGGACCACCATATCTCCCAATCCTTCTGTTGTCTCCCAGTCCTTCTATTGTCTGTCAACCCGATCTGTCTTGCAAGGACGTTGTAATAATGAAAAGGGAAGCGTATTGCAGACACCACTCCTGAGCTCCTTAGAGAAAAACAAACAAAAAAACTAGCCTAATAAATGATGAGGAATAACAGACTCAAAGAACCATAGAATTGGAAGTTACCCATATAGGCCGTCTAGTCCCGCCCCCTGCTCAGTGCAGGATCAGTCCAAAGCATCCAGGATAAGTACCTGTCCAGCCACTGCTTGAAGATTGCCAGTGAGGGGGAGCTCACCACCAGCTGATTACACCGTTGAACTACTCGGGCTGTGAAAAATCTTTTCCTGATATCTAGCTGATAAGGTAAAAGGTAAAGGTATCCCCTGTGCAAGCACTGAGTCATGTCTGACCCTTGGGGTGACGCCCTCTAGCGTTTTCATGGCAGACTCAATACGGGGTGGTTTGCCAGTGCCTTCCCCAGTCATGACCGTTTACCCCCCAGCAGCAAGCTGGGTACTCATTTTACCGACCTCGGAAGGATGGAAGGCTGAGTCAACCTTGAGCCGGCTGCTGGGATCGAACTCCCAACCTCATGAGCAAAGCTTTCAGGCGGCTGCCTTACCACTCTGCGCCACAAGAGGCTCTATCTAGCTGATACCATTCTACAAATAGTTTAAACCCATCATTTTATGTCCTATCCTCTGCTGCCAACAGGAATCATTCCCTGCCCTCCTCCAAGTAACAACCTTTCAAATTACTGTGAGTTTTAGTCTGAAATTATTGTGTTTTATATTAACTTTGTATTTAATCTATTTTAAAAACCGGGGGGGGGGGGGGGGGGATGGATGTCCTAAATAGTTAGCAATACAGCATGGAGGGTGGAGGAGTGACCTGTTGTTCAAAGGAAGACGACTAGAAATTCGACTAGAAATTCGACTAGACGACTAGAAATTCGACTAGAACACTAGAACACCACTAGAAATTCAGGCATGCTCAACCAATATTGAAACATTGAATGAACTGGGGGGAGGTGTTATCCCAAGATTACTAACAGCACACCCCATGGCTTTCAAGTCATTTTCGAGTCAACCCTAATACAAGTCCCTCTCTCTGCGCTCTGGTCTAAATGCTGTTCTGGGTAGATTGGCCTCCCTTGGTTTTATCCCCATCTTTCAATAATTACGTCTGTCCCATGATCCCTTCTGTCCCATCCCCACCCCCCCCCGGGTCTACAGATAAAAACTGGCAATTCAGGTCAGCAGATCAACTTCTCTGTTTGGCTTGGGGGTTCTTTTTAAGTGCAGCACCAAACCACAGAGCTGATCTGAGAGTGGTAAAGCTAAAGGGTAAGATTTGAGTCCTGTAGCAACATAAAGGATTTCCAGGGTACAAGTTTTTGAGAGTTAAAACTCCCACTGGCATCTGGCGAAGTGAGCTCTAAGTCTTGGAACTCTGAACGTTTTGTTGGTCATTAAGGAGCTACTGGACTCAGATCTTGCTCTTCAATTAGAGCCCAACACAGCTACCCACCCAAAACTGGTAAAGCTGAAATTCTTCAACCTACATGCATCAACAGAACAGCCAATGGGCTGAATGAGAAGATGGCTAATTAAATAATTAAAGGATCCTATGTGTTCCCAGAGCCTCTTGTGGCGCAGAGTGGTAAGCGGCAGACCCCAGCAGCCGGCTCAAGGTTGACTCAGCCTTCCATCCTTCCGAGGTCAGTAAAATGAGTACCCAGCTTGCTGGGGGGTAAACGGTAATGACTGGGGAAGGCACTGGCAAACCACCCCGTATTGAGTCTGCCATGAAAACGCTGGAGGGCATCACCCCAAGGGTCAGATATGACCTGGTGCTTTGCACACGGGATACCTTTACCTTTACCTTTTATGTGTTCCCAAAGGAGGCTGCCTGCTGCATCTCTGCATGGTCCACTGCTCTTCCAAACAGCCTCCACGAGAAGAGGCAGATTACTTGGCTCCATCTCTCACTGGGGATCATTGGCTCATTCACTGAAGAGGCAGCCTGTTGGACTGCTGCCAAGATAGGCTCCCTTGAGGGCATATGACCCATGCTCTTACTCCTCTAAAATAATGTCTTTGGGGCAGTCCACCTCCAATTTTGATCTCTGCACCCTCGTTTTATGCCTATTACACCACTGCTAGATCTTCTTCCTGTACTGTACTACTACCTTGTCTGTCAAGATGGGCCTTTGAGACTTTACTATGCTGGAAGCTGCTCTGGGATCCTATTAGAGAAGAAAAGTGGGGTATAAATATCCAAATAAATATAAAATAAAGAAAGAAGAGTAGGGTTTTTATTGTTGGGAGTGAGTGACTCAGCATTCCTGGACACTGGGAACTGCTACATCACTCTAAGCGCGTACAGATGTTATCTCCTTGAATGGGACACGTCTCCTTGTCTTAACCTGGGAGCTGCCCTCTGACCCCTCCTCTCTCTCCTTTGTCCTCTCACTCTCTCCCCATGGCATTCCATGGAGAAACAGGTCTCTGCATGTCTCTTCTGCAGAGACAATGCCCTCAAACCCCCACACACATGATGCTGGACAAGCCAGCCACTGGCAATAGGGAAGGTACTCTTTAAATCAGGCTTCTCTCTCTCTTCTTCTGACTGCAACCTGAATGTGAATTGTATCTACTTGGATAAGTGTAAATGTACCCTATTTTTGCAACATACATTTATTTACTAGACTCAGTTTCATTCTTCTATGACTGGTCAACACTAGGGATACCAGACCCCCACTAGGACTTGGCACTCCCCCCCCCCGCTTCAGGGATTCAAGGAGGGGAGGGAAAGCCCCCTGTCCCCCATACCTGAAACTTACGGAACCTCCATTTGCGGCTCTGCTGCCCACAGACACCGCCCACCACCATCACACCACTTCCCCATGAAACTTGAAGCCACACACCAACGGTGGCTTTGTAAGGTTAGGGTGGGAGGAGTGGCCACAGCAGGGATGGGCAATGTCTGCAGATGGCGGAGCTGCAGATGGAGGCTCTGCAAGTTTTGGGTGGGGGGGGGAATGGGTGCAAGCTGCAGCGTGTGGGGACAAAATGATAGTTTTGCCCAAAAAACAGAGCATGATCTCTGACATGCTGAAGTCATTTTTGTGTGGTGTCAGCCCATCAGGGAGCTCCTAGACCAGGGGTGGGCAAACTGCAGCCCTCCAGATGTCCATGGACTACAATTTTCTGGCAGGGGCTCATGGGAATTGTAGTCCATGGACTTCTGGAGTTTGCCTACCCCTGTCCTAGACCATGCCCCCAAATTCCCCTGCTGCCATCCCAATGCCACCTGGCAACCCTAGGCAAAACTCTGCTTTCTTAGCCAAATATCCTTAATATTTATACCCCACTTTTCTCTGTCTTAAGGAGTCTCAAAGGGGCTGACAATTGTCTTCCGTTCGTCTCCCCACAATAGGCATCTTGTGAGATAGGTGTGGCTGAGAGAGTTCTGAGAGAACTGTGACTGACCCAAGGTCACCCAGAAGACTTCATGTGGAGGGTTGGAGAACCAAACTCAGTCACACCATGCTCGGCAAAACCTTAATATACATTTCATGTTCAAAGACTTTTGGTATGCATTCTACCAGGTAGAGGAAACGTTATTTGCATTTCTTCTAGGCCTATATGAATTGAACTGCAGTGACTCACACACACACGTGAGATCTTGGGCCATACTGAAACCATATACACGAGCACTTTTGGATACTTGGCCTTGAACAATCTCGGGGGGGAGGGTCCTCCAAACCTGCCAGGCTCTTAAGACCAAAAAAGTCTTTGAACATGAAATGTATATTAAGGTTTAGCCCAGCATGGTGTAACTGAGTTTGGTTCTCCAATCGTCCACATGAAGTCTTCTGGGTGACCTTGGGTCAGTCACAATTCTCTCAGAACTCTCTCAGCCACACCTATCTCACAAGATGCCTATTGTGATTGATTTAATCCATGCCTTCTTCAACTAGGGCTTTAATCACATATTAAAATTTGTTCTACCAATTGATCAGTGGAAAGTGATCGCGATCTTGTCAGATCTTGGAAGCTCAGAGAGGGACCACCAAAGAGGGCAATGTGAACCACCTCTGCTTCTCACTTGCCTTGAAAGCAAGGTGACCCCTTGTTGGGGGTCACCATAAGTCAGGTGTGCCTTGATGGCACATATTTGTAATTGCTCAGGGGTGCTGACTTAAACGTTCATCATTATGTAGATATCTGTCTCTCTCTGTCTCTCTTTCTCACACACACACACACACACACACACACACACACACGTATGCAGTTGCATATAGAAGCTGACTTCCTCTTTTCACAGTCAAGGCCTCACAACAAGAATTTAAAGATAGCTTTTCCTTTCAGTTTGCATCTCAAAACACTAGCGAGTTCCTCTTGCAGCAGAAAATTGAAGTGACATCCCTGCAGGTGCAAATCAGCACAAGCAACTAAACTCAACTGCTGGATCAGTGCTGATGCTTAACACACCTCCTTCCACCATACTGGCAGGTCTTGAAGTTGTTTAGCTTTGAAAGCCATTCTTGGCCTTGACATGGTACTGCTCACTTCCCATCCCCACAGTGGCTGAAACAGAACCTATTAAAATTAGGCATCATGTTGGGGATGAAATACAGAAGCAATATTTCCATCCAACAGCAAGCTCTAGCTTGGGTTTCCAACTCAGTGCTCAGAAACCTCGAGGTCTGGGGATGGAGCCTGGGAAAGTGGGGTTTAGGGACAGGAAGGGCCTAGTTGGGATCCAGTGCCACACAATCCACCTTGTACATGTTTTAAATGAATAAATCATGGATAAATAAGTGATTTATGTAATCAGGAGATCAGTTGTCATTCCAGGAGATCTCCAGCCTCCACCTGGAGGCTGGCAACCCAAACTGTCACCTGTCTCTTAAACAAACAAACAGACAAAAACATTAAAAGTCACTGCATGACAGTCCCTACCACAGTCATGCTTTTTTTGTAGGATAGATCTGGCACCACCTTCACACTCCATGGAGGTATACTGCCTCCCTCCCCACTGAAACATCACCAGAGAGCCAAAGCTCAAAGAATCATACAGCTAGAAGGGGCCACCCAGGCCATCTAGTCCAGCCCCCTGCTCAATGCAAGATTAGCCTAAAGCATCCAGGATAAGTACCTGTCCAGCTGCTGCTTAAAAACTGCCAGTTTGGGGGAGCTCACCACCTCCTTAGGCAGCCTATTCCACTGCTGAACTACTCTGACTGTGAATCCCCACCCCACCCCGATATCTAGCCAACATCATTCTACACATAGTTTAAACCCATTACTGCGGGTCCTCTCCTCTGCTGCCAATAAGAACCTTTCCCTGCCCTCCTTTCAAATACAGCTGTCCCCTCTCAACCTCCTCTTCTCCAGGGTGAACATTTCCAAGCCCCTCCGCCTTTCCTCGCAGGGGTTGGTCCCCAGGGCCCGGATCATTTTCGTTGCCCATTACAGTCATCTAGATTGCACCAGGCTTTCTGTTCCAAACATTTTATTTTTATTATTTGATTTATTAATTGATGATTTACTGCAGGGCCAAGCCAGCTCATGGGGGTTTACAATAAAACACACAGGAATTGCCAGGGTTCTGTTGTCACGGAAGTGCCCATATATGGACCGTCCTGGAAGTATGCAAATGATCACCGGAACATGGCCCATACTTTATCTGTGCCACAGAACCACAGAATAGTCCCGTTGAACTAAACAAAGAGACCCCATTTGATTTCTGTAATCCGACATCTATTACATGGTTTATCAGATGTTTCATCCTATGGATAGCATCAATTTACACCTTTGAGTTTCAGTGGGAGAAGCAGATGTTGTTAAATCTTTAACACTTAGCTTCTCTTAATCTTGGATAGAGAAAAAATAAAAGGAAGGCATCATTCTTTCAGCCGGACTCTGGCTTTGACTTCTGGGACTGTATTGGATGCTCTGCACGCTTCACCCATGGCAAGAGATGTGTGGAAGATGTGCATTACAGCTGGTCAAAATGCGGCCATGAGGGTCCTCTCTGGGACATCTTGGAGGGCCCATATTCAGCCGGTACTTTGTCATCTTCATTGGTTACCAGTCTGTTTCCCAATCAAGTTCAAGGTAGTGGTTTTAACCTTCAAGGCTATATGCGCCTTGGGCCCTGCTTATCTGCTCCCTGAAGGGCTTGCAAGATGGAACTCTTCTGCCAGGCATATGGTTGAGGCTGGAGTTACCATAGACCAGGGGTAGTAAACCTGTGGTCCTCCAGATGTTCATGGACAAATGCTGGCAGGAGCTCATGGGAATTGTAGTCCATGGACATCTGGAGGACCACAGGTTGACTACCCCTGCCATAGATGAATCCCTTAACAACTGTTAGATCAAGACCCTCGCTCCCAATGAAAGAGAGTTCTTGGCTCCAGTCGGACAGTGGGAGAGGTTGGGGGGGAGGGGTTGTATCACCATCTTTTAATGTTAATGTCAATGTTTATTGTATACTTTTGAAGGGTTTTAGGGGATTGGACTGGTTTTTATTGTTTTATTGTAAACCGCCACAAGTCCGCATAGAGTGCGGCGGTATATGAATACGAAAATAAATAAATAAAAATAAATTCTTAGAGACAACCTTGTCCTGTAATCTCTGCTGCGTTTCCCACTTTGTGGGGGATGGGTCCAGCACCTGGCATCAGCAGCAATCTGACAAGAGTTTAGGGAGAGGATGGAGGAGAGTGTGTTCGGAATCATAGAGGCTGGAAACAGAAGGTACATGTTCCAGGGTAGTCCTCCAGACACCTCCCAGCCCAGCAGATTAACCTTGAGCCAGTTCCAGGAGGCCAGTACTGAAAACCAATCAATAAATAAATACATCTGGTGAGAAAGGGTGAAACCAGTGCCAGCAGGTCTGATAATGCCTGGAAGCTCTGGCCGATTAGTCAAGAAATCAGTTCTCAGGAGAAGGCAAACCAAGACCAACTTTCGTGGTCACAAACAAACCAATATGGGATTGGATCCTGTCTCTTTCTCTGCTGGTGAAAGAGGGAAGAACGGTCCCCTTGGGACCCTGTAAAGGGCCACAATGAGGACCGTGGATCCCGCATGGACAAATGCTTCTCTGGAGGCAGATGCAATGAGAAGGGAAACTGAACAAGCAGGAAACCTGGTAGGATCCAGCCCAGGATCTATGGCCATTTTCCTTGGAATGTGGCACATATTGTGCCTTCTGTTTAGCACGCCATCCACCCCGATCTCTCTGAACGGAAGCACACACTCACTTCCTAGCATCCCGTCACTTCACTTGGCAGCCTTCCACTCCCGAGACGTCACCCAGGGCCCACCTATTAGCATTTTCTCCTTTCCCCCAAATGCCTCAAACAAAGCCAAACTGAATGAGCTGTCTGCCTCCCAAGTCTGCCATCACTACTAAGAAGCCTGTATGCATGCATGTATATTGCAGCCCACGGATGCAGTGGCAGTGCCAAGCAAGACCATGCACATGTGTACACGTGCATGATTTTGAATGATCCCAGCAGGCTCTTAAAAATCTGGCCTGCAAACTGCAAGTCAGAACGATTTACTCAAATAAGAACAGCAGTGTTTTGTGAGCCCTGTAAGATGCGGGGGGGGGGGGCTTAGATGGGAATCTATGCACTTTAAGCATGTCCTGCTGGGGATGGGGAGTGACGGATGTGGCCTCTTCCCCTGGGGCATCTAAGATTGTTTACAAGCATGATGGAAGTGTGCCAGAAGGTCAAGGAAATGTGACCTTTGGCCCGAGACACCTCATTGGCTCCCACCATCTGCTTTGTGGCACACTAACCCACATTGTAATCTCTTTATTTATAGATTACGTTGCTATCCAGGCCCTTCCTCCATGGAGCTCAGCACATGCACCCCTCTTTAATCCTCAGTACAACCCTGTGAGGAAGGCTAGATGGGAAAAGAGTAATAAATCCAAGGTAACTTTATGTCAAATTGAGGATTGGATTCTGGTCTCTCCCTAAGCTAAACACCCAACACTCTTACTACTGAATGACACAAACCAGCAGGGCTGCTATAATGTTGCCATGAGCAACTTTTAATTGCGTGATCATGAATTTCCTTGGACATCTACAAACTCATACCCCCCCCCCCTTCTAGCTCCTCTCTCTAGGCCCTGTTTCCTTCACTTCTTGACTGCCTTTTCACCAATGGAAGATGGAAAGATTTCAGATCTGCCATTCCCTTGGCCACTAGCTTTTCACTACTAACTCCTAGGCACTGGGGTCCAAGGGGAGGGTCTCTGATCATCACAAGGTATATGGGGGGGGGGGCAGGAAAGGTGGCCAATCTGTTCTGCTGGAGCTGGAGGTAAGGGGGGGGAGGATTGGAGAAGAGCAGATGGCGACTGTGCCTCTCTCCCTAATTGTGTTAGGAGATGTCTGTCCCCCCCCCCAACATACAGCCCCCAGCCAAGGTGGGTTGGCTGTGCTGGAAACCGAGATTCTCATCAGATGTCTTTCCTTGACTATCAGCAGCCAGCTGTAAAAAGGATTAATTAATAGTCCCTCCTCCGCCTTCAGCATTTCATAAAAGCAACGCCTTTCAGGATAAGAAAAAAGACAAGGATGGGAATGGTCTCTATTTCTACCAAATCAAGCTGCCTCAGCATCTCTCTGGCTGCCAGACTGCGGGGGGGGGGGGGGGGAGGATGTGTGATCTCTTGCAACCCCACCCTTTTCCTTTTTTCTAGATTTTGCACTAGGAATCAAAAAGAAGGCAGGGCAGGGGTCTCGAACGCTGGCACCGTCTGCCATGACATCGGTGGCTCAGCTATCAGGTCTCCATTCTTTTGATTCAGGGTTTCAAAGCCCGGTTTTGTCAAAAGGCAGCCCTCCCCCTCCCCGCTTTTAGGGTGGGAGAGTTATGCAGCGCTCTTTAGCAAGCAAGCTGCATCGTCCCTTCTGAGGATGCATTTTCAGTGCATGCAGGAAAAACAGAAACGCAGACAAAACGAACTCCTTCCTGTCATTTTGTGTGGGCCTAGTGAGCAGAATCTGTTACAGGCGTTGCAAAATGAAGGCCTAAACAGGAAATCCTATTGTGGAAGAGACAGAAGATGCCTCTACTTCTCTAGCAGGATACGGCCTAGTTCTCACCGAGAGCAGATGAGGAGGTAAACCTGTGGCTGGACTGTACCATTTCATGCTATTGCACCTATGGGCTTGCCATGATTCAACATTCTTTCATTAAAAATAATCTTTGAGTGTAGAAAATTAGGAAATTGGGAGACCAGGTTAAAATCTTTCCCCACGATTTAGGGATCTCCATCCAGTGAGATCTGTTGGCAGAGAGAAGCGTTCATCATGTGAGTTCCCACCTAAAGTGGTACAGTCCAGACACAATTTTACCCCTTCTGCTGCTGTGTCTGAGAACAGTGGCTTTGGCAGGGTCTCCTTTTTGTGTGGAAAATATGACAGTTCTACCGAGCAGTTCAGCCCAATCTCTGCATACTACTGTTTCTCTCAAGGCCCCCCTGTCAATGCTGCTGAGGGACACAACACACAAAGGCCTACCTGGATTGGGGCTGTGCTGAAGTGGATCTTGCGGTTAGGGGCAGGCTCCTCCTCTTCCGACAGCCCAGGGATCTCCACACAGCTGGATTCCGGCGCATACAGTCCATCGGCATCCTCATCTTCGTCCAGCCCGCTCCCTCCCGAGTCCTCCCCCAGCCCGCTGTAGGCACTAATGTCCACCAGGTCAGCCTCAGAGAAGTCCTCCTTCTTGGACTCGTCGCCCAGGTCATTCTCCTCTGGTCCCTCAGCCTTGACCTCACAGTATGCGTCTGCCAACGGGTCTGGAGTCTCTAGGTGCCTCTCCCTGGACTGTCCGCCATTCTCCAGGGCCGCGTGCACCATGACCTCGGCCTGGATCACTTCGGCCCGAGCAGTGTCCGAGCCTTTGGAGACCTTGCCACGCTCCTCGGCCGCTGCGACCGCTACCTCGGCCGCCTCAAATTCCTGCTCCGAGTCCCCGCTCTCCTCCACTTCCACGGGCTTTATCTTCCGGACCTCTTGGACCTTCTGGGGACGCAGGCCCACACTACTGTCCTTGTCCCCCGCCTTGACTCCCGCCAGTCCACCGGCAGGGAGTTTGTTCTGGGGTTTGTCAGCCTCTAGCCTGCCCCTTACCTGGAGGATAGGCCCATCGCTGCCCTGCCCTTCCGCCTTGGCCCCTTCCGGAGCCTGGAGGAAAACCCTGGACCTTTTCGGGACAATCTTAGAGTTGAGGGGCCCAGCTTTGCCCGGGGCCTTGTGCAGATTGTTCCTCAGGTCGGCCTTCTCGAAGACGGCGCTGAGCTGGCTGACGGTGGGCGAGACGGCCTCGGCGTCCAGCTTGTCCAGGGACTCGGTGCTGCCGTTGAAGCGGACCACCACGTCCAGCTTCCTGTCCTGGAAGCCGGCGCGCTCCTTCCGCAGGAGCAGCTTGTTGGTGGTCTCCTTCTCCTGGAGGCTCCTCTCGAAGATCTTGCGGGTCTCCTGCAGTTTGGAGAGGGGCTTGTCGGGCTTGGTGTCAAAGCGGCTGACCCGCTCGGAGACGCTGGTGCCCAGCTTCAGCAGGGCGCTGTGGTCCACGTTCTCGTTCAGGCTGCTGGCCCTGGGCAAGGACAGGCGCACCGGCTTCTCCTTCATCTTGGCCAGCTCCACGGCCCCCTCGCCCCCTGGCGGGGCCGCCGTGCCCATCTGCAGGAACATGTTCTTGATCCGGTGGACGTTGGAGCCATACTTCTTGTTGCGGGCGGCTTTCTTGGCCTCCTCGCTCTCCGCGTTGCCAAGGGCATCCTTGCCGCCTTTCAGGGTTTGGATGCCGGCCTCATAGGCGTTCCGATGCGGGGAGGCGCTCCTTAAGCCGCTGCCGTTGCCGCCGCTGCCGCTGCTGCTGTTGCTGCCGCCGCCGCCGCCGGGAGTGGGATGGGGCTCGGTCTTCATCATGGTTCAGCAGCTGTGGGGGTGTCGCGGACACCACATAGCCCCCCGCCCGCCCTCCCCCGCCTGTCCGCCCGTCCGCCGCCCGCCCGCCGCCCGGGACTCACATCGCGAGGGAGGCCGCGCCGCTACCACACGCCGCGCATTGTGTCCGGGGGCCGCGGGGGCGAGCGGCGGACCCGGCGGCCAGGCAGGCGGGCAGAGCCTCCGGAGGGGCTGCGGCGCGTCCAGGCCCCGCTCCGTCCCCGTCGCGCGCAGCCCCTTCTCGCGCCGCCCGGGAGGGAGGGAGGGAGGGAGGGCGCTTCCTTCCCCCGCCGGAGGATGAGGATGGCGAGGATCGCGCAGCCCGGAGGATGGAGACGCGGCGCTTCTGCAAACAGCCCAAAAAAAAAAAAAAAAAGGAAAGGGAAAAAAAAAATCCGGGGAGGGGGGGCGGGGAAGGGGAAAAAAAATCCCGCTGGGTCTTAAAGCGATCGCGCTGCTCTTCCCAGCCTCTCGCGGCCGCGCCGGGGAAGGAAGAGAAAGGGCCAGGCGCGCGCTCTTCCTCTCGCGCTTCCCCTCCCGCCAGACAACAGCCCGGGCGGCGGGGGGGCTGGGGGGGGCTGGACCCACTGAACTCGTCAACCCAATTGTGCGCAGGGAGGGGCGGGAGACGCAGGCGCCCCCTCCCTCCCTCCCCCCCCTCAGGCTCGCTCTGCCGGCCGGTGAATGATTAAGAAGGGGGAGGGAAACCATTGTGCCCCCCCCTCCCCCCAGTTTGCTCCCGCGTGTCGGCGAGCTTTGCGCGCATCGCGGAGGAAACGCAGCCGCCGGCACGAGGGCGCTTAGGACCAGGCAGAATAAGAAGCCGTTACAAGCGGCCTCGTGTCGATAGGGCCGCCGAGCAGAAAAGAGCAAGCTTTCGAATGCCTCAGAGCTCTTCTTCGCGGGCTGGTTGGAGGGTGCTGTGTGGCGCTGAGCATCGCTGTCCTAAGCAGAGTGCTACTCGGGTCTTGCCGATGGGGCAGACTTTGAGGGAAACGGGCTTGGACGGCACTGTTGATTTTTTTTTTATTAGTTTCAACGTGTCATTGAAGGCATTTCTCTCCCAACCGTTTTGGCATTCGTTCCCATGAGCAAACGGTGCAGTTCTAAACAGAGTCCCCCCCCTTCTGGGGCCAGCTGGCTTCAAGTCCAGTAGTGCCTTTAGGGACCAGCAAAATTTTCAGGGCATGAGCTTTCATGAGTCAAAGCTCCCTTCATCAGATACAAAGGCTGTTGATTTAGGATTGTGTTGCAACCCCACAATGAAATTGTGGGATAATGTCAGCCTCTGGCATCCCACCAGCCTCGGTGCATTGAGATATAAGATGGACTCACAAGCAGCTGCTTGGAATTTATTTCTTGAATATGAGAATTGGGACAATGGCCTAACTTGTCACCTAGGGTAACGATTCAACCATTTGAAAACACACTGTTCCAGCTATCTAGCTATCTGTCCATCATATAAGATCTATCTATTTGTATTTATTTATTTGATTTATATACCGTCCCTCCCTGTGACATCTTGCAGTGAAGGGTGGTACATTGCAATGCTTTTAAACTTTTTGACTGTAGAAGTACCTCAGATATATTTTTCAGGCTTCAAAGTACCAGGAAGGGAGGTCAGCTGCCAATGCCCCCCCCCCAAATATGCCCCCAGAAGGGAGAGGAGTTTCCACTCTCAAAAGTTTAAATGACCAAGGCCCCTCCCCTTACTGCCCCTCCAGGCTCATTGGCCACTTTGGGAGGGAACAGGTCAAGCTGCTCTAATAAGGGTAGAATTTGTTAAAATTAAACATTTTCATTTCTTCTTTCCCCAGTTGCCATTTTGGAAAAAAAAAAAAAAAACCCACACCACAGTCCCATTGAGGGCCCTTTGCAGTAACTTGGCTGGGAAAACTTGATGCAATGTCCTAACCGTACAGATTAAAAGAATTCTTGCTGAAGAATGATGGATTGTAATTAAAAAAACAAAACACTTCCTGTTGTATCTCTGTGGTCGCCCAACGGTAGTTGCAGTGTTTTGCACAGCTGGACTTGTGTGTTGCAATCGCAAGGATGTTGTGTTAGCGTTGCAGCTTGCTGTTTCATGAGAGCCACTGGGACAGGGTGCCTGCATTGCAAGAGAAGATCCCAGATTCTGTCCCAAGTAAAAGATCTGAGAAAGCAAGCAGACTGATGTCTTCTACTTTACCTTCAGAGCAACCCTACAGGGATGGGGGAAGAGAGAGGGGGAGGGAAAGAGAGCACAAGACTGGTTTAAGTCCCCTAGCAAGCTAATGTAATCATGTTGATTTGAACCCTGGTTCAACTTATTGTGGTCTATTCTAACCACTCCAGTGTCCTAGCTTATAAAGTTAGAGCAGCCACTAGGCTGCCACTGTACAGAGCAGCCTCCTTTGTTCTCCTGTGTGCGTAAAGTGCCCTCAAGTTGCTGTTGATTTATGGCAACCCCATGGGGCTTTCAAGGCAAGAGCTATTCCATTGCCTGCCTTTGTGGAGTGACCCTGGACTTCTCTGAGTGGTCTCCCATCCAAGGCCAACCCTGCATACCTTCTGAGGTCTGATGATGAGTCTGTAGTAGCCTGAGCCATGCAAGTTGCAGCATTTCCCCCTTATTCCCATGCAGTGAAGGTGGCAATACAGAGGCTGATGTGTTTTGCAACAGTGCCTTAGAATCATAGAGTTGGAAGGGACCTTTAGGGTTCAACCCTCGGCAAAATGCAGGAAATTCACAAGTATCCCTGCTTATCAGTTTCTTTTCAGTTCTGCAGAGCTATCTGGCCCAGCCTGGCACACTCAATCTTACTCTCTCTATCTCAGCCAGAGATGCAGTTAGGAATCTATCTCTGTCTCTCCTTTTTCCTAACAAGTTTCTTAATTCCTAGATAAACATTTATCTACTCTGGGTGCCAGCTTGGTGTAGTGGTTAGGAGTGCTGACTTCCAATCTGGTTAACCAGGATTTATTCCCCGCTCCTCCCCCAAATGCAGCCAGCTGGGTGACCTTGGGCTTACCACAGCACTGATAAAGTTGTTCTGACCAAGCAGGAATATCAGGGCTCTCGTAGGCCCATTATGCACGGCCGCCAAAACAGCGATTTCGGGTCACATGGAAAATGCGGAGAGGGAAGACGCGAAGCACACCGGTTATGCACAGGACGGGGCACGACGGCAGCAAAACCCAGAGTAACCGATTATGGACGCGGCAATCCCGGCGCCGCTTCTGGTTGCGCCCTGGTCACCCGGAAGCTGCGCTTTCTTCCACGTTTCGCTAACGTGGCTTTTTCAGCGGCATGCACCAAAGCAGCGGCCGGTTGCAGCCGGCACCGTGCGTTATCGGTGATTTTAGTCGCCGCCATTCCACCCCGAATGTGCGTTATTCCCCCCATGCATAATGGGTCTTAGCCTCACTTCCCTCACTGGGAAAGGGAAGGCAATTATAAGTTGCTTTGAGACTCCTTCCAGTAGAGAAAAGCAGCATATAAGAACCGACTCTTCTTCTTTAATCAGGTTATGCACCGTTGCCATGTTCATTACTCTGCCAACACCTGATGGTCTCTCCAGCGGACAATGGCTACAGTTTGCATAACGGATCTGAAACACAGCCCAAAGTGAGAGCATGCGGGGGGGGGGGGGCAGTCACAAGCTGCCTTTAGTCTGGAAACGGGTGGCCAAGCTGTGGCTCTCCAGATGCCCACAGATTACAATTACCATCAGTCCCTGCCATCATGCTGGCTCATAATAATTGTAGTCCTTGGACATCTGGAGACTGGCAGTTTGGCCACTCTTAGTCTAGAATGAGTCCTTTGTTAGTCCTTGCCTTAATTTGTAGTTTGCATTTGTTCTCTGATTTTGTAACTCCTACTGCATTGTCCACTGGCTGTCTGATTACCCTGCTTGAGAACCTATAATCTTCTTTGAGCCTCACTGAGAAAGGCAATAAATAAGGAAATAAATAAAAAAGTGAAATCCTGAAGGCACAATCAATTCACTTGAACAGGAAAAACAGGAGGAGCCTAAAAGATAGCAAAATCTGTAAACCGTTCCAGGCGCGGTATAAATAAAGCAGTAAAGGGGGTTGGGTCAGTCCTGGGTTGGAGACGTGGTGCCCCTGCTCCCTTCCCAGCCTCCGCCCCACCCCCAACTTCCCAGCTGGGCAGGGAGTAGGAGTGCCGCGTCCAATGTGGCGGCCCTGCTCCATTCTCAGCCGGGAAGCCGGGGCCTGGGGTGGGAGGGGACCAGGAAAAGAGGATTCTCCGCCTGGGGAATGAGCAGGCATCCTGCTCCTTTCCCTGTGCCGCGGCCGGCCTCCTGGAGGTGGAGGGTGGCGGGGGCACCGCCGTGCCAAGGGGGGAGGGCCAGGAATGATGCTAGCACCCGCTGTAGTTAGCATACAGCGGGCTTGATTTCTAGTTTTAGAATAAAAGGTCAAAGAATCAGTCCTTAAGCAGCTATAGCAGATGGCTGTGATTACTAAGAGTCAGCATGGCTTTCTCAAGAACAAGTCATGTCAGAGTAACCTTATCTCTTTTTTTGAGAAAGTTATTACCTTGTTGGATCAGGAGCAGGCTGTGTTACTTGCTACTTTTCCTTAGGCCTTTAATAGCATATAAAAGTACCATATAAGGAGGGAAAGTGCAAAAGGATCCACTGCTATGCAGCGTAAACAAAGGCAGAAATCATGCTTTAGAGTAGGACAAAATACATTCATGATCTCTCATGGCAAGACATAAAAACTTTGCAACTGGTTCAATTATATCTGGGTTCTGGGATGTCAAAAGAAACTGAATCTTAAGTTCTTCCGAACTGATTTCTTGTTTACACAGCAGCGAGTTAAGAAATTTAGCTCGGATCGAGAAATAAAACGGACAATGGAAACGAATGTGTGTAATTGATTCTATGCAGCATTGTCCCCAGTGGCACAACCTCGCTGAATGTGGATATACCCAGAGAAATGCCAATTTCCTCTTCAGGATCAGAAGGCAAATTTCTTCCAGGCCAGACTGGGCAGAGATTCTGGTTTATTGGGGGGGGGGGCATCATGGAATTGGGGTCACTGCGGTGCTCAGGTAATTGTGAATTTCCTGCATTCTGCAGGGGGTTGGACTGGATGACCCTTGATATCCCTTCGAGCTCTATGATTCTGATTGGAAGAGGGCTTTTTTCAAAAAACGGAATGTCATTTTGACTTGACTATCATTTTCACATATTACTTCCTTACTTTTTAAATTTAGCCCACTTTTCTCACTGAGACTCAAGATGGATGACACAGTTTTTTAAATGATGACATCAGACTGCAATAAACATCCCGTAAGAAATGCAATAGGGTTTGGAAACAAGGCAAGTAAATAAACAAAAACGGTCTGAGGCATGTTCTCCTGTAAGCTGTGGAGAAAGCAGATTACAAAGGTTGAAGATAGTGTGGTAAAAGCCAGATGACACATACAATAAATATTGCAATACATGACAATCGTATCTCCTTACAGAAGCCCCCTCCTAGGTTCTTTCATCACACAGCAGCAAAAGCCAATTTTGCCCAGGAGGTTAATTTGCAGCCAATCCTGCCTTATTATGAAAACATGTACACAGGCCATGTATAACAGGAGTGGACACTACCCATAATCCTCCTCCTGATGTGCACTTTTGCCATGTTTTGTCTACAGACGCCATGTGTGTATTTATCATGAGCGTTCACTGTTGGTACTCATGAACTGCATTTTTCAAGGTTCACTTTCAAGCATAATAAAGCTGTACATGTGTGGCATCTATATCCTCTCTGCCAGTTCACACCACATGCCAGGAACAGGATGCCTGTTAACAATGCAGTTCGTGGGCTCCTGATAATGTCTCGTTGTAACATCTGCTAAGATCTTAAGAAGTATGCTTGCAAATACATATTTGCATTCACACTCTACATTTGTCACAGCTTCCCAAAGTCTAGTTACTTTAGAAAGCCTTCAAGGGAGGTGATTCCAAACTTTCTTGAGTGCTACCATTGTTCTTAGGGATTTTGTCTTCCTTAGTGCTTAGCATCTATCAGTCATCTGAGAGTTTTATACACATACATTCACTGTATCATTGAGATCTAAAGTCACCTTTATAGTTGCTGGCATTCCTGTTGGCAGCCCATCCCACTAAATTCCATCTGAACAAATATTTTATGACTCCTGCTCTTTTTTCACTTGCAGGAGGAGACAGCTTTGAACCACCTGCTTTAAATATTTAATATTTAATTATTATTTTTTAAAAATATTTTTTAAAATATGTAACTATCTTATGTTTTTAATCATAGTGTAAGAGCCTCTGGGGAAGGGCGGGATATAAATGCAGAATTAAAATAAATAAATAAAAATAATCCAACAGGATGCAGCACAATCCAATGCAGAATACTGTGTTTTTGTTAAAACAGGGATGGAATTGTTCTCCCTCCCTCCCTCCCTCCCTCCCTCTCTGTGTGTCATATTATTATGGCACCCTTCTTTTTAGGAGCTCAGAGCCCTCATAATTGGCTCTGCGTTCATTACATTCTCCTCACAACTGCCCTGCGAGGTAGGCTAGGCTGAGCATCTGACTGGCCCAGGGTCCTGCAGGGAATTCTCCCTTGCACCGCAGGCTCAGTCATGAAGTGGACATTCCTTCATGACTCAAGGGCAGGAAGGCGCGATTCATCCTCCTTGGATGGCCTGGTCCTACAGTTCCTCTCTGGATTGGGGCCGCTGTCCAATCTACCCACTGAGAGGCGTCTTCACATCCCCGAGACTCCAGAGTAGGCCGAGCGAGCGAGCAGAAGCGCAAGGACTGCGCAGAGCAGGCCAGGGTGAAGCTTCCCCTTCTGAACTGCAGGGTTTCCTGAATCTTCAGGGTGTGCACAAATCAGCCTTATCCTGCCTTCCCCATTTCCTCCTCCGTCTTCTTAGCCCAGGCGCTGCTGCAGCCTCTCTGGCAAGAAAGACAGCTGATAAACATGACTGGTTCTTTATAAGAAAAGGGCTCTGACAGGGAGGGTGGGGGCCAGCATACTCGTTGTTCTGGTGCTCCAGGACGTTGCTGGAGAGGATCTGTGACAAAGGCACTCTGGGGGTGCTTAGAAGCACTCGCTGTATTCATAGACACCAGAACTGCATTCTGGAATTTAGAGCAAGTAGCTTCTACCTTATGGACAGTCGAAAAACAGTGCCTGCACTTTGGGTAATTTCTTCCTCTGATACATATACTACCCCATTACTTTCCCACTGCGCATCCACCCCAGTGTCCTTCCCTCTCCCGAGAATCTCCCACACAGCTATTACATTTCAGTTGTTATACAAACATCGGCTTAACAATTAAAAGAAAAACGTAAAACAGATACATGGAACCTCCTAGGAATGCCAACTCTGGGCTGGGAAATTCCTGTAGATTTAGGGATGGAGCCAGCGGAGAGCAGGATTAAGAGGTGAGAGAGAACTCAGTAGAGTATAATCCCATAGGGCCCTCCCTTCAAAGCAGCCATTTCTCCAGGGAAACTGAGCTGTAGTCGGGTGTAATTCTGGGAGATCTCCAGGCCATACCTGGAGGCTGGCAGGCATACAAAACCTCTCCACTCTCACACACCCATAACAAGTGAGTGAAGCTGATGCACTTTCCCACCAGTCCTTGTACTACACAAGAAGCAGGAAAAAAAGGAAATGCAAATCATCCATTTCAATGTGATATTCCTAGACAAAATTGTCAAAGAGGTCATGGGTGGTCATGGATGATTTCAGTGACCCAAGTATCTTTTGGAAGAACAACTCTGCTAACAATGAAAAGTCCAATAAGTTCTTGACTCGTCTTGCAGACAACTTCATTTCCCAGAAGGTGGAATAGGCAACTAGGGGATAAGTAATTTTAGACATGATTCTCACCAATAAGGAGGAACTAGTTGATGAGGTAAAAGTAGTGGGCACACTTGGTAGTGTGATCTTGGAATTTACCATGTGATCTTGGAATTTACAGCCTTGGGGAAGAGAAAAACTACATAGTCAAACATATAGACTGGACTTCAGGACAGCAAATTTTAAGAAATTTAAAGTTATGCTGGGTAGAATCCAATGGTCAGAAAAAGTTAAGGAGATGGGAGTTCAAGAGGAATGGGAGTTTCTTAAAAGTGAAATAATGAAGGCACAATCACAAACAGTTCTCTTGAGAAGGAAAAATTGGGAGGAGCCTAAAGAAGCCAGGGTGGCTCCATAAACAGCTTTCAAGATATATATGAGTAATAAAAAAGACTCATTAAGGAAACCCTTATAACCAAGGATTAATATAAACTAATAACTAATGCTTGTTGGGAGAGTGTTAGAAAAGCTAAGCTCAGTATGAGCCTAGGCTAGCAAGAAATGCTAGATACAACAGAAAAGGGTTCTTTAGCTATGTTCAAAGTAAGAAAAAGAGTAAGGACCTGGTAGGACCATTGCAGTGACAAGGAAGTGAAATTGTGTCAGGTGATGAAGAGCTGTACTACTCAATTTCTACTTCTCTGTCTTCTCTCATGGGAGAAATTGTGCTCAATGTGGCAAAATCATATCATGTGATGAGGATGGGAGTTACTTGACTGTGTGGGTAGTCAATAAACACCTAGTTTTAAAAAATGAAACTAAGTCCTCTGGGACAGATGAATTGTATCCAAGGGTACTAAAATAACTTGTGGGTGTAATTTATGAACCTCTGTCCATCACTTCTGACATTTCTTGGAGTGGATGGAATTGTCCTTAATGCTGTAATAGATATTTTCCTATAGATATTTCCTTGGTGGGGGGAGGGGGCAGAGATAAAGTCCAGCATGCTATCACTGCAAAGGATCTTGGTACAAATTTGGGCATCTATATTCAAACTCAGTGCCAGTTTTGAGATCAACAAGATTATTGAGATTATCTGTTTTACCGCAAACTAGCATGGTTGCCCTCTATAATTATGTACAAAGATGATGATAATGCAGAAATTTTCTTCCTTACTGGAATGTGTGTGGGAGGGGTACACTCATCCATACACTTCAAATTGGTACATTTGAAGAAAACAGACCCTCAAATATGCCCAGAGGCCTAGCCCCTAGCCCCTGTTTTGCTCAATACATTTGGGATTGGGGTGGGAGAATATGGAGCAAAAACAGTCTCAAAGGGCCGTTGACTTGCCCAGTATCAAAGAACCATTGACTTGCGCTTGCTTTGTATGCCCAAGAAAGAAACAAATTGCAGCCTTCTAACCTGACCTTGATACGGACTTTGAAACACTGCTCTGAAGATCCCGTGTCAGTAAAAAGCCCAGCTGAATGAAGCAGCCTATGCCGGTGGCTTTAGTTGCCTCTGAACTGGGGTGGTTGTGTTGATGGACGGAGTGATGAGCTCAAGACTGGCCTTTATGTCAAGAGTGAAATGCCTCAGACATCAGATTCCTAGATCAGCACGCGTTTGGTGTCCAGATGAAGGTGTATTAATCCTGCCTGGGAATAGGATGATGCTAGAAGGAGGCCCTGCTCACCTAGTCCTACCTGCTGGACACCCACCTGGCAGCCCAGACAGCTTTGGCAGTGTCATTTGGGTCAGTCCGTGTTAGGAAGAGAGACCCTTAAGACAGGGACTGGAAGTCAAAGAGTTGACTCAGTGGTGATTCATATTCACCCAACCTGATATTTTGCAGAGGAAAAGGAAGATGAAGTTTCATGCCAAGTTCCAGGAGAATACAGTTTAATTATAACTAGGTTCCACTGCAGTTTGATAAGAACGATGTGTTCATCCCAGTTTGTCATAGGCAGTCCTTGAGAAAATCTTATTTGGGTTTTTATTACTTCTGATTAAACAAGAGATGTAATCAAATCCAGACAAAGAAATCACACAATAACTCCCTCTGAATTAAAAAAAAAAGATATTTGGATGTCAAATTAGATTGTTATTATCAAACTAGAAAGCTTTCGCATCATCATCAATGTATCTAATTCTCAGCATGGCCAAATCTGTGGATACTTAAATCCAGAGATTGGAACCTGAAACAGATTTTTCTACAAACCAGAAAAGCCCCAATTTGCATAAAATTCTGAAATCTAAAAATACATTGAATGTTAACCCCCCCCCCCCCCAAATAATAGACACAGCACCTGTAGCTTAAAGAAATAAAATGCCCTTGGTGGGTTTTGCTAGGCATAGAGCCACATTCCCAGACTTCAAACTGTGGCTTCTGTCAGCAAAAGGAAGAGCTGGCAGGGCAGTTTTCAGGGCTGTTTTGACCTCTGAGGAATGATTCATTGGGGCCCAGCCTGGCAAACAGCCCTTGGTCAACTTCCTTCCACCTGACCATATGGCTCATTGAGGCTTATATGGGGAGTTTTTTTTAGCTGAGAATACTAATATCTCTGATTTAATTAAATTCCACTGTCTCCTCATTGATATGGTGCCTGAGAGACTTGAGAATACAGCTGGTTTCCTACAGAGTATTCAGTTTATTCCTCAGAGGCGCTGGTAATGTTACAATTGGAATTTTATCTGTTTTATGTACTACTGTCAATTGGTTTTCTTTTGTATAATACCAATATGACTCATCGACTAGGGTTGTGCGCTCTGCTGCACTTTGGCCGCTGCGGTGCTCACTGAAGCGCACTGGAGCACGCAACCCCACTCACTACTATTCAGCACCCCATGGAAACCAGTGTCGTGTAGTGGTTAGAGAAGGGATTTCCAACCAGGGATCCCCAAACGGCTCTGTCCTTGGACTCTGGGAAACAAACTCTGCAAAGCGTCCTCAGTCATGCAAGTTTCTGACCTGCCTGGCTGACAATTTCATTTATCAAATGGTAGATGAACCCACAAGAGGTTCAGCCATACTGGACTTAATACTGACCAACAGGCAAGAGTTGGTGGATGAGGTGAAGGAGGTGGGGACTCTAGGGGGAAGTGACCATGTCCTCATAGAATTCCTTTTGAGATGGGGAGCCAAGGAAGCTCGTAGCCAGACGCGGATGTTGGATTTTCGTAGGGCAAACTTTAATAAACTCAGAGACATGATGAGTGTCATACCATGGACGAGAATGCTGGAAGGGAAGGGAGCATGTGAAGGGTGGGCGCTACTCAAACAGGAGCTATTGCATGCTCAATCAATGACTATTCCAGAAAGATGAAAACACTGCAGGAGCTCTAAGAAGCCTATTTGGATGAACAGAGAACTTCAAGAGGAACTAAGAAAGAAAAGGAAAATGTTCAGGAAATGGAGGGAAGGACAGAGCTCTAAAGAAGAGTACCTACAGGTTACTAGGCACTGTAGATCAATCATCAGAAAGGCCAAAGCTGAGAGTGAGCTAAGATTGGCCAGGGAAGCCCATTGTAACAAGAAAAGATTTTTCAGTTATGTGAGGAGCAAAAGTAAAGTAAAGGAGGCAATAGGCCCACTGTTGGATGCGGATGGACATACTCTAACGGAAGATTCAGAGACAGCAGAAAGGCTTAGTGCCTATTTTACATCTGTTTTTTTCCCTACAGGTCAAAGGGGTTAGGCACATCTAGAGATGGCCGTAGCCAAAGGATAGTGTCTGGGTGGCAGGTTAACATGGATAGAGAGGTTGTCGAGAGGCATTTAGCTGCACTGGATGAGTTCAAATCCCCTGGGACGGATGAAATGCACCCGAGAGTGCTCAAAGAACTTTCCAGAGAACTTGCACAGCCCTTGTCCATCATCTTCGGAACCTCTTTAAGGACTGGAGATGTCCCGGAAGACTGGAAGAGAGCTAACGTTATTCCAATCTTCAAAAAAGGGAGGAAGGATGACCCGGGAAACTACAGACCAGTGAGTCTGACCTCTGTTGTGGGGAAGATAATAAAGCAGATATTAAAGGGAGCAATCTGCAAACATCTGGAGGACAATTGGGTGATCCAAGGAAGTCAGCATGGATTTGTCTCCAACAGGTCCTGCCAGACCAACCTGGTTTCCTTTTTTGACCAAGTAACAGGTTTGCTGGATCGTGGAAATTCAGTTGATGTCATTTACTTGGATTTTAGTAAAGTTTTTGACAAGGTTCCCCATGATGTTCTGATGGATAAGTTGAAGGATTGCAATCTGGATTTTCAGATAGTCAGGTGGATAGGGAATTGGTTAGAGAACCGCACTCAAAGAGTTGTTGTCAATGGTGTTTCATCAGACTGGAGAGAGGTGAGTAGCGGGGTACCTCAGGGCTCGGTGCTCAGCCCGGTACTTTTTAACATATTTATTAATGATCTAGATGAGGGTGTGGAGGTAAAGATAAGTGTAAAGTTCTGCATCTGGCTCAGAAAAATGAAAAGCATGCCTACTGGATGGGGGATACGCTTCTAGGTAACACTGTGTGTGAACGAGACCTTGGGGTACTTGTGGATTGTAAACTAAACATGAGCAGGCAGTGTGATGCAGCGGTAAAAAAGGCAAATGCCATTTTGGGCTGTATCAACAGGGGCATCACATCAAAATCACAAGATGTCATACTCCCATTGTATACGGCACTGGTCAGACCACACCTGGAGTACTGTGTGCAGTTCTGGAGGCCTCACTTCAAGAAGGACATTGATAAAATTGAAAGGGTACAGAGGAGAGCGACAAAGATGATCTGGGGCCAAGGGACCAAGCCCTATGAAGATAGGTTGAGGGACTTGGGAATGTTCAGCCTGGAGAAAAGGAGGTTGAGAGGGGACATGATAGCCCTCTTTAAGTATTTGAAAGGTTGTCACTTGGAGGAGGGCAGGATGCTGTTTCTGCTGGCTGCAGAGGAGAGGACACGCAGTAATGGGTTTAAACTTCAAGTACAACGATATAGGCTAGATATCAGGAAAAAGTTTTTCACAGTCAGAGTAGTTCAGCAGTGGAATAGGCTGCCTAGGGAGGAGGTGAGCTCCCCCTCACTGGAAGTCTTCAAGCAAAGGTTGGATACACACTTTTCTTGGATGCTTTAGGATGCTTAGGGCTAATCCTGCATTGAACAGGGGGTTGGATTAGATGGCCTGTATGGCCCCTTCCAAATCTATGATTCTATGGTTCTATGATTCTATGATTCTATGTTCTGTTCTTTTGTATTTTCATGCTGGCGGTAATCCTAGGCCCTTGTTTGAAAAGTTTGAGCATTTGGCTATTTTTGATTGGATCCTTCTTTTTGACCCCGATGTTCATTGTCCTAGAGGTGTTTCATCACTTTATGAGATTTTTAAAAAAATGTCTGCATTCTGTATTTGCTAACTGCAAGCTTCCCCCTTTTTTAAGACTCCAGTGAAGTGTTCCCTAAAACAGCATGAACATTTCCTTGGAGGGTAGGGTTGCCAACTTCCAGGCGGTGGCTGGAGACAGCCTGCTGTTACTCCTGATCTCCAACAACAGAGAGCACCTGGAGAACATGGACATTTTGGAAGGTGGACTCTTTGGCATTATGCCCCATCGAAACCCCACCCCAGACCCTATCTACCTCCACTTCCACCCTCAACATCTTCAGATGTTTCCCAATCTGGAGCTGGTAACCATACTTGAGGAGTCCTTTGATCCCTTTGTGTCGCAACAGTTTTAGGGCTGTAGTCCTGTGCATGCTTACTTGGGAGTAAATCCCACTTAAGAGGGCTTAATGTTGGGTGAACATTCATAGGATTCCACTGCTTTGCAGACAGAGAGGGGAATGGCCCTGGAAGAAGGGGCGCAGTCTGCTCATTCCCTTTGGGTGGAGGAGGAGCATCCATGTTTTTGCAGAACATGGTTGGCATTTCCAGAGCAGTGGAGGAAAGGAACGTGCCCTCCCAGAATCACCCACCATCCAGGTTCTCTGTACAAGAATACGCACTGTTCACATTCTTGCCCAAGCCATCTGTGCCGAGGACAGACATTTGAACAAAAAATCTCCATGGAGCTTTCTGTACAAGCTGTGCCAGGCAAAGTAAAGATTATTCTTATTTTAAGAAGCAGGGAAGTCTGGAGGGAGGGGTGCTCCCAGATTAATTTTATTAGCTAGCATCTCTGTGTTGGACAGAGGGGCAGGGGCTAGGATTGCAAGCCTCCAGGTGGAGCCTGGAATCTCTCGGAATCCAATCCAGACTACAGAGATAAGGTCCCTGCTGATGGATGCTGCTGTTTTGGAAGGGGCACTCAGTGGCAGAGATAACCAACCTTCTGGCAGGCACATTTGGAATTCTGATACACTGTGGGGGGCACAGCCCTGAAATGGCTGCCATGGAATGGATGCCACTCGAGGTGGAACCATCCGCAAAATGATTGCTGCAACTTAACTTGAGCCACTCAGTAAAGATCTTTGTGTTGTGGTGGCAGCTGCTGCCAAAGCAACATTTTAAAAAAATCTGCACTGCCCGTCAAATCTCAGCAAGCACTGGCCGGGGCTCATGGGAATTCATAGAATCATAGAATAATAAAGTTGGAAGGGACCTCCTGGGTCATCTAGTCCAAGCCCCTGCACTATGCAGGACACTCACAACCCTCTCGCTCATCCACTGTCACCTCTAATTTTAGTCAGTGAACATCTGGAGAGCCACAGGTTGGCCACCCCTGTGCCAACACAGACCTTGTCTGCTGTTAGAGTCTATAAACACCTAGTTTCTTTAAATGAAACAAAAGTTGCCCGATCCAAATTGTGGTTAGAGAAGCTCTTAGAGTACACTGGGATGGCAAAACTTACTAACTTGGTGAAAGGACCACCAGAAGAATTTCATGATGTTGGGACTTTTTTCTTGAATTAATTGATAGATAATGTATTAATGGAGTTCAATGGTTTTACTTTTTTCTTTCTGTTCCTTTCTCTTTCTCTCATAATAAGTTCATACAATCTAAACTATTTTTTTTATAAAAATAGAATCAGATTCAAACACACAAGGTGCCATCAGGGCCCCCCAAGGGATTAGGAAGCCAGGGCTATGAATGCTTGGTCCTAAATGATATGAAAAGTCCAACTGGTGCATCAAAGGGAAACAAACTGTGCAGCAAAGAAGTGCTTGACTGAGTAACTCGTGAAAGAAGCAAGTCAGCATATATGATGCTCCCTCCTTCCCAGAATTCCATCAATGTGCTCTGCTCCTGGACCTGTTTGCACTGTTACAAGTATCAGTTAGTAGTATTAAAGTTATGGTTATTTATATGTTATGGATTGTTTCTTGTATTGTTTATATGTTTTATCTAAACTGCCCTGAGCCTCTGGGGAGGGCGATATATAAATATAACAGACAGACAGACAGACAGACAGACAGATAGATAGATAAATTTGCTGCATGGTTTGAAGGCTCACAGTGCAGCAAACCTGCTGAAGTGAATCTTGATTTCGTTTTGGGATTCACAAGCTTCGTAGGCTAAGCCACAAGTACTCAATACTCCATAACAGAAGATTCTCTTTTTGCAAGCAATTTTCTGCATATAGTCATTATTCCAGTTGCTTACAGATTTATTGTTTGAGTTGTCTTGCAAGCCAGAATCAAAGCTGAACATATCACATGTCATTCCTCTATTAAGCCAAGAGGAAGGCTACTGAAAACCTGTTTTCTTAACCCATCCATGTTTTGGAATTATGTAAATCTGAATTAAAGACCCTGCTTCTTCATACTTCATTATGGACAGTTTGTCAGTGCCTTCGTTCATGAGTCCCAGGAGAGATATTGTTGTTGTTATTGTTGTTGTTATAATATTTCTATACCGCCCTCCAAGTAACTCGGCTCAGGGTAGATCAGTCAGAGTAAACTGACCTTGATGGACCAGGACAGCATGAGGCAGGTTCATGAGTTCTTCCTTTTATGTTTTTGTTTCCATAATGTTATACCTACACAAGTTTTAAGCACTTAATCCATTTAATATGCAACATTTAGTCTATTTTTACTTATTGACTTGTTCTGTTGTGTTGTTTTAATTAGCACCCTGCCTTGGTCTTTTAACTAGTCGTTCCTGGAACTGGAGAGAGATTTGAATAAATTGTATTTATTTATGCTTGCATTTGCTACTTTACTGACTCCATCTCTTCCCCCTGCCACATTGTAGTCTGAGGAAACAATAGAATAACTAAATGGAATTTGGAACTTCTTTTTCCAACCCTGGGAAAAAATGTAGAGAGAGAGAGGAGGGAGAGAGACTCCAGAGAGTTGTTAAAAAAATGTTTCATTGGTTAGACCATGGGATTTTTATGAGCAAAAGCTACTTTGTCCATCTGAGGGAACGGTGTGGGGATGTAATTACATGGAAAAGCAAATAGATTGTAAGGAAATATCTATACTCTTGGGGGCAAGGACAGAGTAGAATGAGAGACAATGTACTGTATCCAGCTGAAGGAAAGGCAACAGTGAAAGAAAATCACTTAAAAAAATTTAACATAAAAAGGCTGTGTGTGTGTATGTGTGTGTGTGTGTTTGTGTGTGACTGTAACTGCATGGGAGGTGTTGTGCTGTGCTGGCACCTGGTTTTTGGTCCAAGGTTGGTTGCCCCGAGCCTTCCAACAATCTCATGGGGTAACACTTGGCCCGCTTCCATCAGTCTGCTCTGGGTTTTCGCTACCGCACTGTAGCCGATGGACAGTAAGTAGAAACTTCCTGATTTATGCATCAATCATTGCCATGGAATGGAAATTACCAATAATCTTCCAGCAGCATTATGTCGCATTTGAGCAGCACCCCCCTTCCAAGGCTGAAATCAATCTGTTAAAAAAAAAAAGGAATTACGTTACAACGCAACTCCAATATAATGAAATCCCCAAACAAAGATGGCCGACATCGGCCCACAGCACTGTTCCAGGTCGGGGAGTTTCTGATGCACTGCGGGCTGGCCTGAGGGCAGTGTCGGGCATTTCTGCTTTTCTTTCCCTGGACCTGGGAGAAGAGAGGAAAGAGGCAAGCAAATGAAGTTGCCCAGCCCCACCCGCTCTCGGTCCCAATTCCCCAGGGAAGAAAGCCCTGCAGATGGACATTAGGCAGGGCACAGGAGGGCAGGGATCTGGGAGGGGGGCATACAAGTGAGGCAAGGCAGTTTTATGGTGTTGTCACATCCGGCCACCCCACAGTGCGGCAGAGCCTCCCCGACCCAGAGTGGTGACTCTTTTTCAGCTTATAATGTGTATGATAGCTCCTAGGGAGAGTTCAGGCTTGATTTGATTGAACCCACTTATATATTATTACACATGTAAATCTTATACAAATTTAAGACCACTCCCCCCCCTTTTTTTTTTGTATGGCATGTGTGGAAAAAGTCTAGTCCTTCTTTCAGGTAAACAGAGTGTCTCAGGGAACCTGCTTCACCTATGACACTTTCCCCAAGTGGGTATGGGAGGAAAATGGCTGTAGCAAATGTCAGCCATGTGTACATACAATGGAGTAGATTTGGTGACATTTTCCTACTTGATGGCTTATGCAGAGATATGCTTTGTCTTCCAATTGAGGGCAGACACAGATTTGCACCTTATTTTCCGATGTGCTGGCACACGCAGATTACTTTTTATTTTCCTACTCAACAGTGCTACACCAGGGGGTGGGTTTGGTGGGACCTTTGACCAGCAAGTCTTGTGGCAGGCCATTGAAGATCTGATTGATTGTGCAGATTTTTAAAAATATTACTTGGGCAGCAGCAGCTGCCATAGGATAAAGATCTTCACCGTGTGGCTGAAATTAAGTTGCCACGGCCATTTTGGAACTGTCTCAGCTTCCTGGGGCAGCCATTTTGTGCTGCACCTACCATAGTATCACAGAATTCCAAATGTGCTCACAGGCTCAAAAACGGTTGGGTATATCTGGTATACACAGGCGTGTGCTTTATTTTTCCGCTGGATGGAGTATACATGTGCATGCTTTATTTTTCTATTTGATGGTGTACGCATTTGTCCTTTATTCTCCTCTTTGGTGGCATACACATAGACAAGTATTTGCCTACTTGAGCATCCATACTGATGTCTGCTCCTCCACCCATGGAGGGGAAGATGTTACCTGTGAAGCAGCCCTTCAAGGATGACGCACCATATATCCCTGTCTGCTCCCCACACTTGCTGTACAGCAGGGGTAGTCAAACTGCGGCCCTCCAGATGTCCATGGACTACAATTCCCACGAGCCTCTGCCAGCGAATCCCTCACTGAGGTACAAGGCCATTGAATCCACTTTTTAAGTATCTATTTTCTCACAGGGATCTGATCTCTATAGTATGTTGATGAGCAATAATTCTGAATAGGGTTGCCGGCTCTGAGTTGGGAAATACCTGGGGACTTTGGGGGTGGAACTGGGAGGAGCATGCTTTAGGATGCTTAGGGCTGATCCTGCGCTGAGCAGGGGGTTGGACTAGATGGCCTGTATGGCCCCTTCCAACTCTATGATTCTATGATTCTAGGAGGTGAGATTTGGAGCAGGAAAGGACCTCATTGGAGTATAATGCTATGGAGCACACCCTCCAAAGTAGCCATTTTATCCATGGGGACTGTAGCCTGGAGATCAACTATAATTACTAGAGGATCCCCAGGCCCCCATGGGGATTGGCATCCCTAATTCTGGGGGATCCCCAGTTCCCACTCAGAGGTTGGCATCCCTATCTCCACCTTTTCCCTTTCAGTTGACCCACTCCTCTGCCTGCTCAATCATGAGAGTAACCTTTTTCAACCTTTTGAGGGCGGATGAGCCCCTGAAATAATTTTGCATAGCTCAAGGAAGTGATGTCAGTGGGCCATGTCCCCCCATACCCCTGGAAGTGACATCACTACCCACAACTTTACCCCTCCTTTTCTGCCTCCCACTGCCTTTACTGCTACCATGGTGGATCTACCTAACATAGGCCAAAAAGAAGAGTAGGAACTGAGAAGACAGCCCAGACCCCGACATACCATGCATGGGCACAGGCAACGTGGAGGCAGTGTGGGCGGAGGCGACATAGACGGCATGGGGGCTGTGCCCCGCTTAAGAAGTGCTCAGGGAAGGAAAAGGCGGGAAGGAGTCCTGGGCGACTGTGGAATGGAATGGCTGAGCAGCAGGCAGGTGGGGAAAGAGAGGAGAAGAAGGGACGGGGGTCTGACAACCGAGGAGGAAGGGAAGGGGGCACTTAGTTAAAAACCACAAGGGAGAGACTTAATTGTGTTTGAACTGATAGGAACTGCCTCCCTCGCCATGCCCTCCACTGGCCAGCCATGTTTGGGGGGGGGATTGGGGGGACTTTAACTTACATTGCAATGTGTATTCACAACACTGAATATACAGTGCCATGTGTAAGTATCAATTTTTTAAAAAAAGCTAGACCAACAAACCTCCAATTGGTTGGGCCCAGTGATTGACAAGCTGCGGAGTGGTGAGTGAAAGAGTACGTTGCTTTCTCTTTTGCTTTTTTCGCAGCATGTGAGGAAGGTAAAAGGTGAGATGCCACAGCAGGAAGGCTTTAAGTGTGGAGGGGAGAAATAGCGTGATTTAATATCACGCTATTGCAGGTAGGAGGCATCTCGCTATTTTGATCTCTGTGTGGAAATGTGCTGAATGTTCTGTCACTGGTCTGCTCCTCAATTTCCCGCTGCAGTTTGTCAGGGTCTGTGGTTTCCCTACTTGCAGGTGGTTCAGGTGCCTATAGAGTAGCTGGTGCCTGGCTGGTATGAGCTCTTCCTTCCAGCAACTCTTCTTCCTCTTCAGAATTGCTGCTGAAACTGAGAGGAGGCCTTGTCAAAGAAAGAGGAGGGAGGGAGGGAGGGAGGGAGAGGAAGGAAGGAAGGAAGGAAGGAAGGAAGGAAGGAAGGAAGGAAATCAGGTTTCTGCAGATTGCCCAATCCTTGACTTGGTGCAAAAGATCAAGTTTATTGAAAGCAAGCAAGTTAACCTAATTAATACCTGTTGGAGCAAAGCAAAAGAGGCCCACCATATAACTCTGCTTTCAAGCCCCCGCCTGTAAGAACCCATGAAACATGGGAAATCTTCAAATCTCAAACTGTTCTGATATCAAAGGGAACCAAGGACACCGATTTGACTTCCTGGAGACAAGCGGTGAAGAATGGGGGTGGGGTGGGGTATGAAAACAGAGAGGAACCAGGACAGGCAATGTGAACAATTGACACAGATATATGTATATTTCTACCAAGCACCTCTGCTGCCAGCAGCCTTCATGAAAGCTGGGGGGAAAGTCCATTGGCCCCTTTTCTGTCATGTGTATCATTAACAGTATCACCTTGGAGGTTTGCTTCCCAGAGGCATTTAAAAATGTACACAGTGTCTTTCACAGCAGCCTGCTCAGATGCGCCCCACCTCCCGACCAGTGGCATCCAGCAACCAACACCCGGATTCCTGCCTTTGTTGATGAGCATGCACACTAGGAAGCGGCCAAGATCCTGGACTCATCTTGGTAAACTGCAATATCGGAATAACTGAAGGGGGAGCAGGAGGGGTAGATGCAGGCTGGTCTGGGAGTTCTACTTAGCTCATCCGGGAAATCCCTCCCTGGGATGAGGAGGGAGGACGTTGGGTTTGGGGCAATAGGATGTCACAACCATGTCTGTTTTTTGCCATTTGGTCAGTTCCTCTGCCCTTTCTCCTTTTATGGCTTGTTCTGTTCTCTGTCTATGCAATTTATTACCTTAGATGTCTTAGATATGAATTATAACAGTAGAGAGTTAGTGTGGGGGACTCTCTACTCTGCCCGATCACTATGGCAACGCTATCTCGGTCAGAGTCCTTGAAGGTGCTTATGTCACCCTGGATAACAGAAGAACAAATGGACCCATGTCCAAATGGACTTGGTGGCGGAGAAGCAAGGGGTTAAAACAGAGTGGAGATCACTTGATGTTAGTCTTAGCAAGGATCTCAAGATATAAGCATCATTGTATTTTACAATAAAGAAACTTTCTCGCAAATGGAGTTTTCTTACTGAAAGCAATTGAATGAACTCTCACAATCAGGCTAGCCTAAGTCACCCAGATCAGGCTTTACACCAATTGATTATGTTTAAATCTGAGTATGATCTTCAAGTTTCAGCCACTGGAGGGGTTTTTTAATGTTTCCTTTGCCTTCTAATTACGCACAAATCAGAACTGCTTATACTCTGTGCAAATACAATGGTCATAATTTGTGACAGGAAACACCAAATTCCATAAGCTGGTTTCACTGTATAAATCAACCCAGTCCTTTTGTATGCCAGACATGGGAAACCAACCAAACTCAACACTAATCTCACAACCAAAAGGTTACTGACACAAGCCCCCCAGTTCTCTTTCCCTCTCCCCACACCAGCCAGACTAATCCAAACATTCCAGCCTGAAGGCATAATTCCAGCTGCCTTTTGCCTGGGCCAACCACTGTCCAAAATGGCTGCTCCGACGTTTGAGCAATAACCCGAGAAAGGCTCGCCAATATTTTGTTTTGTGATTGTGTGCACTTGCAGGAAAAGTACACAACTCCCAGTTGGGAACTATCGGGGTGAGGTGTGGAGAAGAGTGGGATGTTAGTGGGGCATATGCCATGGGGTCCACCTTCCAGATCAACCATTTTCTTCAGGGGGAATTGATCTCTGTTGCCTTTCAATGACTGTATGTTGTGAATGTATTCCCAGCTGAAAAATAATTCTTGCAGTTTACTTCTGAATGTAAGAATGTTCTATGCTGGGGGATGGGTGCTCAGGCTCTAGTTTTGAAGGACTTCATTCTGTCAAGAAAAACATGGTTGACCAGATGTAGACTGAGAAAGGGTGCCCCTGCCCAGAAAAGTGTGGCTGTGAAACATTTCCCTCCCAAAGAAATCCTCTTTCATGTTTGCTTTCTGGACGCCCCTATAATCTCCATGAGCAGAGCAAGGCATAATGCAAAATACAGAGGGGGTGGCAGGATCTGTAGAGCAATCCTGTTGAGTATGAATAATAGGTTAGAGGAAAGAATAGTTCCAAATGGCTTGCTTACACATTGCCATTCTCAGGAGAAATGAATAATCGGGATTGGGGGGCTGGGCACAGGAGAATGCCAGCACTCAGAAAATATGTGGCTTGATATGGGAAGATGATTCCCATATGGTAGGGTTGCCAGCCTCCAAGGGATGGGTGGAGATTTCCCGCAGTTAGAATTGATTTCCAGGCAACAGAGATCAGTTCACCTGGACAAAATGGCTGCCCCTGGAGAGAGACTCCATGGCATTAGGCCCACTGAAATTTCTCCCCTCCCCAAACCCTGTCCTCAAGAATCCCCAGATATTCCCCAACGCACAGCTGGCAGTGATACCACCTGGGCCTATTTACCACCATCATGGCAATCATAGAACCATAGAGCCAGAAGGGTCATCTAATCCAACCCCCACATGGTAGATACAAGGTAGGTGAAGCTGAGAAAGTGATGTGTCCAACTATATGGGTACATTTCAAAAATCTAAATCCACAATTCCCATAGCATAATATGAGATACACCAGCCTCTAGGTGAGGCCAAGGGATTCCCCAGAGTTACAGTTTATCTCCACACTATGGAGATTAGTTCCCGTGGAGAAAATGGATGCTGTGGACTCTATGGCCTTGTACCCTACTGAGGCCCCGATCCTGCCAAGGCTCTACCCCTCAATTTATAAAATTCATTTATAAAATTAAGCATGAAGCTGACAAAGAGAACTTTTCCTCCCTCTCCTCAAATACTGGAACTTGAGGGCATCTAAGGAAGCTGATGGGCAGGAGGAACAAAAGGGAACACAGCTTTACACAGAGAGTGATTACAATGTGGAATTCACTGCCAGAGAACGTAGTGATGACCACAGAAACCTCCAAAAGGCATTAGATAGATTCATAGAAGATAACTCTGTCAGCAGTAGAGTTGTGTGCTTTGGCGGCCGAAGCACACAACCCTAGTCAGTAGCTACTAGCGATGGTCACTGAGGTGAACTTCCATATTCGGATGCACTAAGCCTCTGAATCCTAGAGCCAGGAGGCAATGTGGGGACCTGGTGTAATCCATGGCGACACTAGGGCTCTCGCAATTTGTTGCCGGTCCCACTCATCACGCCGGCCACACGCTTGACTTGATTTTCGGTGCCGGGATAGAGGTGGTTCTGGAGCCAGCTTTGGCCGTGCCATGGTCAGACCACTATGCCCTGCGGGCCCGGCTTGTGATGCCACCCCCTCCCCAGTTGGGCGGCGGGCGCACTTTTGCCCGCCCGCGGAGACTCATGGATCCAATTGGTTTCCGGAATGCTCTGCGGGGCCCGATGCCTCCTGGCAACTCACTGGCGGCGATAGTAGAGGACTGGCAGTCCCGTCTGACAGCCGCTATAGATGAGATTGCCCCTAAGCGTCCTCTCTGCCCTCGACTCAAACGGGCCCCCTGGTACACGGGGGTGCTCCGGGAAAAGAAGAGGGAGGTGAGACGACTAGAGCGAGTGTGGCGGAAGACTCGCGACGAAGCTGCAAGAACATCTTATCGCACGCTTATGAGGGCGTATGAGATGGCGGTGAAAGTGGCGAAGCGAGAGTTCTTCGCCATGGAAATCGCGTCCGCAAGCTCTCGCCCGGCCCAATTATTTAGGGTAGTTAGATCCCTTACCGCCCTTCAGGGGCGCCAAAATATTAGTCAATTGGCACTTGGCTGCGAGGCATTAGCGAGCTTTTTTGCGGATAAAGTCTTGTCGCTTCGCCGTGACCTTCCTGTCACAATTAATACAGTAAATGAACTGGAGACCTGTTGGCCGTCTTTGGCAGCGAGGTTTGATGGCTTCAGATGGCTCTCTTCTTCCGAAGTGGACAAGTTGCTGGGGTCGGTCAGGGCGACCACCTGCCCCCTTGATCCCTGTCCCTCTTGGCTTCTCAAGGGGAGTGGAGAGGGGATAGGAGGCCAACTCAGGGATATTATCAACCTTTCCCTGAGTTCCGGGGAATTCCCCGAGCGGCTAAAGGAGGCGGTGGTTCGCCCTCTCCTGAAAAAATCAACGCTGGACCCGCAGGACCCTGCCAACTACCGCCCGGTGTCGCACCTAGCGTTCCTGGGCAAGGTGGTGGAAAGGGCTGCGGCGGACCAGCTCCTAGCTTTCTTGGATGAAACTTCGGCACTCGATCCATATCAGTCTGGCTTCCGTCCTGGCCACGGGGTGGAGACGGTGTTGGTCGCTTTGCTGGATGATCTCCGTCGCCAGCTGGATAGAGGCGGGTCAGCCGTGCTGGTCCTTCTGGATCTGTCGGCTGCTTTCGACACCGTGGACCATGAGATATTGGGCCACCGCCTCGCCGGTACGGGGATACGGGGTACAGCCTTGCGCTGGATACGCTCCTTCCTCCAGAACCGGACCCAGAGGGTTGCAGTGGGGGATGAGCTCTCGCGCCCTTATGGACTCCCTTGTGGGGTCCCACAGGGCGCGGTTCTCTCCCCCACACTATTTAACATCTTCATGCGCCCTCTGGCCCAGCTGGTACGGAGTTTTGGGTTGGGCTGCCATCAGTACGCTGATGACACCCAGCTCTATCTCCTCATGGACGGCCACCCAGACTCCCCCCCGGAACCATTCGCCAGATGTTTGGAAGCAGTGACAGAATGGTTTGAGCAGAGTCGCCTGAAACTCAACCCCTCCAAGACGGAGGTCCTGTGGCTGGGAAGTAGGGGGCGGGAACAGGAAGCGCATTTACCCACCCTGGCAGGGGCGCATCTTACCATCGCGTCCCAGGCTAGAAACTTGGGTGTGACCATTGATGCCTCCCTGACTATGGAGGCGCAGGTCAGGAAAGTAGCCGGCCAGGCATTTTTCCATCTTCGCCAAGCCCGGCTACTAGCGCCCTACCTGTCCCCCGAACACCTGGCCACTGTGATCCATGCAACGGTCACCTCCAGATTAGATTTCTGTAACTCGCTCTACGCGGGCCTACCCCTGTCTCTGATCCGGAAACTCCAGCTGGTACAAAATGCAGCCGCTAGGGTCCTCACCGGCACACCTTGGAGGGCCCACATCCAGCCTGTGCTGAGGCAGCTGCACTGGTTACCAATTGCTGTCCGGATCCGGTTCAAGGTTCTGGTTCTAACCTTTAAGGCTTTACGCGGGCTGGGACCCACATACCTGAGGGACCGCCTAGTGCCCTATGCCCCCCGCAGGGCTCTGCGCTCTGCGAGTGAGAATCTTCTGGTCGTTCCCGGCCCTAGGGAAGCACGCCTAGCCTCGACCAGGGCCAGGGCCTTTTCGGTCCTGGCCCCCACCTGGTGGAATGAGCTCCCGGGTGAGCTGCGGGCCCTGCGGGACCCTTTAACGTTCCGCAGGGCCTGCAAGACGGAGCTCTTCCGCCAGGTCTATGGTTGAGGCTGGGGCTGCCGGGGTACATCGACTGCTCTCCCTCGGGCTTCCTGAACATCGTTGACCTCCTTCTCCTCCACCCCCCCTTTTTTAGGAATGGGGGTAGGAAGGGGATCTTATTATTGTGCTGCCATGTTGTGACATTTTAAAGTCTTAATGGGAGTTTTAATGGGTTTTTTAAGACATTGTAACCCGCTGCGAGCCATTTGGGAGTGGCGGGAAATAAATCGAAATAATAATAATAATAATGTCAAGGGAAGGCCTTGGCCTCTTTGCCCTGTTGGTCACCCTCCAGAGGAACTGGCTGGCCAGTGTGTGAGACAGGATCTGGATTAGATGCATCGTTGGTCAGATCCAGCAAGGCAATTCTTATGTTATGTTCTGAACATAGAAGAAAGGTGGCTTGACTTGGCGTGTGGCTCAGTGATACAAAGGTGCCATGTTGCTAATCCCTTTACTATCTGGGATTATCAGCCTCAAGATGAGGCCATCCTGGAGTATTCCCAGAATTATGTTTGGCCTCCAAACTACTGAGATCATTTCCCCTGCAGAAAACAACAGTTCTGGAGAGCAGGCTCTCTGTATAGAAGAAGTTTAGAAGAAATGGAAATCCTAGAGTGACTGCAGAAGATGGACTGCAGAGCTAGGAGTCACGTAGAATGATGCTTGGTCACTTACAGAACTGCTGCTTCACCGTGATGCCCCACCTAGTTCAAGATCTTCCATTTCTCCTACAATATACCATTCTAGAATCCCACTGGTTCTAGGGCTGTTATGTTTGGATAAGTGCTTGGTGTAGTGGTTAAGAGTGGCAACCTCTGATCTGGAGAACTGGGGATTCCCCACTCCTCCACACACAGCCATCCGGGTGACTTTGGGCTAGTGACAGTTCTCTCAGAGCTCTCTCAGCTTCACTTGCCTCACAGGGTGTCCGTCGTGGGGAAATAATTTATAATTATTCCATCTTAGATCCACCCCAGTCAGGCTTCTGGTCTGGCCAGGGGGTGGAAACAGTGCTGGTTGCCCTGACAAATGACCTCCACGGCCAGCTGGGTTGGGGCGGGTCAGCGCTGCTCATATTGCTCGAACTTACAGTGGTGTTTGACATAGATGACCATGAGCTTTTAGCTCGCTGCCTTGCTGATGCCAGGATACAAGGGACAGCCTTCCAGTGGCTGATCTCCTTTCCCCGGGGTCATGGACAAAGGGCAGCAATTGGAAAGAAACAATCGAACCACTGCCAGCTTCCATGTGGAGGGTCACAGGGTCCAGCCCTCTCTCCAATTTTATTCAACTTCTTTATGATTCCCATATGGTACGGTTGCCAGCCTCCAATTTTATTCAACTTCTCTGCCCAGTTGGGGCAGAGGTTTGGGCTTGGGTGTCATCAATATGCAGATGACACCCAGCTCTTCCTCCTGATGGATGGCTGCCTGGATTCACCCCCAGATTCCTTAGCCAGATGTCTGGAAGCAGGGAAGAGCTGGCTCAAGCAGTCATCTGAAGCTCAACCCTTCAAAGCTAGGCAGGAAGGGTCTTAGTGAGGACGCGCAACTGCCCAGCTTGGATGGGGCGAAACTGTAAGTAGCTCACTCTGCCAGGAACATGTCCGTGATCCTGGATGCCCCCCTCTCTGTGGAGGCACAGGTCACAAAAGCAGCACAGCTGGCATTTTATTTCCTTTGCCATGCTCAGCTACTAGCACCCTACTTAGCCCCAGAACATGTAAGCACAGTGAGCCATGCTGCAGTCACCTCTAGATGGGATTTCTGCAACTCACCCTACACAGGCCTGCCCTTTTTCCTCCTCCAGAAGCTACAGCTGATGCAGAATGCAGCTGACAGGGTTCTCTCAGGAACACCTTGGAGGGCCCACATCCAGCCTATGCTCCAACAGCTGCACTGATTACCAGTTCAATCCCAGATCAGGTTTAAGGTCTTCATAATTACCTTTAAGGCCATACACAGTCTGGGCCCAGCATACCTGTGGGACCATCTCTCTGCCTATGCCCCTCAAAGAACACTAAGCTCGGCCAACTCCAACTGGCTGGTGATCCCTGGCCCCAAAGAAACAAGTCTGGCCTCGACCAGGGCCAGGTTGTTCTCTCTCCTATTCCCCATTTGGTGGAATGAACTCCCAGAGGAGATCCGGGCCCTGCGGGAGCTAGCACAGTTCCACAAGGCTTGCAAAACAGAGCTCTTCCGCCAAACTTTTGGTTGGGGCGACTGAGCTGATAACATCTGCTGGGCCCTCCAGACCCCCCTCTTATCAGATATGCCCACTGGAAACGTTGTGGGGCAATTTCAATCCAGCCAATCGGCTGGGTTATGGTCAAATGTTAAATGGTTTGAATAGCCGAGGATTAAATGCTCAGTGATGTTGATGCAGTTATTGAGTTTGATCCACAGAATTTGTTGTATCTGCCATATTGGATTCATGTTCCCTGTGAGCTGCAAGGGAGGATGGCATACAATGCAAACAAACGAACAAGCCACTTTGAGACTCTGGGTAGCAAAAGATGGGACACAAAAAACCATCTCCTCTCCTTCTTGTTGTTGGTAGGTGCTGGGGTAGAAGTCCTGCAGCCTCACCAAAAGGGAGAGAAAGGGTGTACACATGATTGTACACGACCTGTTTCTCAGCTCCCTCGTGATTCATGTGGTCCAGAGCAAAGGGAAGAGGAAGAGCAGATTTTAGAATTGGGCATACATTCTGTTCTGGGGCCCTCTTGAAACACTTTTTCATGTTAAGCCTTGCATGATAGTGACCTTCTTCTGGTGCTATTTGGGGGACAGATTACAAATACTACGACAGACCATTTAATTATTAATCCTCGCTCTCATGAATATAATGCTCTTTTCATTTGCAAAAATGCTTTTAAGTGAGTTTTGTACCATCTGTTATATATGGGTGCCCCCCAAAATTTCTATGCCACTGTGCCTCCTGATTTATTTTAAACCATCATTTGCATAATTTCCACAGTAAGACCATACTAAAATTATGCTATTTAAACAGGTTACATCCCACTGGGGAAGGAAATTAATTAGAAACCAGGAAGGCCCTTTTCCCATGAACCTGCCTGGTGACCTCAGGGGTGTCCGTCTTCCTCATCAACCGCTTCTAGCCTTGTGAATAGGGCCGTCAGCTCTGGTGGGAAATACCTGGAGAATTGGGGAGGGGGGGGGTTGCAGCCTGAGGGGGGGGGTTGGAAGGGGAGGGACTTCAGTGGGTGTTTTCTCCAGTTGAACTCATCGCTGTTGCCTGGAGATCAGTTTTAATAGAGGGCGGTCTCCAGCCACTACTTGGAAGCTGGAAAACAAACTTGGGACGGAGGTAACTGACCTACATCACAGGGCTGTTGTGAGGACGACATCGAGATTAAAAATCCCAGTGGAATATTGTGTGAATCCATTGAATCAAAAATAAACATGAATCCTGTGGGACAGATCTATGGCTTTAAAAAAGCAGTAGACACATTCACGCAGGATACTTTCCTTATTTTTAATTATAAATTGTATTGCACTTTAGAAAATAAGAAAAAGAGACAAAAATAGATTAGTACAGATGAGAATAAGCTCTTAACCCATGAGAGTTGCTTAGTGAGGGAATATAGATGAGATTTACAATTTCCAGATATATATTATTGATTACAGTTCTTTTCTTTGGTAGGGTAAGAAACAATTTCGATGCAGTAAAAATTCCTCTGAAGAGTCTCTGTGAATTAGGCTGGTAAATTCCACCACTGTTGTGAAGTCTGCCATTTTTGTCGACCAAAGTTCAGTCCCTCGTAGTTCTTCTTGTTTCCCGTGCTGTGACACGTTAAGTCCAGCTGCTGCTGTCACATAAAAAAAATCCAGTTAGGTATACTTGATGGGAGAAAGGACAATAGCATATATTTATAATTATTATTGTTGTTGTTGCTGTTGTTAAATTTATTACCCGCCACTCCCAAGTAGGCTTGTGGTTACAGATGTCCAGTTAAAACCCCCATTAAAACCCTCTTAAAATGGGGAAAAAATACAAATACAGTGGACCAACAATCCAACAACATGGCAGAGGAGACAGGAGAGACGAAGTAGTCGTTATAGCTTGGCACCAGGGGCGCCCCATTGATCTTCCCCCACTGTCCTAGCCTCAACTGTAGACCTGGTGGACGAGCTCCATTTTGCAGGCCCTGTGAAAGGCTGGAAGGTCCCGCAGGGCCAGCAGCTCACCTGGGAGCTCATTCCACCAGGTCGGGGCCTGGACTGAAAAAACCCTGGCCCTGGTTGCGGCCAGCCGTGCTTGTTTGGGGCCGGGAACGACCAATAAATTCTCACCCACAGAGCATAAGGCCATGCGGGGGACATAGGGTGATGGGTGGTCCCTCAGGTATATGAATTCCAACCCGCATAAGGCCTTAAAGTTTAAAACCAAAACTTTGAACCGGATCCGGACAGCAACTGGCAACCAGTGCAGCTGCCTCAGCACAGGCTGGATGTGGGCCCTCCATGCTATTCCTGTGAGGACCCTAGCAGCTGAATTTTGTACCAGCTGGGATCAAGGACAAGGGCAGGCCCACATAGGGCGAGTTACAGAAATCTATTCTGGAGGTGACCATCGCATGGATCACCATAGCCAGGTGTTCAGGGGACAAGTAGGGCGCTAGTAGCCGAGGGATGAGGACTGAGATTTGTTGAAGGACAAACTAGTGAACCGTGAGGGGATGTTTTTCATGGGGGAGCGGGAGTACGTTCCTCCTCCTAGGAGGCAGTAGGTTCTACAGCCATGCCACAAGAGCCGGGCGATGGGGCATTCTGAGTTCTTGAAAACCTTCCACCTACTGAGAGGCAGTACCGGTGGCCCACCTTGCAAAAGGACATTAAAACATATGTGCAAGGATTCCCGCTGTGTTTCACCACGAAGAGGGGGGTGAGGAAGCCTCAAGGATTGTTGCAGCTGCTTAAGGTTCTGAATGGGCCATGGGTGTTGGTGGTCATGGATTTTATCATGGACTTGCCTCCAGGCATAGGAAGACACAATACGGGTGGTGGTAGATCTGTTCTCTAAACAGGCACATTTTGCCCTGTGTTTGGCACTTCCCTCTGCCTCAAAACTAATGAGTATGTTTTTCCAGCACATTTATCTGCTACATGGGTGACCTACCAAAGTGATCCCTGACCATAGGCCCTAGTTTGTTGTCATCTTCCGGCAGGAGTCCCTGAAACTGAATGGGGCAGAATAAGATTTGCCGGCAGGCTATTACTTGGAGGTAAACAGGAAGGCTGAGTGGGTAAATCAAGTGTTGGAGCAGTTCCAGCAGTGCTAGACCTCCTTCCAGCAGCATGATCGGACTGAATTGTTTCCCCTGGCTGAATTTGTGTATAATAATTTGACACTCTAGCACAGGCATGTCCCTGTTCAAGGTAGTGACCGCAGTGAATGCCCGATTCGCACCCTCATGGGACCTCCCGGGCGACAGTCCACTGGATTTTCAGGCATGGGCAAGCAGAACTCATGGACATGGCTGATTGGGGTGTTGCAAGTGGCCAGGGAGAGCCCTAAAATGTATGCAGACAAGAAGTTGAGCCCTGAGCCTGCTTGAAAGGTGGGGAACCAGGCTTATGTCTCCACCAAGCATTTAAAGTGTCTGCAGCCATCAAAGAAACTGGGAAAGAAATATGTGGGTCTATTTACAATCACCGGGGTGCTCAAACCTATGTTTGTGGAACTTGCTTTACCAAAGATTTACCGCAGTGGCCATGCGGTTTTCCATTCCAGCCTGTTGAAAAAGACCCTGGCACCTGAATCCCGATGACCCCGTTCCCACTTTTGTTGATGAGCACATCCATTTCAAAATCAAGGACATTTTTGACTCTCACTGCTACTGAGGGAAGCTACAATACTTTGTTGACTGGAAGGAGCTCTTGGAGGGAGAGTGGGAGTGTGTGGGCATGGAGCATGTCCATGCCTCCCAACTGATGAAGGCATTCCACCAATGCTACCCTGACAAACTGGCCGGGGGTGGGGGTGGGATATCAAAACCTTATAACTCATGTCCCCTCCAGCCAGCCTGGCACCTCGGCCATCCCCACCACCTTCGCCTAAGTGACAAACCCTCACTGTTGCCATGCCGACCATCTGCATCTCAAGGCAAAATATTACCTGGGGGGGGGAGTGAGGGTTGATGATCTAAAAGCAATATAATGCCTGAAATGAGAGCCCCTTCTCAGGTCAAGCCAATTTGATGCCTCTTCAATGCTACCTAATAAAGAACCTGATTTCTACAATCACGAGTCTTGCTAGTGTCCACAGGGGGCAATCCTCACAGTTATATTAATAGCACAACCAGAATCTGTACTTCCTTTTTTTGGCCTACATGTACTCAATAGCTAGCAACGCCACGCTTTGCATACTAGCTTAATTAAGCACTCTGCTAACTTTTCTAAATCAGTACCTAGACCCATACCACAGGTCCCACCACTCAATATCCATTACGGGTTATTGGGGATGTTATAAGAGCAGAGAATTCCAGCCTCTGAAGGGGTTTGATGCCTCTTTCTTCCAAGAAATGGAGAGCATTAAAGTTGGTTCTACTCTCCTTCATATCCTTTATTCGCTTGTTCATTTATACCTGCCGTTTCTCTCAGGAGGAAACCAGGTAGCTAACAACAATCTCATCTCTGATGATTTCTCCTCAAAACAACACTGTGAGGTAGGTTAGGCTGGCAAGCTTCCACGGCAAAGTGGGGATTCGAACCTGGGTTTCCCAGGTCCTACTCCCATACTCAATCCACTCTCTTATGCTGGCTCAAATCATCTTCATATCCCAGTATTAGTAACTTGGTTACTACTTCCTGTGAGTTTGATTGTTTACCCGTTTATTTATATGGTGTCTTATTCAGGATTTGGTCCTCTCAGAGACAACAGCAGAGTAGAAATACTTAAGTAAATATTAAATAAATAAAAGAGCATGACTGGCTCCAGGTCATCCAGTGAGCTTAATGACAGATGAGGAACTGGAACTCAGGACTCTGCTTTCCTCTAGACCTGCCCTTTTCAACCTTTTGACCATGGAGGTACCACAAAAATTTTTTTGCAGACTTTGAGGTACCAGGAAATGATGTCAGCTAGCCATGCCTCGGGAAGTGAAAGGAGTCTTGGCCAGGAAAGGTTTAAACGGCTGGGGCCCCTCCCCTTCCCACCCCCTCCAGGTTCCTCATTGACCACTTGGGGATGAGGTGGATCAACCTGTCCAAATAAGGATAGATTTTTTTTTGAAAAAAATGTATTTCCTCTTTGCTCAGAGCTGAAAATGGCAGGCACAGGGTGGGAGGACTCTCCGCAGCCACCATTTTGAAAACCCCAGTGCCGCACTACCATTGAGGGGCCTTTGAGGTAGAAGAAGAAGAGTTGGTTCTTATATGCCGCTTTTTCCTACCCGAAGGAGGCTCAAAGCGGCTTACAGTCGCCTTCCCATTTCTCTCCCCACAACAGATACCCTGTGAAGAAGGTGAGGCTGAGAGAGCCCTGATATTACTGAAGAAGAAGAAGAGTTGGTTCTTATATGCCGCTTTTCCCTACCCGAAGGAGGCTCAAAGCGGCTTACAGTCGCCTTCCCTTTCCTCTCCTCACAACAGACACACTGTGGGGTGGGTGAGGCTGAGAGAGCCCTGATATTACTGCTCGGTCAGAACAGTTTTATCAGTGCCGTGGCGAGCCCAAGGTCACCCAGCTGGCTGCATGTGGGAGAGTGCAGAATCGAACCTGGCATGCCAGATTAGAAGTCCGCACTCCTAACCACAACACCAAACTGGTACTGTATGGTATTGAGGTATGGGAACCCTGGCACTCTAAGAGGGCTATCAGCTCTGGGTTGGGAAATACATGGATAATTTGGGGGTGAAGTCTGGGGATGCCATCCATCTAAATCAGGGGTGTCAACTTGTTGTCCTCCAGATGTCCATGGACTACAATTCCCATGAGCCTCTGCCAGCCTCATGGGAATTGTAGTCTATGGACATTTGGAGGACCACAGGTTGACTACCCCTGCTCTGAGCCTCCGGGGAGGGCGGTATAGAAGTATGATAAATAAATAAATAAATCAGCCATTTTCTTCAGGGAAACTGACATTGACCATCTGGAGATCAGCTGTAATGGCAGGAGATATCCAGGTGCCACCTGGAGATTGGCAAACTGATATTATGCCACCCTGAATCTCAATGTGTCCTTCAAAAAGACGACCACCTGATCTCCTAAATGGGCGTGTTTATCATCATTTATAGTTTTTTACATGGAAGATGGGGTGAGTGGACTTGAAGGCACACGTGGTCTGGGGTGCCAAATCCAAAGAAGAAGAAGTTGGTTTTATGTCCTGCTTTTCGTTACCTGAAGGCATCTAATCTCAAAGCAGCTTATAATTGCGTTCCCTTCCTCTCTCCAGAACAGAGACCCTAGGTAGGTGGAGCTGAGAGAGCTTTGTGAGAACAGCTCTAACAGGCCTGTGAGGAGCCCATGGTCTCCAAGCTGGCTGCACATGGAGGAGCAGGGAATCAAACCTGGCTCTCCAGATTAGAAGCTGCTGCTCTTAACCACTATACCAAGTTGGCTCTCTGGGCAGCTCTCATAAAAAGTTGTTCCCGATGACACCTCCAGTGAGAGAAAATGGTTTTGCCAACAGCAGAGTCCTTTGGCTTCTTCTTAATGGGTTGCATTTGTTTCCCATTCTAGAGGTGAGTTTCTCCAGCATCTGTGACTCAGGCATAGACCAGGCAGCGATCTGCTTCACTTAATAGCAGTTAGTGCCTGCTGGGCTAATTTAGCAAATTATCTTTCTGCTAACACTGGTGTGTGTGGGTGTGGGGAGGGGGAGGGCCTGCTTTGCATTTTGTGCATCTGACTACTTTGCACACTATGCTCTTTTCAGGCCTCTAAATTTGACACATTTGATTTTATTTCTTCAGTCATCTGAACAACAGCTACCTTTGAGACTGCACAAAAATATGGTGTGTGATTTTCTAGTGGTGCCCTCTGGTGCCAGAGGATAGAGGCACAAGGATTGACATTTGCCATTGTGTTTTTTTTTTCAGAGGAGAGGGGGGTTGTTGGCAGATCTATTGGTTTGCTCACAGACAGCAGGAGGAACCCTGCAGCTCCCCCCAGCCCTTGCTCTCTTCCTGTAAAGGTAGATTGGTATTTCTGGGCTTGGCCTGGCTACACTGACGCAAGTTGGATAGTGACGGGCCTCCTTAACAGATGGGAGGAAATTTGCTGACCTAAATATAGATGTCTTGCAGTAAAGGAAGGTGCAAGAGGGTGGGTGGGTGGGTGGGGGGGAGACTGCGGTTTCCACTGGGAGAGGTGTGAAGGGAAAGGAGAGCAGCTATTCATGTTGTAAATCCGGCCAGTCCAACGACAAATCCTTCTCACTCCCCCAGTTAGGATTCCATCTCCTCCTAAGTGATACCTTTGCATTTCATTGCTCTTTAGCATTCTTCCACAGCACAAGGTTGCCAACTCCAGGTTGACAAATTGCTGGAGATTTGGGAATGGAGCCAGGGAAGGGAGAGACCTCTCCAGATTATAACGTTATAGAGTTCACCCCAAGGAGCTGCCATTTTCTCCAGGAGGACTGATCTTTGTAGTCTGGACAGCAGTTGTAATTCTGAGAGGTCCCCAGGCTCCAACTGGAGGTTGGCAACCATAAGTGAAAAGCCCTTTCCTCATAGTTTCCTGTCTCAGATGGGGTGTGTGTGTGTGTGTTGTGAGAGCACTGAAGGAAAAGCATGAGCTTTCTGCAATTGTTAGTACACGGTGGAGGATTAGACATTAGAGTACACCTCCAGGTGCCGCCTGGACATCTGCTGCATATACAGATTACAGAGATCAGCTTCCCAGGAGGAAATGGCAGCTTTGGAGTGGCAGGAGTGGGCAAACTGTGGCCCTCCAGATGTCCGTGGACTACAAGTCCCATGAGCCCCTGCCAGCATTTGTTAGCAGGGGCTCTTGGGACTTGTAGTCCATGGACATCTGGAGGGCCACAGTTTGCCCTCTCCCGCTCTATGGCATTATACCTTATGAGGCCCTTCCCCTCCTCAAACCTGCGCTTCCCAGTCTCTGTCCCCAAATATCCAGTAATTTACCTATGCAGAATTGGCAACCCTGGGAAGTAACAGAGGCTGGACATGGGGAAAGAGCCCAGCTCAGACCCCTGAACTCATTAGAATGTAATCCCAGAATCTTTTTACTATAGCTACTCCAATCTGAAACGTATGACAAATTCCATTTCATTGTCATAAAGCGAACCATGAGATTATGACAGGACCACTTCTGAACACGTGCAGAGTTCATTTCCCTCACCTGAGGCACTGCACTAGAAGAAGTGTAAACATTCCAAGGGCTGAAATACAATTGCCAGGTCCCCCTTGGCTACCGGTGGGAGATGGGAGAGGGGGGGAGAGGGTTGCCAGATCCAGGCTGGGAAATTCCTGGAGATCTGGGAATGGTGCCTGGGAATGGTGCCTTCAGAGGGGTCCAAAGTCACAGAGTCCCCCCTCCCAAGCATCCATTTCCTCCACCGAGAACTGATTTCTCTAGTCTAAAGATGAGCTGTAATTCCAGAGGATCTGCAGGTGCCAATTGGAGGCTGGCATCCTTAGGCCACAACCTTTTTACAAAGAAAGAATTAGCCAGAAGGCTTTCAAAATTAAGGGCAGGCTCTTGGGGTGACTTGCACTGGTGTACCCCACTCTGAGCTGTCATTTGTGCATCAGGAGAGGTAGCTCAGAGCGCATCCCTCACATGTTTCTCTCTCCGATGCCCTTGCTTGCTGGGGATGTCCTAGATTTGAGCCAGATATTTTCAAAGTCCCCTTGCTCCCTGCATCTCTCATTATACTTGGAATGCCCTTGCTGCTTGCCATATCTTTTTGTTCAGCTGAACCTACCTGCAACCTTGTCTATTTTTATCTTTTCCTCAAAAACTCCATCTCAGCGTGAAAGCTCTTGAGCACAGCCTGAAACCACTTGAGCTCTTGCCATAACAAAATACAAGAATACAATACCTTAGGATGACCCCAACAAAAGACAAGAAGCCAATGTAATACACAGCACAACTAGTTTCTCCAGGATATTGTAATGGAAAGTGTTCTCAAGTTGCACTCAACTTAGGGCCATTCTGTACGGTTTTCAAGGTGAGAGACGTTCAGACGTAGCAAACTACATCAGACTGGAGAGAAGTGAGTAGCGGGGTATCTCAGGGCTCGGTGCTCGGTCTGGTACTTTTTAACATATTTATTAATGATCTAGATGAGGGGGTGGAAGGACTTCTCATCAAGTTTGCAGATGACACCGAATTGGGAGGACTGGCAAATACTCCGGAAGATCGAGACAGAGTTCAATGAGATCTGAACACAATGGAAAAATGGGCAAATGAGAACAAGATGCAATTTAATAAAGATAAGTGTAAAGTTCTGCATCTGGGTCAGAAAAATGAAAAGCATGCCTACTGGATGGGCGATACGCTTCTAGGTAACACTGTGTGTGAACGAGACCTTGGGGTACTTGTGGATTGTAAACTAAACATGAGCAGGCAGTGTGATGCAGCGGTAAAAAAGGCAAATGCCATTTTGGGCTGTATCAACAGGGGCATCACATCAAAATCACAAGATGTCATAGTCCCATTGTATACGGCACTGGTCAGACCACACCTGGAGTACTGTGTGCAGTTCTGGAGGCCTCACTTCAAGAAGGACGTGGATAAAATTGAAAGGGTACAGAGGAGAGTGATGAAGATGATCTGGGGCCAAGAGACCAAGCCCTATGAAGATAGGTTGAGGGACTTGGGAATGTTCAGCCTGGAGAAAAGGAGGTTGAGAGGAGACATGATAGCCCTCTTTAAGTATTTGAAAGGTTGTCATTTGGAGGAGGGCAGGATGCTGTTCCCATTGGCTGCAGAGGAAAGGACACGCAGTAATGGGTTTAAACTACAAGTACAACAATATAGGCTAGATATCAGAAAAAAGTTTTTCACAGTCAGAGTAGTTCAGCAGTGGAATAGGCTGCCTAAGGAGGTGGTGAGCTCCCCCTCACTGTCAGTCTTCAAGCAAAGGTTGGATACACACTTTTCTTGGATGCTTTAGGATGCTTAGGGCTGATCCTGCGTTGAGCAGGGGGTTGGACTAGATGGCCTGTATGGCCCCTTCCAACTCTATGGTTCCGTGATTCTGTGAAAACCACGTGTTATGCTTTTGCCATGTAGCCTGGGTCCTGTTATTTGCAAGCCTATGCGTTATCTCTGCCTGCATTTCAGCAACTCCTTTGATCCCCAGCCAAGCCATCCTGCCTTTGATCTCTGTTCAGAATAGGTATGAATGCAATGACCTTGTCTTTCCTGCCTCCCTGCTGCGTTTCGCCTGGGAAGCACTATCTGCTTCTGAGAGCTGGAGTACCAGAGTCTGCTCGCAGCCAAACCACTCAACACTCACAGGGGCTGTGGGTAAAGGGTAGAATCATAGACTCATAGAGTTGGAAGGGACTTCCAGGGTCATCTAGTCCGACTCCCTGCACAATGCGGGAAATTCACAACTACCTGCCCATCCACAGTGACCCCAATTTCATAACCAAAAGATCCCCCCACCAAAAATCTCCAGAATCCAGCCTGGCCTGCAGGAAATTTACCTCCCATCCCACAGTGGCAATCAGCAATTCCCTGGGTCTTACCAGAGGGGAGTAAACTGGTAATCTGGACATTTCCCCAGGACATTTCCTTGCCGAGTGCCTCAAAAAGGCCACTGCTGGTCCAGGAACGACCAAGGAGGTGTCCCTCCTCTCACCAGCAACCGGTGGGAGGGATCTGGGTGGGAAAGGATGCCACAAGATGGGTGCTCACCCAGTGAAGGTCCTGTTGCCTCCAGTGGAGTCAGAAACCAACTCATCCCCGGATGAATCTCAATCCCAAAGAAGCTGAGTATCCAGGAAATGGGTGAGACGTGCCCAATGGCAGGCCCTGAAGTGGGGGGCAGGTGGAACCATGATGAGAGCACTAATCCCTTTAGTGACAGTCCTGGTGATGCTGGGGAATCGCTCCTGGAGGTTTAGGTTTAAGCTGCACAGGATATTGGACTTGGGTTGCACACAAACTGATAAACCCGGAGGTAGCCCAATACCTGGAGTTGCTGCTGGAACAGCTGGAGAGGCCTTTGACATTTGCCAGATGGATGGTTGGCTGGTGGGGTGGGGGGAGCTGCCACCCACAGGACTGAGCCCTTGGACATGGGGGGGGGGGGAACACTAGGAGCAGGTGCAACCAGTGGTGGTGCCCAGTGAGGATTGTCCATTCATTTTAGGTTGTAGGAGCACATTGTGGACTGGCAGCCCAGACCATCACATTCTGGGGGAAGACGTGTCAGAGCCACTGGCACGGTGAGGGGAAGGAGCAAGAATTGGTGGCCATACTTCCCACACTGATCCCAGTCAGCATGCCCCAGGCTGGGCTGGCTAGGGAGCAGGCCCAGGAGTACTGGGACTTGTGCAATGTATCAGGAGACAGTTGCAGAATTTCCTTGGGGTTGCACATTTCTACAGAGATTTTCTGGCCAATTTAGCTCTGGTCACCCTTCCCTTAACAGACCTGTTGAAAACCAAGGGGAGTGGGGAGCGTGCCCAGAAGCTAGGAGCCTGGCGGCAGTGGACTGGGGGATGTCAACAGGCATTTGATGAACTGAAAAGACATTTCACTTCTGAGCCCAAAGTCAGGCCTGCCAATCCGGCAGAGCAATTCATAGTCCAAGTGGACGCAAGTGATGTGGCTACACCCAACCATGACTTAACTGGCCATCAGGGGAACATTTAGGGGGCTCTATGGTAGTGGTTCTCAATCATCCTAATGTCGCAACCCTTTAATACAGTTCTTCACGTTGCAGTAACCCCCAACCATAACATTATGCCAGTGTTCTTTCACAGAAATTAAACTGAAACTGACCAATGGTGTGAAGATCCATTGTTCATGATTGTATATAAACTTTTTTTCCTGGGGTTTCTCAGTTCAGTTCTGCCTCTTGTCCCACCATGCCGATCTCACTCTTTTCCGCTGCTCCAGACAGACGGACGCTTTATCTCGATCTACCGTGCAAGGCTGTTGTGTAGATGGCTCCCCCCCAGCCAAACAGCTTGCCCTGCCGCAACCCCTGTGAAAGGGTCGTTTGACCCCCAAATGGGACCCGACCCTCAGGTTGAGAAACACTGTTCTATCTTTACACCACTCCACTGACATGGTATAAATAAAAGAGTAAGGGGTGTGGGGGAGGGCTCGGTCCGGGATGGGGAAAAGAGGCCATTGGCCTCTTTCCCCCGGACTGACAAGCAGAGGGCCCAATTGGCTGGCGTGAAGCGCCTGCCGATAGGGCTCTCTGCTTCTCAGCCCAGGGGCAAGAGGCCAATTGGCAGCTGTGTGCAGCCCCCGCCCCTTGGCCCCTTGCCCCTGGACTGACCCGCCCACCCCCCAACCTGAGCCACCTTCGGCCGACAGCCGCCATTCTGTGACTATCCGGCGACCAGGCACGTAGGCGGCTGCCCGGCCTAATCTACTCTGCCGCCCTCGGGGGGGAGGCTTCGGGCCGGCCCGAGGGCTGTCCCTTGGCCCGCCCCAAAGCCCCGAGGTCGGTAGAGCGGTAGCCCTGTTCCTTTCCCAGCCGGCAACCTGGGGCCTGGAGTGGGAGGGGGGCGGGAGGGAGACGAGCCTTCCCGGCTGGGAAGGGAGCAGGGGCGCTGCTTCACAGATGCGGCGACCCTGCTCCTTTCCCAGCCAGCAAGCCGGGGCATTGGGGGTGGGGGGTGGGAGACATGCCACCAGTCACCCAGCAATTGGCCCTACTTCACCCCCGTAGTGCTCGCCTGCCGCCCCCCCACATGCCGCCGCTCCCCAGGACCATCTCCCCGCCCTCTGCGCCGACCTGCCATTCGGCTGGGGATCGCCCCGGACTTGCTGCCATGCCGGTCGCCTGCATGGCCCCACTTTCTGCGTCCGCGTCCCCCCCCCCCGCCTTCCCATCACCTTTCCTCTCCTCCAACGCCTGCCTGGCACTCGCTGGCCACCGGGGTGGGGTAGGCCCATTCCTGTCCCGGCCCCTTCCAGCCTCACTCCTAGCGTCCATTGCATTTCGGACTGCAATGGGCTATATTTCTAGTAGTAATATAATACATGATGTTAAAACATGGAAATGGGGTTGTGCCAAGTGATGGTATAAGTTTCGGTCAGAACTAGGGATGCCAGCCTCCAGGTGGGACCCGGGGATCCCCCAGAATTCTAGCTCATCTCCAGACTCCTGGGGTCAGTTCCCCTGGCGAAAATGGATGCCTTGGAGGGTAGACATCAGTGAGATCTCTGTCTTCCCCAGGTTCCATCTCCAAATCTCCAACCTGGATCTGGCAACCCCACCTCCTGTCCCCCTAACCAAAACTCAGTGGCTTAACTGTCCTTTGTGGTGAATCCTAGAGAGTCACCCCACTCTAGGATGGCAAGATGACTCAGCAAAGTCCGACAGGGAACTGGTTCCTTGCAGGCAAAGTTTTTCTTCCATTTCAAATGGCCTTTTAGAGCTGCCAGCTTTTAGAAAAGTAATTCTTCGTTATTTGGGAAACACTTTTTTTGCTCATCATTAAAAATAGTAAAACAGCAGATGGCAGGTACCCTCTTTAAAAAGACATTCACTTTCCCTGTTCCCTCACAGTAAGGAATTCCTTGTTGTCTGAAGCATCTCTTAAAACCGTCATCTTCAAAAGTGTTGTTTTTACAAATCTGTGCTTATACTTAGTTCATTTATCAGTTCCTTGGTTTACAACTATATAATCAGGTACAAGCTCAGCTCTGTTCTAAAAGTCATGCTTAGATTTAAGGCACACTTGAAGGTTTTAGGAATGACCTTTAGAAAATCCCAAATCCTGCCCTCCTCAGGCTCCACCCTCAAAACCTCCAGGTATTTCTTAACCCTGTTAAGGCATCACAACACTCAGGGCTGCCTTTATGGCAAGAGACTTCTGTTCTGGATGATTTCCTGCTAATTGGCAACAATATACAGCTAAGCCAGCATCTGCATTTGGCTTTTGTCTTGACCAGAGAGACAGTCCTCGATGTTCTATCCAAGTGGCACAAAAGTCATTCTCATAATTCCCACATTCAGAATTTGGCAATTTGAGCCAAATTCCACCCAAGCCTGAGGTCCAGGACAAATGGCCCTCTGTCCCCTGCCTCCAAGTGCCCCAGGCCCGAAGCTTTTTGGGAGCAGGGTCTGCCTCCCAAAATTCTGCTCCTAGAGATCCCACCAGTCTGCTCTGTTCTTTGAGTATCCTCACAGTGCCCCCTTGAGGGTGTTGTCGTGCTTGTAAACTTGGATTCAGCTGCCATGTTCAAACTTTCTCAGCACTTGGCATATGTATTTATATACGTGTGCGTACACACAGAGTCACCCCTCCCAAACACACACACACACACACACACACTTTGCCTTCCACAGTCTTTCCTACCAGCCTGCCCCTGTCAATCAGTTCTTCCCGATGGCAAGATGGCAGGGCAAGGTCTGACTGGGAGCTATTTTCTTGCAGGCAAGTTTGATCCTCAGTTTTCAATGGCCATGTGGGATTGTATGCTACACGGGTACGCAGGAGTATCATATGTGCAGGCCACTTGTAAGAGCTGGAATGGGGGTGGGGAGAGAATGCAGAGACAGGATTTCAAGACTCCAAGAAGCAAGGGGGAAGGGTGATGATGTGTGGAAAGTTATATCTTCTTCTTTTTTCTTAAACACTGCCCCACTCAGGAGTGATTTCCCCCTAAAGGCACACACACATCCCTGCTCACTCTCTTTATTCATACTGGCACCATTTTTAGCAAGACAAAGGCGAAATTCTTGGGAATCCATAAGGCTGCCTGCCCTCCTTCTCCCACCCTCTTGTCTCCGCCGCCTTCTAATTTTAGCGTGAGCTTGCCTTCCCTTTTGTTTGTTGCTTGGAGTTAAGTCAGCTGTTGCCACATTTGTTTCGGCAAACTGGAGGTGACAGCAATATTTAGGGGGACGTCTTTTATGAGCTGGAGTTCTATGGGTGCGCAGGCTTTTGACCCACACAGAATTCTCCATTAGGGCAGAAGGGGGAAAGAGTGCCTGCAGCAGACGGGATGTAAGTCAAGTGATGAGGGCTGTCACTAATAGAATCTTGCCCCACCACGAAAATGGGTTCAGAGCAGGGTTCCCAACTGGAGTACGAGGGCAGAGTAGTGTATTCGAGAGCCCCTCAGATATACCACGGCATGGGGGGGATTCCAAGATGGAGGCTGCACGGAGCCGGTAGCTGGCTGCTTCTTCCCCTGTGACTGGCATAAGTTGGCTCAGGGGGTCTTCTGTTGGGTGTTAGGGCTGTTTTGAGTGGGGGAGGCATATTTTTATATTATTTTGCCTATAGGGCATTGCAGACAAAGTGTAGTGGGGTGCAGAGACGGGGGGCTGTTTTTATGTTTGTGTGCATATTTTTATTTCCACATGGGGGCATGGCCGGGGGCACGGCCAGCTGACATCACTTCCTTGGGACCTTAAAGCCTGAAAAATATTTCAGGTTTACCTCAACGGTCAAAAGGTTGGAAAAGGCTGGCTCAGAGGGTCACCACGTTTGTCTGCAGTTTCAGGGTGTAAGGCTTTGAGCATTAAAGCATATGACAATGCCAATTGTAATCAGGTTGAGTACAGCACAGGGGGGATTCTTGGGGACAGAAAATTATCATCTGTAGTGAGACACAAATTCCGTGTCCGTGTTCAGATGTGGAGAATCCATTGTGTTCTACTGACCCCCCCTCTCCCCCGGGAATCCTTCCAGACCTGCCAAAAACTGCTGGGCTTCACTTGCAAAGCTGTCAAAGGTCTCCACTTTTAGATGCATGACCAAGTGCTGAGACATGCATATGTGCATGTTTTGTGCTGTCATGTTGCAGCTGATTTCTAGCAGCCTCATAGGGCTTCCAAGGCAAGTGATTAAGCAGAAGTCACTGCCATGGCCTGCCTCTGCAAACTGCACGTTCAGAACAATGGACTTGCCTAGGGCTGAATAGTAGGGATGGGCACGAATCATAATTTTGTGGTTCATGAGCCATTTAAATTACTGGTGAGACACCTTTCTGGCCTCTCTCAATTGCCCTCCAAAAAGTGCTCCACGAGCTCTTTCTAAGAACTCTTCAGCCTCCTTTTTAGAATAAAGTGAGGACAGGCATTCTTCTAGCTTCTGCACCCTCTCCTCCAGGAGTGCTACTAAATTGTACTTGGTAAAAATACAAACATGCCACAGACAGTACAAGATCCACGTCCATTACCAGCTATGTTGCTTTGATCCATTGTGGGGAAAAGCAGACCCCTTCTGCAAATTCTGGAACACTAACTTAGCCTTCTGGCTGGATCGTGGAAATTCGGTTGATGTCGTTTACTTGGATTTTAGTAAAGCTTTTGATAAGGTTCCCCATGATGGTCTGATGGATAAATTGAAGGACTGTAATCTGGATTTTCAGATAGTCAGGTGGATAGGGAATTGGTTAGAGAACCGCACTCAAAGAGTTGTTGTCAATGGTGTTTCATCAGACTGGAGGGAGGTGAGTAGCGGGGTACCTCAGGGCTCAGTGCTTGGCCCGGTACTTTTTAACATATCTTAACCCCCGCCCGTGGCGCTCCGGGCGCCGCGGACTAAATAAAGCCGTATGGGCTTAGGGGGAGGAGTTAGGGCGGGCTCTGTCCGGGATGAGGAAGGGTGCTGATTGGCCCCTTCCTCCGGACAGACCATTGGCAGGGCCAATTGGCAGGCGCATAGTGCCTGCCGATTGGCCTCTCCGATTGCCGCCCCAACGCCAAGGGAGCAATTGCGAGCCACGCACAGCGGGGCTCACAGTTGCTCCCTTGCCGGCGGCCTGACGCAGCAATCTCCCCCCCCCCCACCAAAGCGGCCCATTAGCTTGCGGCCCAGCAAGCTTCTTGCTTCAGGAGGGGGGGGGGAGAAGCTTGCCAGGCCGCAAGCTAATCGGCTGCTTTGGTGGCTGATTTGCTGGCGGCCGGGAGGGGCGGGGAGAGGGAGCCGGCATGCCAGTGGCGGAAACGCGCATGCGTTACAGTTTGGTGTAGTGGTTAGGAGTGCGGACTTCTAATCTAATACAGAACTGTTCATGCCTTTCCCCTCCTTCTATTCACGGCATTTTCTGCAGCAAACATCAGTAGATGTGCCCAGACTGGGTGAAGTCGCTCTCAGCCTTTATGGAGACAGACGTCTGTTTGATGAGCCATGCTAGATGTTAGGAGGTTGCTTTGCTCGGCTGGTAGGTGTTGAGCTTTGTGGGCAGCCCGTTAAAAGACAAAGCAGCAGGCAGAGACGTTTCTTAATTAAATTACAAACAGGCCTTGATGATGCAGGGCAAATGTGACAAATCCCCCCCAGGGAGAAGGCGGTAAAAGCTAAATGGAAAAATACAAACAACCCCTGCTACCTTTTGAAATGTAACAACCGAGAGCAAGAGGATGGGAACAGCTCTGGGACTATTTGGGATTCTTTTGAAAGGAAAGATCTAAGTAAAGCAAAACAGAATAGTTGTTTAAAATCACAGTCCAGTAGCACCATTAAGACCAACAAAGATTTATTTAATAGCTGTAGGTGTGGCACATCTGGAGCTTTAAAAGGTGGGGAAGGAAACAAATTGGGTTTCCCCCACTTCACAAATAGGTGAAATCAATTTGTAATTTTTCACAGCCTACTTCTATTCTTTTGAGACTGGAACTTAAGCCCGCTGTACCCAAAATACAGCGGGTGCTAGCAGCCCTCCTTGCGGCCCCGCCGCCCGCGCCCCCCTCCCTGCCTTGAAGCCCTCTCCCCCGCCCCCGGCTTCATGACAGGGATCTTTTGTAATTCATGTCCCCTCAGGCCAGTCCAGCACCTGGACTGTTCCTATCACTCCCTTTACGATCTACTCCACCAGCTCCCACCATTACCATGCTGGCCATTAGCAACTCAAGGCAAAGCGTTCCCTTGTGGGGAGTGGGGGCTGGCAATCCAAAAAGCAATATAGGACCTGAGCTGGGGGCCCATCTCCACTCCAAGCCAAGAGTGTGTCTGTTGCTACTTCAATGCTATCCAGTAAAGAAGTCTGATTTTACAATCACGAGTCTTGTTAGCGTCGACGGGGGACAGCCGTGTAGACATGAAACTGGCGGGATGCCAGAGAAGATCAGTAGAAGAAAATTTATTTTCAAGGAATCAGGATTCAGGCATCTAATTTGAGGTCCCTTTTCTCTCCTGCCAGTGGTTTTGTTCAGCGGGATCCTGGATGCCAGTCTGCCAGTTCTGCAGCTGCGTGCTGTGGTTGGGGAAATCTTCATCCATGAGCTAGAAAGAGAAGGCTTTCTGGACTACTTCACTGACCATTCAGGTAAAGGATTTGCAGTCTTCTTTTGATAAAAAAAATATTGTTTGTTTGAGTGTTTACATATTTATATCACCCTCAATTCTCCCAGGCATCCCAGGACCCAAGGCAGGTAACAACAATGTAAAAATAATCACAACAGTTTCATAAAGCAAAACATTAAATGCAGTACATTCAAACCACAAACTAAAAGGACATAGCCCCCAATGAGTAGGGTGTTCCCCCTTTGTCTGGGCAAAGAATGTCCTTCTCTCAGATTCTTTGGATTAACTCATCCATTCATCCATTAAATTCCGCACTCATATCCATGCAGACCTAACTATGCACCATTAATTTCTTTCTTACTGTAGAGACATCGTAATCCTTCATTCGTGTGTCTCAGGGTTTAGTTTTTGAATTTACCTGAAAGTTAATGCTTCCCTGCATATGTGCCATTCCCTGTAAATCTGCAGGATTCCTATCTACAGTTATTGTCACCAACCGGGTTTTGAATTTGTGTCTCACTTACTTTGTGCAATGTTAAGGTTTAACTCTCTGTGTTTATCAAAATCTTTGGATATATAGTTGGCTTTCTGTGTACGTTTTGTATGTTTACTCGAGCTGTGGCTACCTTTATGTATTTTTTATGCTATTAAAGGTAATGTCTTGCTCACCCACTGGATTTAGTTTAAAGCCCTCCTCACCAGGGCTTAATCTTCACGGAGCTTTTATTCCAATCCCAGGTTGATTCAGTCCCTGCCGTCTCCACTGAATGCAATTTCCATTTTGATTTTGGCTAATTTAAATTTTCCCTCTGCAACAAACATGATTTTCCCTGCAATATCCTAGAGTGGATATAACCCTCAATATTTGAAAAATCGGTATGAGAAAGCATGCAGAGCTCTTCCTGTTCCGAATTTGCTGCTGAGCTCCATGGTAGAGAAGGCCTGATTGGCCAAGCTTTAGTTTCTTGTTCCCAGGCTGCAAGCTTGCCTTAAAGGGCAAGAGACTCAGCAGAGACTTCAGAAGCCCTAACTTCCCTCAGTAGAGATTTGCCTCTTGGTTTTTCTCTCCCTCCTCTGCTGTCTCCAATTCTCTCCCCCCCCCCCTTCAAAAAAAGAATAAAAGAGGCTCCTTCTGTGCTTGGCTCCTCACTCCCCTTCTGAGCTTCTTTAACCACGTGCAGAACGATTTTCTGTTTCAATGGAGGAAGACCCGAGTTCAAATCGATCTGGATTCAGCAGGATCCACAACGGAATAAACAAAGTTAGGGCAGATTCAACCCAGGTCTGCAAGCCTCTTCACAAAAACATTTTTTCTTGTGAGGTGCAAATCATCTCCCGAAAGAAGAGCCTCATCACGAAGGCCCTAGTCCAAAAGTGTAAACCTTCCACGATGACACCAATGACATGGCCAGTCTTTATTTGCATTTTCTTTCCCCTCCTAAGCCACGGCCATTGACAGGGAGAACTGATGCAAACACACATCCTGCACTCCCAGGTCCTTCACCTTTTCGTTCAGAGCCACAAACTCTCTTTTAATATGCTCCACACATATTTGTTCCCACATGAATGAGGAGGAAGGGATAATGATCTGTGGGCTTCATGAGCCTTTCCAGCCTTCATGGGACATCCTTGATGCGTGAACCAGTAGACAGCACGTCTCTTGAGACTACATGTCCCGTCAACATACTTTGGCCTCCACCCCTCTTGGTAGGGAATTCCCAGTTATCAGCACCTGCCTCTTCCTACGTTGGGGACCATGAAAAATTCTTTGAGCCTTGGTGGGGGAACTGAAGGTAGTTTCTAAGCCCTAGCCTCCACCCCTGAGTGCCAGGGGATGGGACGGAGGTTAGAAGGGGTCTGAGAATATCCTATATCTTGCATTCCTTCTTTGGTGCCATCTCCTCCCACCACCATATCTGCCCCTTTCCCATATTACTGGGATCCTTGATCCCCTTAGGCCTCTCCTTTTTGTCCCTTCATTTATGCCTTGTTCGTGTGAGGTGTTCACAATGTCCTCCCCTCTTGTTTTCAATGTTATGCATCCTCCTCTTCCCTTTGTTTCAGTGGTTTTCAGCTTATTTGTCTTCCTCCATGTCGATCATCTTTTACTGGCGTCTCAAGGTAGTTTAGATTTCTGATTGTGCGTAGAGTGGGTGGACGAGGTATCCTGTATGTTGGTTGTTGGAGGTTTGATTTTTGTACTGCATCTCATGCTGCTGTATGGTGGTGTCGATTTTTGGATTATAGCTGTGTGAATTTGTTTGGGGGGAGGTCACTGGGGAGCAATTGGTTAGTACTTAAGAAGGGATGAGTCAGTTCTGGGTTTTGCCCCACAGCGTCACACAGGCTTTTTTCTCTCTGCTTACAAAAGCCTGGTTTTAGTTCTGGGTCTGAAATCTTGCAGAGCTGTCGTCTGATCCCCCCATCACTTTCCATGCCAACCTGCTGGATCACCCAGACCTGCCCCAGTGGCTACGCTACATCCAGCGCACGCCTTTCCAGACGGGCTATCTCTACGGGTCTGCCACAGACAGAGAGATTGGCACACAGACCATTGAGGTAGGTAAGGGTGTGCTTTTAAACCAGAAAGAGAGGCAGGGAGATGCTGTGCATTTCTGGAATTTTGGGAAAAGAGAGCAGCTACCACCACAAAATGGTTGCCATGGAGGTGGGACAAGTTACAAAATGGCTGCTGAGAGGACAGTCCCAACAGGTGGGAAGGGCAATGTTGTTGGGGGCCAATGCCCCCTTGGGGTTTAATGAACAACTTTAAAGATCAGTGTGAGTTGTGGATCATGTGTGTGTTTTGGAGTTCTAAACCATAAATCCCTGACTTGCTTAGCCTTGGCCGGCTCACTCTTATTAAGGATTCTAATACAGAGGCAGGCAATGACAAATAACTTCTGAACATCTCATGCCTTCAAAACCCTACAGCAGGGGCAGTCAAACTGTGGCCCTCCAGATATCTATGGACTACAATTCCCATGAGCCCCTGCCAGCGAATGCTGGCAGGGGCTCATGGGAATTGTAGTCCATGGACATCTGGAAGGCCACAGTTTGACTGCCCCTGCAGCCTACAGGGTCGCCATAAATCAGCTGTAATTTGGCTGCAAGTCCCTTACCCCACCCCAAGCCAATCTTTGCTTAAATACTCCTATATTCTTTCATTGTAGACCCAGGAAAGGTGTCTTTGGGTTGTGGCAACAACTGTAGCAATGTATTTTTGTAGTGTGCGTGACTTGTCTGGACAGGCACATTTTGGAGCCGTTACTTGAACTTTTATGAAGTTTGCAAACCAGATTGGCGGTCACCATATATCTCAGTGCCAGATTTGAAGACCCACATTGCAGTCTCGGTTTCTGTGCCCCCAGTGCTTTTTCTTGGCTTCACCGACAGCCATTTTGTGTCTCCCTGGGGCAGGGAAGGAGCAACCAGATCTTTTCCTCTTTTCTATGACAGGTGACGGCATATAACAGGGACACCTATGAGACTGTGAGACAAACCTTGGTCATAAGCATTGTCCCATCTCCAGGTAAACTTTTCATCAGTTGCTTTGCTGGTTTTAATTCCATTTCGACACCCTATCGCAAGATCAAACAGGAGATGTGTGGCTCTTTAATGGGGGGTGGGGCTAGGTCTCCCATAGAGTTCTGAGTGAATCCTAGAGTGTCACCTCAAATGATTAATATCGCTTGTGGTTTTGTACCAGATGTGAGTTTGCACTTTAGAAGAGCGCCAAAGGTGTGTTCCCAAACCCCAAATTCTCCCACTGGAATGCCTGCTCTGGCTGATATCCTATGGCTGATATCCTCAGAAACTAGCCTATATTACTTGAGCATAAGCTCTCCTGGATTTGGGCTCGGTACCTCAGATCCATCACAGCCATGCACACCTGAGCATGCCAGTCCCAAGCCCGGGTAAATGACAAGGGTTAGGAAAGACCTGGCAACCTACCTTGTAAAAATGTTGCCAAGAAAATCCTATGGCACAGCTCTCGACCGATTTCAATATGGTGCCCAGTGGTGAGCCCCTCAGGCCAGAAAGTCCCCAAACAAGTGACTGGGGAGGAGCAAGAATCTACAGCAAGTAGCCCTGGATTTTATGATGTGCCTGGGGCAAATCCAGCAGGAACCCCAGGTGCTGATGTTCCAATGGTGAAAGCAAGGCTCTGCGCTTTACAGAGATGCACCAAATAGCAACTTGGAATGCTAGAGGACTGACTCAAGGAAAACTGGAAAAGAGAAATTGTCAGGTTATCCATTGACCTCCTGGGCATCAGTGAATTACATTGGACAGATGATGTTTATTTTCAGCCAGAGGATTTCACCATCTACAACTCCATAAGAAGGAGTGACATGGCTTCCATTGCAAGCAAAGAATTTTCTCGAGCAGTGGAAGGTTTTTCGACGATCAATAATCGACGATCAATAATCAAATCATAACAATTCAAATTTGTACCAAGCCAATAAATATCACAACTATCTAAGTATACGCTGATGCAACAGAGGTAGAAACTGAAGACTCCTATACTGCCATTCAAGACCATTTAAAATGAGTACCCAAGAAGGATGTCATTTACATAATGGGTCACTTTCATGTAAAAGTTGGCACACAAGCAGAGAGAGACATGACTGGCAGCCTTGGACTTGGAGAAAGGAATGATGCAGGTGATAGTCTGGCACAATTCTGTCATGAAAATCGGTTATGCATCATAAACATTTGGTTCAAGCAGCATAAACATCACCTATAGGACATCACAAAATAGACCTCACAGGATCAAATCAACCATCTCTTGTGCAGCTGATGATGGTCCCACTCAGTCCTTGCTGTCAAAACATATCCAAGTGCTGATTGCAGTTCAACTGTTAGTGGCTAAAATCAAGACAAAACTCTGCAACACCAAGAGAACATCAGGCTTGAGGGAGTTCGATGTAACTAAAATTCTGCTCACATATGAAGTGGAGGTGAAAAATCAATTTCAGCTATTGGACACAACAGAGAGGATGCCTGAGGAAGTGTGGCAGGAAATTCAATTCACTGTTATTGAAACAGCAGTTAAATACATAATGCATAAGAAGCCAGAAAAAAGGTCAAAATGGCTCTCAGATGAAGCTGTAAGAATATCTGAATGTAGAAAAGCAGCAAAAACTAAAGGCAAAATGGAGGAAGCAAGAAAACTAAATGTGGATTTTCAAAGGACAGCAAGAACAGACAGGGAAGGCTACTGGAATCAGAAATGCAAGCAGTTAGAAGAAGATTACAAAAAGGGAAACTTGAGAAATGCTTTTGCACAAGTAAAGAGGATCCAAATGCCATTTGCTGTTTGCAAAATCATTATCAGCAATAAACAAGGGAAGGAACTGATTGACCAATAGAGCATCAAAAACAGGTGGCAGGAATACACAGAACTGTACTCATGCAGAACGGAAGTTAGTTCTCTTTAAAATTAAAAAGAAATAGAAATAGAACTTGAACTGGCCATTCTTGAGGAGGAAGTTGAACGAGTCTTGAGTAAATTGCCTAACAACAAGGCCCCAGGTATTGACATCATACCCATGGAGCTGATGAGATGGGTACCAATCAAAACCATTACAGCTTTGTGCCAGAAAATCTGGGAAACTTAACAACTGGATAGAAGAATGGAAACGATCTGTGTTCATTCTACTACCAAAAAAGGGTGACTCAAAAACCTGTTCCAATTACCGTACAATATCCTTCATTTCTCATGCTGGTAAGAAGAAGAAGAGTTGGTTCTTATATGCTGCTTTTCTCTACCAGAAGGAGTCTCAAAGCGGCTTACGGTCACCTTTTCTTTCCTCTCCCCACAACAGACATCCCATGAGGTAGGTGAAGCCGAGAGAGCCCTGATATTGCTGCTTAGAATCGCTTTATCAGAGCTGTGGAAAGCCCAAGGTCACCCAACTGGCTGCGTATGGGGGAGCAGGGAATCAAACCTGGCTGGCCAGATTAGAAGTCCGCACTCCTAACCACTACACCAAGCTGGAGCTCTGCACCTGTGTGTGCATGCCTGCAGGCTCACTGATGCCTGTGCCTCCCTTCCCCCCTGGCAGCGCGGTGTTGGTTGCGCCGGGAGAGACCGGCTGTTTTGGGCGCCAAAGTGCCAAACCCTACTGAGGACCAAGCCTTGTGAAGAAAGGCTGAGGAACTGCTCAGCCTGGAGAAGAGCCAGTTGAGAGGGAACATGATTGCTGATTTGAAAAAGAATCTGGAGAAAATGGAGAGGGTTCAGAGGAGAGCAATGAGGATGATCCAGGGCCTGGGGACCAAGCCCTATGGGGAAAGGCTGAGGGACATGGGAATTTTCACCCTGGAGAAGATAGGTTGAGAGAGGACATGATTGCTGTCTTCAAGTATTTGAAAAATTGTCACTTAGCGGAGGGCAGAGAAAGGTTCCTGTTTGTAGCAGAGAACAGGATCCACACTAAGGGGTTTAAACTATGTGTAGAATGATATTGGCTAGATTTCAGGGAAAACATTTTGACAGTCAGAGCAGTTCAGCAGTGGAATAAACTCCGTAAGAGTTGGTGAGCTCCCACTAAATGTCAGTCTTCAAGCAGTGGCTGGACAGATATTTATTGTGGATGTTTTAGGCTGATCCTGCCTTAAGCAGGGGGTAGAGCTAGATGGCCTGTATGGCTCAATCCAACTCTATGATTCTATGAGATCTCCAGCCACAATTCTGTCAAGCTACATTGGGCAGATATCTGGAGACATATCTTTAACCTGGATAAGATTCGAAGCGTATGATCATGATCATGCCCTACCTGATTGGCCCTCAATGGTGGAGGCTGAGAACAGGGAGTGTCCACTTACCCACAGAGGGCCAATGGTGGATCTGCTCCACCCACAACCACCTCCTCCTCCTTGCTGGAAGAAGAGCCAGCCCACTCTGCTGGCCCAGCTTAGAAAGGTAAGATGAACAGGCAGTGGGGTGACTGGGAGGGAGGCAGAGGCTCAGGCCGAAGGCAAGCCCCACGGAGCTCAGGGTGGCCTCTATACCTGCCTGCCTGAGATCCTAGGGGTGGGGGAGGGAGGCCCACGAAAGGCCACCTGCTGGCCCTATGAGGAGCCTGCTAGCCTTTGGAGGTCTCTCTGCAGCCTTACCTAGTTTGAGGCTGCCTGTCGGCACTATGGGGCCCAGGGCAGCCTCTTCGCAGCCCTCTTGAATTCAGAGGGAGGGGGACAGGAGGCTTGGGAAAGGCCATTTGCTGACCCTATGGGGACTGGCGCAGCCTTTGGAAGCCTCTCTGTGGTTCTCCCAAGTTCAGGGGTGTTGCAGAATTCCCGGGAAAGGTCACCTGCCAGCACTATGAGGCCTGGGTGGTGTCCAGAAGCCTCTCCGCAGCCTTCCTGAGGAGCTGAACTCTTCCTTCCATTTTTTGTCTTCCTTTTTTAATCTCCCTCCCTTTCCCCCTTCCTTCCTCCCTCCCTTTGTATTCTAATAAAAATAAATAAGGTGAAGGCACGGCCTGGTTACCATGAGCAAGCCTGCCTCAGGTGGACATTGGCACATTGACACTTAACCATCAGCAGGGAGTTTTGTGGGTTTGTAAGTTTCTGAAAGGCCCCCTGTTAAGTTGTCAGTCACACTTAATTTCTTCAGAGGCAAATGTCATAACACTGGTTTGGGGGTACAGCGGTCTCATTGAAGGGACACAAATTCAACGTTGTGCCACCAACCTTGAGACCTGGCATGCCTTTCCCCCTACCCCGACGCCCTCTCTGCAGATGGAGAGATGCCCTACCAGGCGGACTTCTTTGTGAAGAACTGGAACGTAGAGGAAGTGCTACCAACTGAAGTCCACGAACTTTTCCAACAAGCTGTGGACAGCATGTGGGAGCAAGAAGGTTTGGTTGTTGTCAATATCTCCTCTGCCCTGGACCGGGGAGGCCGTGTACCTTTGCCCATTGAGAACAGGAAAGAAGGGTAAGGAAACCGAGCTCCTTGGGAAACGCAGAAAGAGTCCTAAAATGGTCAAGTTTCTGTTTCTACTATGGCTCTTTCACTCATTAGCTCAGGATTCTGTTCCAGTTTGGAAACAAACAGTACGAAGTGACTTCACCCAATAGTATTCACATGGTGAGGTGAAGGCCTGTAGATGATTTGAGCATCTGATGCAGATTTATTCTGAATCAGACCTTTTGGTTTCTGGCCATATACCAGCAAATGCCAAAATATTGGAGAACAGTGTTAGTTAAAGCCCTGGTAAGGAAAAGGGACAGGCACAAAGAGCCCAGGAGGGAGTCATTTTGATCTGGGAAATTGGATGGAAAGAAGGACAGTTGCAGATTCTTCTGCTTCTACCAACATGGCATGGTGTGTGTGTGTGTGTGTGTGTGTGTGTGTGCTTGTGTGTGTGAAGGCCTGGAGGATCATTGTCCATGGGGTCACGATGGGTCGGACACGACTTTGCACCTAACAACAACAACAACAACAACAAGCCAACTCCAGGCTGGGAAACACTTGAAGATTTGGGGTGATATTACCAAAAATAGACCTGTCTTCTTAATTTATGATAGAATTAGCAATGCTAGATACCTAATGAGCAATGCAAGAGGCAGTAACAAGCAAGATTATATGAGGAGAGTATCTGGCAAGAAATCTTAGATGCAAACTTTAGGAATTAATACAAAGGTTTTCTATAGAAAACTAGGAGCAAAGCCTGTTGCACCCAGAAATATAACAAGCACTAGGATGCACAGCTGCACTGTGTCCTTCCTGGGTGAGAATGAAAGGAAGGAAAGGGGATGAAGGAAGAAAGAAAGAGAAGGAGGGAGGGTGAAAGAGGAAGGAAGGAAGGAAGACAGATAAAAGGGAGACGGAACATAGAAAGGGAGAAAGAGAGGGGGAGAGAAAGAGGGGGAGGGAAGTAGAAAGAAAAAAGAAAGAATGAAAGAAAGAAAGAACGCAAAAAAGGAAGTAAATGAGGTGAAGGAAGGAAGATGGAGGGAAGAAAGACAAGAGGACGGAAGGATGGAAGGAAGACTCTCCCACCCACCCCCACTTGGGAGGGCCATGGGGAGGCTTCTGAAGTGAAGGGACAGGGGATCTCAGGTGGGCAGGAACAGAAGCCACGCTGGGGTCCTTTGGCCTGGCCTGTGTCCTGAGCCTCTGCCTCCCTCCCAGCCACCCCACTCTCTGCCCAGCTTACTTTTCTGAGTTGGGTCAGCAGAGCAGGCCAGCCTATCTTCTGGCAGGAAGCAGAAGGAGGTGGCCAGGGATGTGGCAAACCCACCACTGGTCCTCTGTGGTCTTCCCCCTATTGGGGACCTATGCCACGGAGGGCCAATCAGGTAAGTTATGAGTTTGAATTTTATCTTGGTTAAAGATAAATCAAAATGGTCCCTAACATACAAACTTTAATCTAGAACAGTCCTGCGGAAGAAATAAAGGGATGATTGGGTATTAATGGAGGGAGAATGGGCCAATTAAGGCATATTTTACTATCCAATGCCTCAAGGGGGAAAGATTCCAGAGGTGGCAGCAGCAGTCTGCCCGGCATGCTGGGTCTCACACAGAGGGGTAGCCAGCTATACGAACAGGAAATGCTCTCTTTTTAGAGCAAATGTGTACCCGGGGGCTAGGGGCAGGGAGCCCTAGAGGCTTTGATGTGAGCAGGATGGCAATGTCAAACAAGAAGAGGTCTGTCAATGAGCAATCTAGATTCTGATAACAAAACTCTACTGGACCATTTAGGGGTATCTGGGAGTCAGTGAAAGACTTTGGGTGAGTCCTGTGGAATGACTTCTTCTGCATTCTGGTTGGGAGGGGGAGTCCAGGTATGAGAATTCCCTGTTAATGGGAGTTTGATGTGCCAGATACTAAAGCCAAAAGGAAGCTGCCAGAAGCCCAGGAAGAAAGAACAATACAGAATAGTTAATTAGATCTGCCAGTAGCCCATGTGCGGTCTTAGTGATCCTTAGGTAGGAATGAATGTCCTGCCCCGCTCTTTTGTTCAAATGATTGCATTGCTCCTGTAGGCAGACAGGAGACCTCCTTGTGGACCCCGATTTTACACAGTTGACCTATTTCTGAGAGTTGACCTATTTCTGCCGCACACAAGGCCTTGTGGGTAGCCATGTCTGGCTTGGCCTGTGTTTGCTTGTCAGAAACAAAGATGGAGGATAGAAGCTGCTCTCCCCCCCTCACATATTGAAAGGGCTTGTCCATGGGATTGATTCCCCACTCCTTCACATGAAGCTTGCTTAGGTCAGTCACAGTTCTCTCAGAGTTCTCTCAGCCCCACCTCCCTCACAAGATGCCCATTGTGGGGAGAGGGAAGGAAGGCAAATGTAAGCTGCTTTGAGACTAAAATGTTGACAGAAGTGGGGTAGAACCATAGAGTTGGAAGGTGTCTCCAAGATCATCTAGTCCAACCCCCTGCACAATGCAGGAACTCACAACTACCTGCCTACCCACAGTGACCCCAGTTTCATGCCCAAGTGATTCCCCCATACACACACCCAAAATCTCCAGAATCCAGCCTGGCCTGGAGGGAATTCACCTACCATCAGCAATTCCCTGGGTCTGCAAGGAAGGACCACAAGAGACATACATGGGCACATCCCTTCCCGCCCACCAACTCCTCGTTTTCCTCTTTTTCTTAGGTTTGCCAGCCTCCAGGTGGCACCAGAAAATCTCTCGCTGTTACAGTTGATCTCTAAATGATCAACCGCAGTTCCCATGGAGAAAATGGCAGCTTGAGGGTAGATTCTATGCAATTATACCATGCTGAGGTCTCTCCCTTCCCCAAACCTCTCCCTCCTGAGGCCATACCCCCCAAACTTCCAAGTATTTCCCAACCCAACTAGGAACCCTACTTTTTCCGCTGTAGAAAAGTTGGTTAGATCCCACCCTCAATATCAGCAGTTACTTTTATAGTCAAAACAGTGTTTGGAGCACCAGTTATGAAATTCTAGAGAGGGTCCAGTTCTAACTCCTTGTTCCCTGACAAGTATTTTGCCTCACTACTATATATGCATTGCGCTAGAGTTTCTATCTAACATTTGAGTTTCTATCTCCTTCATTCTACAGGTTTATTCTTTCTTCCATTTCTTCCTTTTGGTTTCCTTACCTTGTTTTCCTTTTCTCAGAATTTACATCAAGGTGAGTTCTAAGGATCCGTTCACTGAGTGCTTGACAGAGGCCAAGTCCTCTGAAAACCTTCACCGGTGTAAGCTGGAGCAACAGCCGGTCATTACCTGTTATGACAGCTTCAGCCCCAGATTCAGAGTGGACTGGTGCAATCTTACCCTGGTGAGAGGCGGGGATTAGGGTTGACATCTCTGGGATGGGAAATACCCAGATATTTTTGGGGCGGGGTCTGAGGAGGGAGTGGTGGGACATCAATGGGGTATAAGGCTATAAGGTCTACCTTCCAAACCAGCTATTTTATCGAGGTGAATTGATCTTGGTTTTCTGGAGGCCAGTTATACTCCCAGAAGCTCTCCAGTTACCAGCTGGAGGTTGGCAACCCTGTCAGGGAATCAGAGGAAATGGCATGTATGGTTAGCCATTCCTAAAGTCGAGAGATCCTGATTTCCTGCTCTTCTCATTTTTATGTTCCTTAGATAGACCTCACAGATGTAAATGCCACAGAAATGGTGACTGTCTTTGGCGATGGGGTGCTTGAGCCTGGTCCAGAATTCAATCCTCCAGAGGATGCCCCTGATCGGTTGTTTTTCTATGACTTCTTGCTCACCTTCCTTCTCCCTCTCATTTTTGGCCTTCTTCTCTGTCTCATCCTGGCCTACATCATGTGCTGCCGACGGGAAGGCATGTAAGTTGAGCAAAACACGTGTTATTTAAGACGTGACTTCTGGTGGAATAATTTCACAGAGAGTTTTCAGGTGTTTTCTACATTTGACAAAATATTCATTCATTCATTCATTCATTCATTCATTCATTCATTCATTCATTCATTCATTCATTCATTCATTCATTCAATATACCGCCCTCCCCAAAGGTTCAGGGTGGTTTACATGAAACAGAAACAATACAAGTAACTCAGTTTGTAATGTGGTGGTGACAATAACAACAATGCAGTGATAGCAGTAAACAGTGGAATGGTAGAATCCTATAGAACAGTGGTCTGCAACCTTCTTTGCGGCCACGCATGGCACAAACACGCATGTGCATTGCACATGCGCGACGCTGTTTCCTCGCCCCCCCTCCCACAAAAAGAAGCTTGCCGGGCCGCTTTTGCGGCCGATTTGCTTGCGGCCTGGGAAGTTTCTTACTGGGGGGGGGTGGCGGGGAGAGGGAGCTGCAGCCCAGTGCCAGGGCCTTCGTGGCCTGGCACCGGGCCGCAGCCCAGTTGTTGGCGACCACCGCCATAGAACATTTATCAAACAAATTATGTGAATGGAGCAGTGCTGCCATGAGAGAAGAAGCTAGCCACAAAATGGCTTCACTTCAGCCATTCAGTGAAGATTTCTGTGCTGTGCTGCCAAAGCAATCTCCAATGGTCAGTCAGTGGCCTTGCTGGGCTGAAGCTGCCCCTGGCACTGCCTGCTTTTTAAAAACACTTGGCAGGCACCCAGAAAGTTGTGGGCAGGTTCCATGGAACCTACGGGCACTATGTTGAGGGTCTTCTAATGTAGGGGTTACTCAGAACAGCTAGTATTCCGTTCATAGGAATGTCTTCCGTTCTCCACAAGTAAGGTCATGTTCACATGATGATATCCTGGAGTTGTCTGCTCTGCTTTCTTGAGCAGAAGTTGGTTTCACGTTGTACAGTTCATGAACAGAACGTTGTTATTCATCTAGCATCATATACGGCTCATGTTATTTAAACAGCATCATGATCTGAAATGCACAAAGATGCTATTATTTCAAAATGTTACATATGTATGCAGATTGCTGCTGTGCAGAAGGGCATGATGCTGTCAAACTGGCAAAACCTCAGCCCGTGTTGAAGATTATTGCCACAGCAAGAATTGCAATTTATCTGTGAATCTTTTGTACAAAGGCATAATTGTTTGCGCAAAAAGAAACCTAAAGAGGGTGTGATTGAAAACAGGAGTTAAAGGGCAATTTAGGTTGCCAACAACCTGGAGAAAAAAATGTCCCACCTCCTTAATAGCAGCTTAGTAGAATGCTATTTACCCAGTGATTTTATTTGGTCCCCGCTGGTATTTCCTTACATTAGACCAGGGGTAGTCAAACTGCGGCCCTCCAGATGTCCATGGACTACAATTCCCAGGAGCCCCCTGCCAGCATTCGCTGGCAGGGGGCTCCTGGGAATTGTAGTCCATGGATATCTGGAGGGCCGCAGTTTGACTACCCCTGCATTAGACCTTCATTAAAGGGACAGGGCATTTTCCCCGTTGTAGGCTGGTGGGAATCCTGGGCAATATGGATCTGTTATAAACTGGAAATCCAGGATCATAGAGTGAGACTCAATTACGTAATTTTGTGTATTTGCATAATTTATTCTAGTCCAATCCAAAAATGTACATAAAAAAATGTTTGGGTTAAAAGATATATTCCACCTCATCAGCCGCTATAGGAGTGGCTGTCTACACATTTTGGAAGCCATCATAATTAAAATGCAATAAACTGTCCCTGACGGAGCCACAGGAAATAAGACCCAATGATTAAAAGACGTTTAAAAGAATCATTTCCAGCCCGTGCCAGCCAAGAAGGGTCGATGAAACCACAGGGGAGTAATGAAATCATCGAGAGCAGTAAAGGAAAATAAAACATATCACATTCAGGAAAAAGGCAATAAAGTAGAAAACTAATAAAATCCATCAGTACACCACCGGGTATAAGGGGGGAAACAGGATGCGATGTAATTCTGTGGCAACCAAATGACTTTGGAAAGATCACAGAGTAACGGAAATAAAAAGACACACACTCTGGCTTTATGAGCATAATGTATTCATGTGCACACAAGCACCCCCCCCCCAACCATTGCACAGAAAAGATGCCTCCAGTGATAGCTGTCTGAGGTGTTCTTGCTGCTGTTTTCAGCGGGTGGCCATGTTGGTCTGCAGTGGAGCCAGTGTGGTGTTGCGGTTAAGAGCAATCTGGAGAACCAGCTGGTTAGATCCTTCCCTTTCTACAGGGGTAGTCAAACTGCGGCCCTCCAGATGTTCATGGACTACAATTCCCAGGAGCCCCTGCCAGCGAATGCTGGCAGGGGCTCCTGGGAATTGTAGTCCATGGACATCTGGAGGGCCGCCTGCTGGGTCCTCTCACAGTTCTCTCAGCCCCACCAACTCCCAAGATCCCCGTGGAAGGCAATTGTCAGCCACTTCAAAACTCATTAAGGGGGAGAAAAGTGGGGCATAAAAACTTACGGTGATTCTTCAGTCGCACAGTAGTACCTGAGAGACCCACTGGAGTTTTAGGTTATAAGCTTGGGAGAGTCAAAACTCCCATAGTCAGACTGAAACTGTTGTTGGTCTCTAAGATACTCCTGGATTCCAGTCATGCTAATATTTATTTACCGTGCAGAGCTTTTACATTGGTTGCAGGGTTTCTGGCTGACCGGAAGTCTGTGGAGCCTTTCCCTCAAGTGTGTTCATTGTGGACTACAATTATGAATAGGTTACGACAAGTGGAGGCTGAAAATTTACATACTGTTGCTTGGCCCAGCCTACCTCACAGGACTGTTGTTAGGATAAATTGGAGGAGGGGAGAGTGACTGGTTGGCTCTTGCCAGTTTTTCTGTGAGTAAAAAAGAGAGGAAGGATCCTCCTATGACCACCCAAAAAGAAAATGCTGGAAATCATGGGACCTGCATGGACAAAAACCATTTATACTGAGTAGAAAAAGATAGCTGGATCCAACCCAATATACATGGGCCCTGAGCTCCTTGGAGGGAAGATGTGCTTAAAAACGTGTAAATAAATATGTAAATAAATAAAATTTCGGTCACTTTTCAAAATGCTTGGAATTTGCTACCCGTGGGTTTCTTTTAGACTGGGTTCCTCAGCAGTGCTGAAGTGGGGGAGCTTTGTTGTACAAACAACTGTGTAATTTCCTTTTTTAGTCCGTCTTCTATTTATAAATTTTAGTTAAAATCTTCAAACACGGACACTGTGTTTCCACCAATTTTTGTTGGGAAACAATTGCCGTAGTGCATTGGGGATGCATTTTCCCGTTGTGTGTAAACGTAGCAGCCTATGGCCAATGCTACCTAAACCATGTTTTTTTCTTCCTCTTGAATTACAGATACAGAAGAGACATGAAGACTTCAGAGTAAGTGATATGTTGATCCTTGTTCTATGACCAGTCCACAGCTGCATGGAATGTTTTCACAGAAATATGTAATTCTTTTTTATTTAGGAAGTCTTTTCAACCACTTCAGCCCCTCCCCTTCCCAGTCCCTCACTTCTTTGTATCATCGGCTGTATCTCTTTAAGATGCAGCAATTGGAAGTCACAGAATCATAGAATCATAGAGTTAGAAGGGGCCATCTAGTTCAACCCCCTGCTCAATGCAGGATCAGCCCAAAGCATCCTAAATCATCCAAGAAAAGTGTGTATTCATCCTTTGCTTGAGGACTGCCAGTGAGGGGGAGCTCACCACCTCCTTAGGCAGCCTATTCCACTGCTGAACTACTCTGACTGTGAAAATGTTTTTCCTGATATCTAGCCTATATCGTTGTACTTGTAGTTTAAACCCATTACTGCGTGTCCTCTCCTCTGCAGCCAATGGGAACAGCATCCTGCCTTCCTCCAAATGACAACCTTTCAAATACTTAGAGGGCTATCATGTCCCCTCTCAACCTCCTTTTCTCCAGGCTGAACATTCCCAAGTCCCTCAACCTATCTTCATAGGGCTTGGACCATTGGCCCCAGATCATCCTCATCGCTCTCCTCCGTACCCTTTCAATTTCATCTACATCCTTCTTGAAGTGAGGTCTCCAGAACTGCACACAGTACTCCAAGTGTGGTCTGACCAGTGCCGTATACAATGGGACTATGACATCTTGTGATTTTGATGTGATGCCCCTGTTGATACAGCCCAAAATGGCATTCACCTTTTTTACCACTGCATCACACTGCCTGCTCATGTTTAGTTTACAATCCACAAATCCACATACTGTCCATGGGCTGTTTCCCTACTTGGGTTGTTTTCTGCAGCCCTTGATACTGTTCCTCCGTTAGCCATTTTACTTTAGGATGCTTAGGGCTGATCCTGCATTGAGCAGGGGGTTGGACTAGATGGCCTGTATGGCCCCTTCCAACTCTATGTTTCTATGATTCTATATGCATGTTTGCCATGGAGGATCCCCCCCGCCATAGATATTGACAATATAGCAATACAATTTATTGCCTGATTAATAATTATACTAGTTTTCTGCCCTGTCTCCTGAGACTCAGGGTGGATTTCATCACAATAAAATCTCAGATAATGATGAAATAGGCTGATGAAATATAAAAAATAACTAAGTTAAATATAATTAAAATAAAAAGTGAAAATTAAGTCATCAGTTGCCTAGTTCTTCTGTTTACTGGGTAGGAGGAGAGAGGAGGTAGGGGGATCTTCCTGGCCCTACCTGACATATAAGTTGGGGGCTTTGATAAGGAGGCCACCATAATTCAGATGTTGTTTTGAACTTGGTGGATCAGCTCCATTTTGCAAGCCCTGTGGAACCATTGAGGGTCCCGTGAGGCTCTGATCTCATTCGGAAGAGCTTTCCACCAGACTGTTTGATGGAATGATTGGAAATCAGTCACCTTCTGGATTTTCCTGTCCTCACAGGGTGTGGGTCTGTTCTGATCCTGCCTCTGCTCTCTTTCACTGTTTGCCAACATCGGTGGAGGTTTTCTTCTGCATTTTTGTATTAATTTGATCCAATTTGTGTGACTAACACATGACAGTAGCCACTGTGGTATAGTGGTTAGGGTAATGGAACTGTAATCTTGGAGATTGTGTTTCAGATCCTCACTCGGCCATGAAATTAACTGGGTGATCTTAGGTTAGATGTTCTCCCTTTGCTTAACCTGCCTCCTAGAACGTAAGAACATAAGAAAAGCCATGTTGAATCAGGCCAGTGGCTCATCCAGTCCAACACTCTGCCTCCCACAGTAGCCAAAACCCAGGTGTCATTAGAAGGTCCACCAGTGGGGCCAGAACTACAGAAGCCCTCTCATTGTGCCCCCCCCCCCCCGCCCAAGCCCTAAAAATGCAGATCACCACTGCCCCAGACTTCGCATTCCATCTATACTTTGTGGCTAATAGCTCCAGGTCCAACACTCTGCTGCTGCTACTACTACTACTACTACTACTAATAATAATAATAATAATAATAATAATAATAACTAGACATATTCTGGCAGGTACATGCTTGGACCCAATTCCAATTGGGACCACAGAATGCAGGTAGCAGGTAGAATGCTTTCTTCACTCAAGTCTTCCCAACTTGGGATGGCCCTGAGAAACTATTGCCCACCCCACTGCAGAAACGTATGTGTAGTCCATATGCATGTATGTCTGTTTCCCCTACAGGCAAATAGCAACTTCCCTAGGGCCATTTCAGGTCTAGAAAATGAGGAATACAACACTTCTTTCCCTGTGCACCATATGCCCAAACTGAATAGGTGTGACCTGGGGACCTCCAGAATTACAGCTCATCTCCAGACTATAGAGAAAATAGATGCTTTGGAGGGTGGACTCTATGGCATTGGTACCCCGTTGAGGTCCCTGTCCCCCTCAGGCTCCATGCTCACATCTCCAGGTGTTTCCCAAACTGGATTTGGCAACACTCCACTAGTGGCCAGGAGGATCCTGCCAACCCTTGATCTGATACATGCTCACACACACCAAGGAATTAAGTTCCCAGTGAGAAACCCCCAAACCTTGTCTTTCCAAACAAGGACATGGGGAACATGTATACTTCATAACATATGAATGAGTGCTCAGCAGATCTAAGGTGTATGAATTCTGAATTTTTATAAGATTAGCTCTGAAATGCCTACACAATGTGTTGCCCCCCCCCCCAGCCAATCAAACAAGGAAACACACATACACAGAGACATCACAGGGTACTTTGTGATCCCACAATCCTCCAAGGTATTCCCATGGCAACCGTTGGTTCAAGTCCCTCCCCCAGGGCCCTCAGGACCTGTGGCCAAGTATCAGGCCTGATGATAACTGCTTTGTAGAGGAGCTCCTGCCAACATCTTCCTTGCTGCGAGAACCATCAAACCGAAGCCCCTCAAGCTTAGGAGGGTGGAGCAACCAAAAGAAGAGTGGCCAAGACAAGTAAGGACCATAAGCAAGCGGTCAAGTTTAAAATACAGGAGCTCTCATTCAACCTCAGTGTGTCCTCTTGAGGACTTTGAACCTACTTTGGCTTGGACTCGTCAGGGGAAGCGACTGTTCTCACATGGAGCTCGGTTTGCATCAAAAAGCCCACTCTTAGTGGCTGTAACTAAGCACCCATTGCCTTTGTTTTCAAGGCCAACCCCAGCTTTTGAAGCTTGGGATAGGGGCAGGAAGTAGCATCTCGCGGCTTAGCGGTCAGAAAATGGCTCGGAGCAGTGAAAAACCTGCAGTTCTTTCACTCGATAACACAGAGCATCCTGGGGAAGAGGACCTGGATTCTGTCTCTTCAGAATCTTTTGACTCACAAGCACAAGAGGAGAGGAAGGCTGATGCCCCTCAGGCTTCAGGTTCAAGCCCACACCTCAACTCCAAGACAAAGGCCATGTCCAAGTTGAAGGCTAAGACAGCCGTCAATCCTTTCCTTCCCTGGAAACTGTTGCGGCCAAAGCGTGGTATCTCCAAGATCATTTTCATGGTGGTGGCTTCCACGGAAAAGCGCACTGGCATATCACTGCAAGCCCTCAAGAAGATCATTGCTGCCACTGGCTACGACCTCGAGAAGCGGAAGAATAACTTCAAGAGGGTCTTACGGGCCCTGCTTGCTAAGGGTTTGCTGAGGAAGCTTTCCGGCCGGGGACTCACAGGCTCCTATGCGGTCAGCAGGGTGATGCTGAAGGCCCTGAGAAGGAGGAGGAAGACGAGGAGGAGGGGGAAGAAGGTGGCCTTCCGAGTCAAGAAAAAGAGAGTCTCCGAGGGAAAGGAGGGAAAGAAAAGGAGGCTCAGAAAGATCCAGCCTGACACAGAATGCAGCCAGAAGCCTCAGGAAATCTAAGAGATTCATCTGGCATATGGAGTCACAAGCGGATGGCGTGAGATTTCCAAAGCTCTGTGTCAGAATAATAATAATAAAGTGGTTGTCTTATTTCAAATGCCGGGTTTTCCGTGCTAATTGTCGGGATCTGAGATGGCCTTCTCCAGTCAGCACACAGGAGAAAAACCTATCACCCTTTGGCAACTTTTAATGTCCTGAGTTTCAGGATGGTGGTGGTTGTGCTGTGTGTGTGTGTGCGTGTGTGTGTGTGTGAGAGAGAGAGCTTATTTATCCAAGAACAGACTGGAGGAAAGCAGGGGAAAAGAAGAGGGGAACACTTCTGATGGCAGTGATCACTCTCTTTTATACAAACACTAGGGGCCAAGCCTGTTGCATTCAGGAATACAACAGGCGTTAGATGGGGTGGGGTGGGGTGGGGTGGGGTGGAAGAACTCTGTGGATGGCCTCTCCCTCCCCCCAGGACCTGGAAAGGCTGCAGGCAGCTGTTAGGGAACTCACCGGCAGGGGCAGCTCTCATGCAGCAGGGAACTGCAGCCTCCGAGCCTCGGAGGGAAGTGGAAGGAGGAGGAGGTGGGGGACAAAAGGCGATTGGCTGACCGCTGGACTGACAGGCAACCTGGTTGGAGGAGGAGGCACTCAGGGGCGGGACAGCCTCCCTGAGTGGGTGTTAAGTGCTGACTGGCACTTAAGCCATGAGACATGCTCCTCCTTCTTACCAGAAATATATTATGTGGAACAGATGGATCTGATGGAGTGGTGGTCTTCTCTGCACAAACCCCAGAAACTGTAGCCCTTTTCATACGTTACAGCCCCAACACATCAGAAGTCCAGCAACTGCACATATTGGGAGTTCATGCTTACCTACAACACTTCAAATCCATATAGTCACCATGCTTCTGAACAGGAGAAGGTCTTTATGTTGCATGGGGTTGCCACTCTCCAGGTGGTGGCTGGAGAATACAAGTGATCTCCAGATTACTGAGATCGGTTCCCCAGAAGAAAATGGCTGGTTTAGAAGGTGGGCTTTGAGGCATTATGCCCCACTGCTATCCATTCCCTCCCCAAATCCAGCCCTCCCCCACACCCCAAATTCTCCAGGAAATTCCCAATCCCAAGTCAACAACTCTAGCATGCATCTTCAATATGTCTGAGCCAGAGACCTGAAATATCAAATGGCTACTTCATACACGCCAAAGTTCTATGCTGGTGCCTCCCCTTTAAAGTTATTTTCCTCAGGATAACCTCAGGGCTCTTCTGGTCAATATGAGGCCTCATTAAAATCATTTTCCTTTTAAAAAATTATGCCAGGATTTTGGAAAAGGCACAAGCGATATCATATGACCTTTCATTCCACATTATGGAGTTTTATCTCTATTTTTAAATACCACTATTAGTTGCTGGCTTTATTTATCCTCAAATTGTAGCCCAAATTGAATTTATAACAAACCTTATAGCCCGCCTTTCTCTCGATGGAGTTCCAAGGCAGCTTAAATTGTTCTCCTCTCCCCCATTTGATCCTCATACTACAACCCTGGCTGGGACTGTGTGCCTGGCCAAAGGTCCACATGAAATCTTCAGAGACAGAGTGGGGATATCTCCAAGAACCAAAATCAACAATCTAACCACTAAATATGCTGGTTCTGATAAGCTCAGGGAGTTCTTAAACCTCCTCTCTGGTTTAGGGAGGGGATATTTCCCACCCTCCCTGCCTGTGCTACCTGAATCTGCTTCCATCACAAATAGCATGGGGGTTTGGGGGTTCTCAAGATAACATGGACTAGGATGTCCCAATTCCTTTCATGTTTGGGGCTGCAACTCCCAAGTTCATCCTGCAGCCATTCTGCAGCATCTAGCTTTATTTTCTGAGGAGTTATGCTTACCACAGACTGATGGATGGATGGATGGATCCAAGATGTCCCCAGAACAATACTGACTAGGGTTACCCAATGGTTTCCACAAAAGTAATGGGCATGCTGTTTGGGCTAAGAACCACTGCTGCTTGGGCTCAGAGCCCTCTCCTCCAAGCCCAAACAGTGTACTTTGCTTTGGCCTGGAGGAGGTGGCACTGAGCCCCCAATTACCCCCAGCCTCCTTTCCCTGGCAGCCATCTCTGCTGGCACACCAGCTATTCTCCTGGCCAGGCTGCCAGGATATCCCCCATGCTGCCCAGGCCTGCTCCCAGAAATGTATGTGTAAAGGGCTACCAAGTCACAGTTGGTTTATGGCAACCTCAACAGGGGGATTTCAAGGCAAGTGAGAGGCAGAGGTGGGTGGCCATTTCCTTCTCTGCAGAGTCTTCCTTGGTATTCTCCCTTCTAAGCCATGAGCCTACTTGGCTTCCAAGCTGTGAGGAGGTTGGGCTATACCAATCCACTTCCCCTTCCCAAATACCTCTCACTTAAATGTCTAGTATTTTAAAAGTTATTTTCTTGGGCATTGACTGAAAATACTGGACTGTCTAGGTCAATACTGGACACCTGGCAAACTTCACTCACCTTATCTCTTTCTTTGAGAAAGTTACTACCTTGCTGGATCATGGGAATCCTGTAGATATAGTTTGTCTCAATTTCAGTTTTCTTGTTGACAGGCTGGTAAAATGCAGTATGGATCCTATTAGTTGGATCAATAAATGGTTGACAGGTCGCACCCAAGGGGTGCATGTTAATGGTCCGTCATCCTCTTGGAGAGAAGTGACAAATGGAGTGCCTCAGGGATCTGTCCTGAACTCTGTGTTGTTCAACATACTCATTAATGATTTGGATGAGGGATTAGAAGGGGTGCTTAATAAATTTGCAGATGATACTAAACTGGGAGGGGTAGCACACACAGCAGGAGAATCAGAATACAGGATGATCTTGACAGGCTGGAAAACTGGGCTAAAATGACTAAAATGAATGTCAATAGTGATAAATGTAAAGTTCTTCATTTAGACAGGAAAAATCAAATGCATCTTTATAGGATGGGGGATAACTGTCTTGGCAGTAGTTTGTATGAAAAAAAAATAGCAGACCATACATTGAGTATGAGCCAGCAGTGTGATTCAGTGGCTAAAAAGACCAATGGGATTTTGGGCTGTATCAAAAGATGTATACTGTCCAGATTATGTGAGGTGATGGTATTGCTGTACTTTGCTTTGGTTAGGCCTCACTTGGAGTCCTGTGTTCAGTTTTGGGCATCACAATTGAAGAAGGATGTAGACCAGGGGTAGTCAAACTGCGGCCCTCCAGATGTCCATGGACTACAATTCCCATGGACTTGGGAATTGTAGTCCATGGACATCTGGAGGGCCGCAGTTTGACTACCCCTGAGACAAACTGAAATGCATCCCTTGGAGAGCTACAGAAATGTTGAGGGGTTTGGAGACCAAGACATATGAGGAAGGGTTGAGGGAGCTTGGTCTGTTTAGCCTGGAGAGAAGCTGACTATGAGGTTATAAGATAGCCATCTTCAAATCCTTGAAGGGGTATCATATAGAAGATGCAGAGTTGTTTTCTATTGCCCCGAAGGGTAGGACCAGAACAAGTGGGATTACATTAATTCAAAAGAATTGTCAGCTAAACATCTGGAAGAAATTCCTGACAGCAGCTCCTCAGTGGATGTGCACATTTTGGGGAGGGAATTGTCCTATATGCAGATTCATCTTCATTTTGATGAAATAAATTACTGGTCCCTATCCTGGGGAACAAAAGCTGCCATTTCTCCACTTCCCTCTGAGTAGTTTTTTCCTCTCCTTTTCCCTCAGCATCCAGATGGTGCATCACCACACGATCCATGACAACACAGAGGAACTGAGGGAAATGTCCAGCACCCGGGATGTCCCCCGGCCTCTCTCCACCATGCCCATGTTCAACGTCCGCACGGGTGAGCGAATCAACCCCATGCAGAACAGCCGCTATGACAGCGCTCAGGTGCCTCTCATCCTGGCTCAACAGTGAACCTTTGCTCAGGTTAGTATGGTGACCACGGCAAGAGGGTTTCTCCTACCATGCTTACACAGGGTAATAAATGAGCAAGATGGGAACTGAAGGGATGGTGGACCCCAGTAAGTAAGACTACGGAGAGAAGGTCAAGTGGAAATAGGGAAGAGAAGTATTTTTAAAAAGAAAACTATTGCATTCAAATCTGCCTAGGAGTAACTCCAGTAACTCCTAGGAGTAACTGACTTTGCATTGCCCTAATTATAGATAGCTTCCAGTTCCATATTTACAGCCCCTGGCTCTTTGGTTGTCCATTCCAGCCATAAACACCGATGGTTTAAATAGCTCTTCATCCTAAAATATGCTTTGGCCCACCCTCAGCCATCATGAGATGTAATGGCCTGCAAGGATAAACTAGTGCCTGATCCGAAACTTGCTTTTTGTGAAAAACAGAGTGCCCCCCCCCATCGGATTGCCTTGCTGAATAGCTGAAGAATAATAGAATGCTGTGTCCCAAAATCAACCCAATTCAAGCAAACCTGGAATCAGGAGATGGTACGATGTAGAGATGCCTTTTTCAGAGTCTGCTTTTATGTGCAGACTGGCATGGTCTGTCTTGCCAACCCTATAATGCCTCCCGTTTTTAATAAAATTAAAATTGGCACTATTAAACTTCATTTTTCTTCTCTCCCACATGCAATAGATGGACCCCAGTGTGACGGATGAGAATTTTCCTGCCACAGTCATCTCTCAGTGCTGTGATAACCTTGTTGTCTTGGACAGGAAACTCAAGATGGTGGATCTTGCTTTGTTCCATGTTTTTATTTTTATAACTGGAGTGATCGGGGTAAAGAATGGGCTGGATTAATATGGTTATTTTTTTATAAGGTTGACTTGGAATAATTTGGTCCTGTGGAATATTTTGACTCAGATTGCTCTTAGTTATCAACAAAAAAGTAGGATCTTTGGAGCTACTAATGCACTCTTCACTGCATGTCAGGGATTCTTGGCCAGCTCTTGCAAAATTAAAACCCCAGAATTCTTAGGTAAAATCATGGCAGTTAAAACTGAGAAGATGTGTTTTCAAGTATTTATAGCTTTTGGTTTCCACTTTGCATCATGGAGTGATAAAAAGTTGAACCTTCCCTTCTGTGTCATTTTTTTCCTTGCGGATGAACACTACTCAGATGTCCACATTCCTTGATAAAGGAACAATGGAAGGCGTGACCAGAACCATCACAGTAGCTGCTCACAAGACACAGTCAATAAGCTTATTTATTATAACACCATCAATAACACAGTTGCAGAATATCTCCTTTCAAACAACAATAATACATAGGTTATGGGAAATTTTGGGGCCACCTCCCTGAGCCATATGGATGCTACCTCCACCAAGACTGGTGGGTTGGGCATCAATTTCCCAGGGCTGCATGGGCTTTGGAGGACTGGGCATCACCTATCATAGGACTAGGTAAGCCGGGTGCTATTTCTCCTACCTGCATGTCGTGTGAGAATCCAGCTGATTGTTCTCAATAAGCAGACTTGGTTGAAGACACTCTCTTTATTGAAGATACATGGTTATGTAACCCCATTTTATTATTTTGTTGAAATTTTAAACGCTATTTTATATGTCTTATACATTTTATGCCAATAAATGGTTACTGACTGAAGATACAATGATGCTAACATCTGTACATCCTAGGAATGTATATCCTGTACATTCCTAAACACCTAGGAACCTTTACTCCATCTTAACCTCCAGCCCCCAGCTTCCTCTACTCACCCATTTGGGCACAAAACTATCTAGATCCTACCCCCATTGCCAGGCCAGAGAGACAAAACTAGAACTTCCTGCCCCAAGGTTGGGGCGAGAGATGACACTTTCTCACACATCAGAGTATTACAACCAGAATTCCTGGTGCAAACACTGACACATCTCTTCCCGCCCACCCACTTACAATCTGCCTAAGTTCATAAAATCAGCATTTCTGTCAGATGACTATCTAGCCTTTGCTTAAAAACTTCCAAGGAAGGATAGCCCACCACCTCCTGAGGTCCCTCCCCCCTCTGAGCTTCCCCAATCAAGTGCAGAAATGTTTTCTGTTTCAATTCGGGGGAAAGCAAGGAGGAAGACCCGAGTTCAAATCGATCTGAATTCAGCAGGATCAACAATGGAAGAAAAACAAACTAAGTGCGGAACCAGCTCAGGAAACCACCCAAAGAAGTAGTTGGGCCTTGGGATGACGAAGAGATGGTAGATGGTGTAACAGAATCATGTACACTTTTGCTAGTCTCATCTTTCTTAGCACATGGGTCCTAAAATAATGGCTTTCCTACCTATTCATCAGAGCCTCTTGTGGCGCAGGGTGGTAAGGCAGCAGAAATGCTGTTTGAAGCTGTCTGCCTATGAGGCTGGGAGTTCAATCCCAGCAGCCGGCTCAAGGTTGACTCAGCCTTCCATCCTTCCGTGGTCGGTAAAATGAGTACCCAGCTTGCTGGGGGGTAAACGGTAATGACTGGGGAAGGCACTGGCAAACCACCCCGTATTGAGTCTGCCAAGAAAACGCTGGAGGGCGTCACCCCAAGGGTCAGACATGACTCGGTGCTTGCACAGGGGATACCTTTACCTTTTTTTACCTATTCATCTCTCAGAGGCAGCATCAACATATACACACCATCACTGTAATTTAAAACAAATATAATCCAGGAAACACATGATTGCAACATGAGCACACAGTGGAACCTAAGAAATCATCCATGCAATGTCCACACCACCCCCTCATCTTTCTTGCAGATACAGAGATGGCAGCTCTTCCAACAGTAGAAAGAAAGCCGTAGCACCTTTGACGACACAGAGAATTGGATCTGGATAGGTTTTCCACTTAGTCTTTTCTAGTTCCCCCAATCTCCTACTATTTTTATTTATTACTATTATTTCTTTGGATTTATAAACTGCCCTCTCTGCTTGAGAAGACTCAAGGCGGTGAACAACACATGTCCAACAATACACAGCTTAAAATCACAGCTTAAGAAGTCTAAAATCAGTTCTAAAAAAATCCACCCCTGGGTGTAAAGACTTCTGTACCTCTAAGTTCTATGATTCTCAGTATAGATTTTGAAAGGAGTCAAATGCCTACTTGCTTTTTCACCATGAATATACCCATGTTTAAGACGTACAGGCATGCAAAACCACGTGTCCTTCTCAACGTTCAATGCTCTTGCTTTTTGTCTAGTATATGTCTATATAGACACACACACACATATATACAATGTTGTGGATTATTACATACTAACACAAGTAAAGTCCTGTAGCCCTGTTTCATTAAACATCCCGGCTTCATATTTCTTATTTTTAAAATTTTATTTTGTAAAGATAGAGTATACAAAACGGGTAAAGGGATCTCTTTATTCAGTTACGTAACAGAAAATATATATTCGGGCATCATTCCATGTTTCAAAGAGCCGCTCATTAGAGTTGGACTGAAAAGGGGGACAATTTGACGTATTGTTTGTGTTGACTTGGACATGCAGAGAGCAGTCTTCAAGCACACAAATTAGTCTCTCTCTCTCTCTCTCTCTCTCTCACACACACACACACACACACACACACAAACACACCTGTCATAATAAAAACTAAAGCCAAACCCCAACTGGATGTGAACTGTCCATCGGTGGTTAAATAATTTTTAAAAATAGAAGTCTTAAGTCAGAAATTTGCACTGCTGGAAAGAATCCATGACCATCTATCCCACAAATCTGAGATCTTGATAATTGGTTAGAGGAGTGGGCAAAACATCTTCTGTTCCTAGGATCCTCCTCCTTCCCAAGAAGGGACTCCCTTTCTTCAGTCTGGGCAGAAAGGCAGTTTCTTCCACTTGCCAGCCAAACACAAAGAACCCAAAACCTGTCAAGAACGCCACGGCCATTCTGCAGCCCAGCGCACAGCCCAAACAAACGCAGCATGTTCCTTTGATTGCCTTTCCATTCAAGCAGATGCAAATCTGCCTGCAGACACGGAGAGCACTTACGATAGCTGTTATGTCCACAATGCGAGATTCAAGTCTTCTGTCCTCTTGTCTCAGCTCCAAGCACATTGGTTTGGCAGGTTTTGCAGCCCACTTCAAGCCGAACCTGAGAAAACCTGATTCCTCCTCCTTCAAAGGTGACAAAGGCTGTTTTCCTATATGTGCCTGCAGCTGTTTCAGTGCTTATTGGCTGGTGCCTATGACATCATCAGAGCCCTCGTCCCTGCCTCCAGATCTCTGGAACTGTGGTGTGGCTGTTTTCAGCAGCATTTAGGCCCATTCCGCACAAGGACCAATGTTGCCAATTGCTTTCACAAAGCAATAACGGTATTTTAAATAGTGGAATCTCAGCATTCCGCATACCTGCATTTGTAGTGGAATCCAGTAGTGTTTCATTTGTTCCCCACAGGTTTCCGGTCTTGCAGGAATCGCTAGAAAGGAAGCGATTTTTTTTCTGTGCTTGATCCCGCCCCTGGCTGTCAATCAAACGAACAGCCAATGGGCGGTTGTTATCATGCTCCTGAAAAGCCCCTTTCCCTTTAAGCACAGGTTTTAAAAACACACACACACACACGTTTCAACGAATATGCCTCGATTCTTCCTAACATAGAGACCCATCTAGCTGGCGTGTGAGCTGGTGAGTCATGGTTACCACACTCCCCTGAGTGAAAAAAAAAATCCCTCCCCCCGCACGGGCGCGATTTTCGGCCGAAATTAAAGGGAACTGGCAAACAGGGAGCTGTGTTGTGCTTGGGGACTTAGGGGAGCTTTAAAGCACTTCTGTGGAGGGACTGTAGCTGGAGAAGCCTTGCTGGGTGAATCAAGCCTCGCTGGTTCATTGCTTTCCCTGCTCGCTATGAGGGGGGGGGGGGAAATGGCGATCGCTTCACCGGAAGTTCGGAGGAGAGAGCCAGGGGGAGGGACTTTGTTGCAACCGCAACATTGAGAATGCACAGGTCTTTTTCGCTAGTGTTGCAGGTTGTTGGCAGGAGTGTAGCAATTTTCTGAGGGTGAATCCACTATTTTGGATTCCCCGGAAATCGCTACAATGAAGCGATTTTAGCACTAGTGTTGCAGGAGTGTTGCAGATTGTGTGCGACGTCATGCAGAATGTCAAATTTGTAGCGTTTACCATTTGTAAGACTTCTGCGGAATGGACCCTAATAAACCAAATGCATTATATCTTACAGATATGGAATCTCAAAACCTCAAAGTGCTCTTTAAAAATACACCTTTAGCATACACCTGGTCCTTTTTGGGAACACGATCATGCAACCTCTCTCATTCTCCTTCCACAATGATGTTCCAACATTTCAAGAGGATTTTCTTATTTCTTAAAATCCATTTTCCATCAAACAGATTGCAAGTTCTTAATTTCTAACATGAAAGCAGACCATCTCTTGGGCTCTCCCAGTAAACAAGTTTGGGATTAGAGGCACTGGAAGACTATATAATTTGTTGTACAATATAAAGCAGCTAAATTAGCAGCAGTAATTGAATTTGTTCCACTGTGCACATTGTACAAGCTTACTTCTTTCCCTCCACTCCTAATCAGGTTTCAGTTAACTCTGCGTAATCTATTTTACTACATCCTTTCCTCTTCACCTCTTTGATCATTGGGGGAGGGATGGGATTTTTAGCCGTCCTGTTAGTAGTTTGATGTTTTAATGGGAATTTTAATGGGGTTGGTTGTTGTGACCCGCCTCGAGCCTGTCGGGAGAGGCGGGAAATAAATCTAAAAATAATCATAATCATAATACATTCACACACACAGGCACAAAGCGCAACAGGAGAAAAAGGAAAGGCAATGCTCTGGCGGCAGCATGTTCCGCTTCCACCACAGCCTGCCAAGTGACAAGGCAACCCACCCCCAAAGAAACAGATTCCCCTGCAAGAAAACCCTGGAAGGGAACTGCTTGGAGCTGCTGGGGCCAGCCGAGGCAGGAGGGCGCCCTCTGAACTGCAAAGAGTGGCTGGCACATGTAAAAGGATCCCTGGGAGAGACATTAATGCTCCGGAACTGGAATTACAGCCCTGAGTGTACTCAAATCTTTTAAAAATCAGGTTGTTTTATTTTTTATGCTAAGGAAGTTTAGAGTTCAGGATAATACTAGTAAATGATTTCAGCAAAGTGAAGGCCTCTGTTGCTTCCAGAGTTCCAGAGTTCCAGAGGCCAATATCCTGGGCTAAAAAGCTTAGCATGTTTAGGGATTCAGAAGGTGAATTGGCTCTGTCTCAAAGGTGTTGACAAGTGGAGAGGCCCATCAGCGACTGGATTTTTTAAGAGGATTTAGAGCAGGTGAGGAAGACCAATCATGGACTTGTTTCAAGGACATTGAAGAGGTTTGTGTTTAGATATGAGGGCAGGGCAGCTGCTGGATCCAACACCTTGCATTATTTCCACCAAAACAATAAGCAACGTGTTGGTCAGGGTGCAGGAGATGTGTAAAAGTAATTAGACTGACACCTTTTTTGCATGGGATGGTGGATATGGACTTGGTTAAACTAACAGCGTCAGAAACAGGGACACACTATTTGAACTGGGAATTTGCTGAGATAGGGATTCATTTGTCACCTGGGCAGAGTCTGCACTTACTTTGTTTATTCCATTGTCAATCCTGTTGAATTCAGATCGCTTCGAACTCGGGTCTTCCTCTTCCCCCACCTCCCCATTGAAACAGGAAAGTGTTCTGCATGTGGTTAGGGAGGCTCAGAAGTGGGGGGGGGGTAGCCAAGCCTCTTTCTTTCTTTTCTTGAAGGGGGGGGGGAGAGGAGCCAAGCAGGGAGCCTCTTTATTTTCTTGGAGGGTGGGGGGGAGAGAGAGGATCGAAAAAGGAAGAAAAGGGAGAAAAAATCCAGGACCGACAGAAGTTGAGAGAAATTAGGGCTTCTCCTTTAAGGCAAGCTTGTCACATGACCAGGTGTGGCCAATCAGAGGTTCTCTACCACGGAGCTTGCTTTCCCAATCCGGATTTGAAAAATATTGAGGGTTAAAAGCACTCTAAGATATCGCACAATAAAAGTAGGGTCACTCCGGATCAATACTTGTTGCTGCAGAAGGAAAATTTAAATCGCCCCAAATCCAAATGGAAATCGCATTCTGTGTAGAGGGCAGGGACTGAATCGATCTGGGATTGGAATAAAAACTCTGTGCAGTTTACACCCAGGATTCCTGGGGGCAAAAATTGTCAACATTATGTTTTGGCGCAAACAAGTTACCTTGTGACAATTCAGAAATGCCTCAAAGGTGTTAAATGTATATATCTGTTTTCATATAGAGGTTGCTGAAGATTATTTTTGTTAGTATCCTTGTGGAAACCAACTTTAAAAATTACCACATTACATTGGAAAAGGTAGATAGAAACTTTAAAATGTATACATTTTTTCTGTTTTTATATGGTCTGCATGAGGACATGATATATTCTTACTTTGTTACAGTTCACTGATGAAGTTAAAACGAAAACGAGGCTATTGTACCTAGGAACGCATTTTGCTTATATTTCATAGAATTATTCTATGAGTTCCTAGGTACAATAGCCTCGTTTTCGTTTTAATTTCATCACTGAACTGTAACAAAGTAAGAATATATCATGTCCTCATGCAGACCATATAAAAATAGAAAAAAGATGTATGTTTGCTTGTATTGTTTGAATAAAGTTTTTGCCGTCACCAGCTTGAAAACTTTCTTCTGTCCACACATCTTTGGCTGACGGGTCGTCTCTGACGGTAAAGACAGTTTTGCAATTTAACCAACAGTTCGAACTTCTGGTGAGGTTTTCTTTGTCCTGATTCCTACTTGGCAGTAAGAGATTATGTTGGTTGTTTGGAGGATTCCCCATATATACTTGACAGTGACAAATTATTTAAACCAGGGGTGGGCAAACTGTGGCCCTCCAGATGTCCATGGACGACAATTCCCATGAGCCCCTGCCTGCAAACTCTCCAAGGCTGCAGTGACTATCTGGATCAGACTTTGCATCAAGAAAATGTATGGCACTTGTGTTTGAGATAACCTGTAAGGGTTGTAGCCCATCTTACTGGGGCAGCAGCGACTTCAGCTGCATTCAGAAACAGAAACAGAAATCCTACCAAGGACATGGGTAGATCAGCAATCTGGTTTTCCTTTTCTTCTTGTTTAGACATTTCATAATAATTCACCAGAACTCCATTGAGACTGCTTTTGGGAGACAAGTCCTCCAATGGGAGTTGGAATGAGCACAGTGCTGAAGTCATTACTGTGTCCATCCTGTCTTAGCTTGGTTATATAACCAGTTTTGGAGGACTTCCCCCACCGGAGGAGAATTAAACATTGGACTTACCGGAAGGTTTCTTCTCTTGAGTGGGCCAAAGTCCTCCAGTTATTCCACCACATTGTTCTTCTGTGTATTCTACACCTGTAAGTGACAGCCCACTCTCATCTGGAGAGTCATACTAATTTGTTTGGAGCAACTGGAAGCGTGAGCTAACTTTGTCCCACTGAAGAGAAGAAAACTTCAGGTAAGTCCAACGTTTCGTTTCCAAACAACCTGACGTATTCAGGAGCAACAGCCGGCGCAGCAGCTGTGTTTTGCCCCTTCTCAACCAGGCTTCTTAGGAACAGGCAAATATTTGCTGCTTGTGATGTCTCCGGTATACATTTCTCATTTACAAAGCACCCTTTGAGGCAGAGGCTTTCTAGCTAACTCCTGAATAAGGGCCATTGAACTCTGTCTGGCTTTCTTGGCACAGTGACGGAGAGGATGCCATCTCTCGCTTTGGATTTCTCTCCTCCCTTTCTGAAAACATCTGGTAAGAAAGCAAAACGGAGAAGAAAGTTCAGCCCATTTCTCAACCATCTGCAAAGAGTTGAGAGAGCAAGAAGCAAGAAGGGGGATGAACTTGGTATGAGATACGGTGGAAAAGGAGGTGGAAGACGTGGAGAACTGAAAAAGAGGATAAATAAATCCAGGGAAGAAAGAACATTGGAGATTGGGGTGAAAGAAAGATCTTTGGAGACCGATATTGTGGGATATTAAGAAGAGAGGAAAGAAACTAATTCCTTGAGGCCACAGCTTTTGAAGGCCAGAGCCTAAGATTTGATTTGTATGCTGGCTTGTTTTCCATATAATTTGAAGGAATAATACAGAAAAGTGCATATTTTTTCTCTTGCTGGCAGTATGAGTCCCAGGTTCTCTCTTCTTAGAAATGAAGCAAGCGTAACCTAGTGGGCAATGAAGTTGGGTCGTCCCCTCTACACGTATGGAAATTGTGTATTTACCATGTTTTGAGGGGAAGGTGGCTTTAATTTCTGGAATAAATACACGCTCCGTTGGGAGAAATATTGTATTTTCTGGGACACACAGGATACGTGGGATGTGAGGGATCAAGAGAGAACTAAGGAGAAAGAAGCAAATACTTTTTGAAAAAGAATTCCTCATCGCTTTTTTAATGGTGGAATATTCCCAAGACGTTTTTTGCTTGTGACAGGAGCCTCGTGAAGGACTCTTTTCATCACTATCTGGGTGAGTTTAAAGCTTTTGCAATGCTTTTTTCATTCTTGGACCAGTCAGTATTAAAAATAACTACCATTCTACATAACCAAGTGATCAAGTAGATGTATTTTGTTGTCTTCCGCCTCCACAACCTTCTTGCGGGGTGTGTGTGTGTGTGTGTGTGTTCCTTGCAGCTAACATGCAGCAGTAGGGAATCCATGTGGAGAAAATAAAAGCACTGAAACATTTAGAGCATAGAAGGTTAAAATTGATAAAACGATTAGTTGCTGCTGAATTTGCCAATCTTTTCACTTCTGCTCTTGGTCCCTGGCAGCAGTGGGAGTGCATGGAAATTTAGCAGGTGAGGATTGTCTTGGCAAGAAAAGGCAAACGATGGGAAATGCAACACCACTTCACTTCTGAATGAATGGCACAGGAAAAGGATCAATTTTAAAAAGTGGCAGGCCTGCAAGTGGTCGTGTCATAGGGAGAGGGAGGACTTGGGAGGGGGGGGGGAATGGGCCAGTAGTAGAAGAGGAGAGGAAAGGGGATAGAAGAGAGTGAAAAGGAGACAAGGTAACCATGCACAATGAGAAGGGTCATTACAAGATAGCCTTTCTTGGACTTCTTTCAGCTTCTAGGGCTTGTCTACATTGCAAATTTAAAACTGGTTTTGACTGCCATAACTTCTCTCCAAATCTCCCTTAGGGCCAGATTTCATGTTTGGGTTTTTAAAGGGTTTGGTTTCAACTCAGATTTGTCTCACCTACATAGCAGCTGTGGGGAATACCTTTTTTTTTTTTGAAAAGGAGAGCTATTTTTGCCATGGTGGGAGGGAGCCATTTTCCTGTGTGTGGGAGAATTATTTCCCTGCTTTCGCTGCTCCTGGTACACAGAATACTCCATGTGGAGCAGCAAGTCGACTCCCCCAGCATTGTTCTGCCACAGAAGAATCACTTGTGGGGGAAAGCAGGGAGGTTCTTCTTCACTGCAGCAGGAACTCACTGTGGGTTCTCCTCCTCTTAAATACAACAGAAAACATTCCCTCTACCTGCTTTGAGGCTGTGGGGTACCCAAGTTGGTTCCTGGGAACCCGGACACAACTCTTTAAAAAGCAAAAATGCACGGCCCTAACCGGAAGTTAGATTTCTCTTCAAAAGAAAACCCTCAGCAGCCTTACAAGACCATGTTTCTGTAAATTCCTAATCGGAATCGTTAACCCCGCAGTATTTTCCAAGTGGCTTCCATTTGAAGTGTAGACAAGCCTGATAAAGTGTAGGAAGCCCTTCCCTGTCCCCAGCCCACCCCAACCGACCACCTGCCTTACATGACAGAAAAGTCTGAGGAACAACCGGTGTATTTGGATCATTTCACATGCTTTATTTCAGCAGTCAAAATAATTAAAAACATCTCAAATTATTATACATATACAAAATAGGTACAGAATCTTCGGTCGCTCACACTCCCTAGAACAACTGCCTCTTGTTCAAGAGGGGGGATAGGTTTGCTCCAATTGTAAACCCACCAAAAGACAGGAGGGGAAAAAAGGGCAGGATGAGGGTGAGGTTGGGAAGCAGAGAAAAATGATGATTGGGGAAAAAAATGAGCATGTCAGCAGCAAGTGAGGACCACAGGAGAACAAGAGAGACTTGGCACAAGAGGTTGCTGGATGCAGATGGGGAGAGATCAAAAAAGAAAGCCATGGCAGTGGGAAAGAACTGGATGAACGGGGAGAAGAGAAACCAAAAGGGAATCCACCTGCTTTACAACAGAAAGATAGAAATTGCTCAGACCTTGATCCCTACTTGTAGCAATGTTTGATTTTTTTTCCCATCCTGGATTTTTGTCTTCGTTTAAAAAAAAAATAGCACCTTTTGAAAATTCACAAGTATTTTTGGTCAGCAAGGCATCAAATTTGCTTTCCCCTTCGCAATAGTCTTAGTACTATAGCACCAAACGGCCCCTCTTAGCAAACTCAGGGTGAGGTCTCTGTAGGTTTTTCATCACCTCGAAAAAAAAAAAATTCCATGGGACCTGAAAATTGTTAACATAGCAGACTAAAAAGAAAAATAAAACACACAGTTAGCACCTTTATCTGAGCCTGGAACCCAACCCAACTGTCCTTCCCCTTATGCAACCTGGTGCTAGCACTGAAAAAAAGACCCCCAAACTACCCCAAAGTACTTGACTATGACAATGGTGAGGTAGCCGTCCATACAACAATAATATACATTTAACATTATATTTTCTCTGCTTTCTGGTATTACTGGTCATTTTTCCCCCTTCAGTTGTTTATCGACAAAACATTTGTAGCTCATAAACACATCTCCTATCTATTTCACTTCAAAAGACATTCTCCGAACTCTCAGAGAATCAGGTGTTTTTATTACCTGTCCTTTGTCCAAACAGGGTCCTATTTTGGAAACCACTAAATGTCACACCTGTATTTGGACTCTGATCAATTTCTATTGCCAACAGAGCAGGGGGAAAAAATTACATTTCAAATGGCTGAAATGTACTCTTCGTAGTGGTATTGCTTCTTGTTAAAAAAAACACACACAAATACACCAAACTCCCTATATAAAGTTACCGGCAGAGAAAGTTGGCCTGTGAGGGAATTTGGGGATTTATTTTCCAACTCCAGGTTAAGGGGGGAATTTTTAAATAGGATTGTGTAGAACAGATTCTAACACAGCGTTGTTGTTGCTGGAAACAAGAGATTTTTCAAAGTGGGTTCTTGGATTTCAGGTGTTGCTTGGATTGGACTGATTTTTTTTGGTCTTGATATATGTATTTCTGGAATGTGCAAATAGTGGTCCCAAGATATCACTTGATATTTTTTGTTTTATTTAAAAAAAGATAAAATCAAACCATTCTGTCTTCGGGGATTTATTTTTTTTAAAAAAAAAGTCAAGCAAGTGGATGCACTTCCTTAATTATTTTTGAAAAGTCATTTATTTTTATTTTTTTGGTTTAATGCTTTTTGTTTTTTTTTTAACGGAAACGAAAATAGTTTTAGAGATGATGGATAGAAAAAGACACAAATTCAAGTCCATGTGAAATTTCCTTCTTTTTTGGCTGTTTTTTTATTTTATTTTTTAAACTGTCAGGTTTCCTTTGGGGTTTACAAGAAGCAGACTGGTCCAATCTCAAAGCCGAATTCCTGGTCTGGGGCACCAACGTCCATGGGAGCCACATCAATGATGGGCAACCGGGAAGTTTTTGTTGTCTTGTATTCAATGACTGTCTGTCCCCAGCTGCCGGTGTGACTCTGCAGAGGAAGGAAAAACAAGAGTGAATTAAAATTTTGTATAAGGCCTAACATACTTTTAAGGCTCTCCTACTGTCTAAGCTCTCCCACTTTGGGCACCTGTGTTCCTAAACCAGTCGTTCCATGTTCTTGGCACTTCTCCATCTTGACTCTACTTTTGGCACTTAGACATTCTCCATGTTTCTAAAAGGAGCAACATTACTCCACTATTAAGAATTCTGAGGATTAAGGACAGCATAGAAGAAAACAGGCAAGGCCAATGCAGGAGTTTGGAGGCACTGCTGTGGTCCATATGATATGTGAACAGAGCACAGGCCCTCAGGCTTAGAAGAAGGGCAGGGGAACAATACAATTTGTCCATATGTCCCTGTCTTTTAGAATCCTCCAGCCCTGACGGTTTTATTTTTATTTTATTTCTTTAGATTTATAAACCACCTGGTCTCCTAGTCAAGTCTTATTATTGCATGGTAGCCTTCTAAAAACTTCCTTAGGTTAGGATCAAAGCACAGAATGTGCTTGAAAATTAAATCAAATAATGAATGGCCCTGATCCAAACAATGAAAACTTTATACAGATTCTACTGCATTCATGGATAAGTAGTTTGTGGCACGTGAGAATCCCTTTTGGTTAACTAAAGGCATCCCAGTTTCCATGCACACCACTGTCTTGCACACCTGCCATGAGACATGTTTCCTCATCAACATTTCATTAGCTGGACTGGAGCCTGGAGCCTGCAAGCATTGCTAGTTCACTCACAACTGCCTAGCCCTGGTTTACCAGTCCCTGGTCTGTCCACATGTTGATTCCTTTCCCAGCTTTCAACTGTACTTCTGTAATATGTATAAAAGCCTTAGCAGAAGGTACAAAGAGAAAAGGGGGAAGCCTTGTGCTAGTAAAACAGTGTAATCCATGTTAAGATTCCTGTCGAAGTATGTATTTAAAGCCTTTAGCCCCTCCTGGGCTTGGTGCAGGCTGGCTATCTCACTCAAGGCCCAAGACTCACCGTGCAACCATCCTCAGTGACTCCGTAGGTGAAGCGGCTGTTGCCCTCTGCTCTGATTTCAATCTCATTGGACCCTTGGAGGAGTAAAGCCTTCTTCAGGTTGCCGGTCTGTTGGTCCATGTAAGCCACACTGTTCTTGCAGTGGTAGGTGATGTTCTGGGAGGCTTCAGTGGACATCAAGCGCAAGAAAGTCAGTTGGATGGCAACATCAGCTGCATTGGATCCCTCACCACCATATTCAAACTGCCAAAGGAAAGAAGAAGTTTGTTAGTGCTTATGCCATCACCCCTCAAAACAACTTCTTTTAGAAATCTCTTTGCTATTACTACTCAACTTTAACTTTCTCTCCATTCTCAGAGTGCCCTGCTAGTGATGGGGGACAGGAAAACCTCGGGTCTTGGGCACGGCCCTAACTAATCTCCTTAGGAAGCCAGAGTCCAATAAGTAGTAGATTATCTTAAGAGACACAGAGAGAGAGGTGGCCAAATGTTCTTCCCCTCTTGAAAAGGACTGAGTAATAAGCTACCAAGTGGAGCTTCCTATTAAACTATGATAATTAATATAGCATTTGGATATTAGCCTATCTTGTCTTGGGGGCAGGACGGGACAGGAATGGCCTTCCTGTTAATCATGGAGTTGGGAGTGACTTTTGGAGTATCAAGCTCAACCTCATTTTTTTTTTTTTTGGCTTGTGGCATGGACACATAATGCTGAAGGAACTACTAATCCTAGCTCAGGAGAGGGACCTGAATAAACCTGACCATGAAGGAATTCTCACTATTCCTAGCTCATGGTATAAATTTGGTAGTCCCAATCCAAATAATTTGTAGCTTGACCTTCCCTCTCTCACTGGTTCCTGGTCTCACCTGGAAGCCATCGGTCATTGCTTCACCAAACCAGACATGTTTCTTCTCCTTGGGGTTCTTGCTGAGGTACCAGTTCTTACGGGCGATGGTGTTCTGAGCTGGGTAGACACATGTCTCTCCAGTCTCCATGTTACAGTAGACCTTGATGGCATCCAGGTTGCAGCCTTGGTTGGGGTCAATCCAGTATTCTCCTGTTGAAAAATGAGGATGATGAGGAAATGAATAATGGAATTGGGTAGCTCGCACTGCAAAAGGAAGTGGGTCAAACGAAAAGGTAGAGACCGATGTGGGCTCACAGTATATTAAGGAATGCTAGAGCAAAAACAAAGTAATGTTTTGTAAACAATGGTGACTGACACAAGCAGTGCCACTTTGACCTCAATATATTTTTGAGGGTAGGAAAGACTGATCAGGCACTTCTCTGCAGTTTTCTTGGGAAATGCAAAATGAAGGCCACATTGCTGAGATATACCTATAATAATTCCACATGATTCAAGCAAGCCCCTGTTGGAAGGATTCCAGGAGCAGAATCACTGGTGAGTTAGATCAAATGGAAAATTCCTTTTATGGCCCCTTATTCAAAAACTTCAAGAACTGGCAAAAAAACTGGCAACACAAGACAATGGTCCAGAAGTAGAGAGGATTATTAAAAGAAGCATAAATCTGGCACCTCAGAAGCATAATTCTGGCCCCTTTGCTGGCACTCACCACTCTTCCAGTCTCCATGGCACATCTTCAGGTCACGGCAAGTACGAGCTGGGTTCTTCCGGGTTCCCTCAGGGCTACGGATGTTCTCAATCTGCTGGGTCAGGCTCTTGAGGGTGGTGTCAACTTCCAGGTCACGGTCACGCATCACATTGGCATCATCAGCTCTGTAGTAACGGCCACCATCATGGGCTTTCTCCTGAGGAGGCTGGGGCAGGAAGCTGAAGTCAAAGCCACCGCTGGGTGGGCCTGGGGGACCAGGTGGGCCAGGAGGTCCAGGAGGACCCTGTGGCAGAAGAAGAAGAAGAAGAAAAAGAAAAGTTGAAACAGAATTCTCCTTTGCACAACAAATGACAGTTGTGAGACTCTCCGAATGAGATAGAATGCTTACAGCAGGACCAGCATCACCAGTACGACCACGGGGACCAGGTGGACCAATTGGACCGGGGAGACCATTCAGACCATCTTTGCCAGCAGAACCAGAAGAGCCAGGGGGTCCCTGTCAAGAAGAGAGGACACAAATGCATTGTTATATGAGTTTATGCATAGGATGGTGAAAAAATCAAGACTATTATGAGCCGATGGGAGTTCATAGAGAGGTGGAAGATTCCAAGCCCTGCTTCACTAATCTGCATTGCCATGACACAGAGGCCAATACATCTTCCCGGATGGTAAAGCCCTCCAGTCACAGTATTTAGTGAAATGATCCAAAATCCACTTCTCTTATTTTGAACAAGAACAGTAGTAGTATCTCTGCTTAGTTTTACCATAGGTTCATCTTTGAGTTATTACTAGTGTTGCGAACTGCAGACTAGGACATTCTTGGAAATTTGGGGGTGAAGTTGGGTAGTTTGAGCCTTGGGGAGGGGAGGTATTATCAGCAAAGTTCTATGCCATAGAGCAGGGGTAGTTAAACTGCGGCCCTCCAGATGTCCATGGACTACAATTCCCAGAAGCCCCTGCCAGCGAATGCCATAGAGGGAGGCCAAATTGTGGGTCTCCAGATGTTCATGGACTACAGTTCCCATGAGCCCCTGCCAGCATGGCCAATTGGCAGGGATTCATGGGGATTGTAGTCCATGAATATCTGGAGAGCCACAATTTGGCCACCCCTGTGGGTTTACTCTCCTAATCTTCTCCAGGGTAACTGATTTCTGTAGCCTGGAGATTAGTTGTAATTCTAAGAGCTCTTGAGGCTTGACCTGGATCTGGCAAACTTACATTGGCTCCACTGAGGTGGCAAAACAATCATACTTACTCTGGGACCAGCAGGGCCAGATGCACCAGAAGGACCTTGTTCACCGGGAGAACCCTAAATGTAAGAAGAAATGAAAAGTTAATTCAAATGGCACATTGGATTATCATATTGGAAAGTTGTTGTGGCATTCAAATCAATGAAACTCAGTGAAATTCTGGTCTGTAAACCAACTACGACTTCTACAGCCTCTTATCGGGCTGCTGTGTGTGAACCTAGTTTGAAGCTTCCAATGGGAGCACCAATAGATTTGCTTAGCACAGTGGAAAATATGCATTAGTCACTGTTTGCTAGATGAAAACCTTTTAATTATTGGATTTCTTGTCCTGGGAGACGAAAGGCTGATGGACAATGGAAATAAATGCATTTATTCATACACCAAACCTATCACTGTTTTTACAACTTCTAGTAAAACATTTGCATGGGGAGCAAGAAGAAATGAAAGAGGACGATCTTGACAGGCTAGAAAACTGGGCTAAAATGAATACAATTTATTTCAATAGTGATAAATGTAAAATTCTTCATTTTGGTAGGAAAAATCATATGCATCACTATAGGATGGGTGAGACATGTGACTAAGATCTGGGGGACTTAGTAGACCATACACTGAACATGAGTCAGCAGTGTGACTTGGTGATTAAAAAGGCAAATGGGATTTTGGGCTGTACCAAACAGAGTACAGTGTCCAGATCATGTGGGGTGATGTTATCACTTTACTCCACACTGATAAGACCCAGGGAATTGCTGATCGCCACTGTGGGATGGTAGGTAAATTTCCTCCAGGCCAGGCTGGATTCTGGAGATTTTTGGCAGGGGGGATCATTTAGGTATGACATTGGGGTCCCTGTGGGTGGGCAGGTAGTTGTGAGTTCCTGCATTGTGCAGGGTTGGATTAGATGACCCTGGAGGTCCCCTCCAACTCTATGATTCTAGGAAGGTTTTAGAAATCTAACCAGTTCTGGCTCCAAATATTATTATTGTTATTTTCAATGCCACGTGGCTCATCTGTAACAGGAACTGAACATGCTAAAGTATCAAGAGTGACTATGGAAATGTTTGCACTGAACAGCTGTAGGTGTTAGTTTTTACTTTTCTATCAGTTAGATGGGCCAAAGTCTGCCTCATCCTCTGATTAGGAGGAGATACTGTCATGGAGGCTTGAAGCCTATTCCATGTTAGAATTGCCAACTCTGAATGGGTAAGTACCTGACTATTTGGAGGGTGGAGCCTGGAGAGGTTAGGGTTTGGGGAGAGAGGGATATTATTAACAAGGTATAATACTATAGAGCCCCCCATTTAAAGCAGCCGTTTTCTCTAGAGGATCTTGGTTGTCTGGAGATCAGTTGTGATAATGGGTGTCACCTGGGAGTTGTCAACCCTGCTCCATGTGCTCAGCTGTAAGCAGCAGGACAAACTGTGGATGCCCACGGTGTGAGATTATATTTTGCTTGTTCTACCAAGAAAACTGAGGGGAACTGGAGAAATCTGGGAAAGAATATGTTATAAATGGATTGATATAATTAGCTAATTTACTGCTATTGCAGATTAAAGTCTGACAGTCCATCATCATTGGGACCCTTCTGAGGTTGTGTCCATGCAAGTTGCATACTTATGGACGTTTCTTAAAAACAGGCCAACAGATATTTCAGGTGGCATTTCCTTGCTTGAAATTAATGGTAGTTTCTGTTTATTAAATGTATTATGTAAAGATTGCCTTTCTGGGTAAGATAAAAGTAAATTCCCCTAGCATTAGAAACAGAATGACAGTGGACAGTCAACTACGTCTGAGGGGATTCACAAACAGGGCAGGCATGAGCAGGATGGTGGTGTGACTTGGCATGATCATAGGATCATAGAACCATAGAACCATAGAGTTGGAAGGGGCCACACAGGCCATCGAGGCCAACCCCCTGCTCAACGCAGGATCAGACCAAAGCACATATGATCCATATGTGATGTCACTGCGTAGAGGCAATGTTCTAACATCCCCCCAAAACTATAGCTGGACGAATGTTAGGATGTTACCCTTAGACGTTGATATTACTTCCAGGTTGTGCAGGAAGTGGCACTGCATTATCACAAAAGAGCGTAAATTTTCCACAGCAGAAGTGGATGCTTCCAAGAGAGCGCTCCCTAGATATGCCCCCTGGATTTCCAAGCTGAGAGGAATAAGAAAGTCTGTGGCCAGGTTGAGGGTACCCTGTTGTCCTATGTCTGGTGAGAATGAGTACAACACATTTCTAGGCACTCAGTTACAGGGAATGACATGAAGCCCCCCCCCTTTTTGCTTCCTGTTCTATTCAAGACCCCCTGGATTTATCCCCAAGCCACAAACAGGTGGCAGGAGACACACTGATGGGGAGTTAGGGTTTCTCTTGGAATCATTCAGGTTTTATTTACTTTGAATTCCCTTGGCCCAGGAAAACTGTTTTGAGACGTCTTCTTTTTCCCGCCAATCCTTGAAACAGCCCAGCAGAATCACAAAAAGACAAGCTTGAATGAATCAACCACCTGCTGGCTACTCTATCTTAACAGACATGGCTATGTAAAGATTTAGGGTTCTGTGACACAAAGGCCTACTCGAGTGCTGAAAGGCAAGGTACTTACAGGGGGGCCAGGAGGACCCTGAAGGCCAGAGAATCCTCTGTGACCCTTCATGCCTCTGTCACCTTGTTCACCAGATTCACCCTTGTCCCCACGAGCACCTGTGGCTCCCTGGAAATTGAAAGAAAAAATGAAAAAAAATCAGGCCGTTGAAATACTTGGTTAACGAATGCTCAAGGAATTTCAGTTGGCTAAAACAAGATGGCCGCCATCTTGAAACGGCCTCATTTCAATGATAACACCGATTTAATTGTCATTGTTTTTTAAAAAAAAAATAAATCTCAGTTTTTTTAACTTCAAACTTACAGCAGGGCCACGAGCTCCAGCAGGGCCGGCGGGACCAGCAGGACCAGCGGGACCCTAAAGGGATAGGGAAAGGGGGAGGAGAAGGATATAAATGTACAAAGTTAAAATTTTTATAGGTTTGTAGGAACTTTCTTTAGGATCTGAGTCTTCATAAGGATGTGTACAGGAAATATGAATAGCATGGTTACACAAGACTTCTTTCTTTAAGCCTTAGGATGTTCCAGGGGTTTGGGGGTTTTTTTGGAAGACAGTCTACCACACTAGAGACTTATGGAGTTTTTGTAGTTTTGTTGTCTTTACAAATTTACAGGCAGAGGCCTTTACAGAGCAGCAGGTATTGAGCACCCATGAGATTCCAGAGAGAGAGAGAGAGAGAGAGAGAGAGAGAGATCATACACCTTCCAGGTACATTAGCCAACTCCAGTCATGTCTATTCACTATAGCACAGAAATATGCACTTCTTTTTCCAACTGACACAGTCATCAGAGGCCAAACTCGCAACAATATATATTTTTTCTCATGGAGGAACAAAACAGTTTTTACAGTGAGGCAATTTCCTTGGTTTCTTTTTGGTTATTTGACTATGAACCTCAACAAATATCTAGTGATCACATCAAGAAGATTATAAATAAAGCTCGTCTGGAAGAAAATGTGGGATCTGCCAGTTGTGAGCTTGATAGTGAGATTGGGAATATTTAGTGGGCTTCAATGAAGACGTATGGTCCCTGGGCTATTCTTCTGGATTTGGGGAGTATCATGTAAACATATTTAAAATCACAAATGAGTGGCCTGTCCTTAATTCTGAGGGGTGTTCCTGCCTCCATGTTCCTTCTGGAAATAAAAAGGTAAAGGTATCACCTGTGCAAGCACCGGGTCATGTCTGACCCTTGGGGTGATGCCCTCTAGCGTTCTCTTTGCAGACTCAATACAGGGTGGCCTTGCCAGTGCCTTCCCCAGTCATTACCATTTACCCCCCGGCAAGCTGGGTACTCATTTTACTGACCTCGGAAGGATGGAAGGCTGAGTCAACCTTGAGCCGGCTGCTGGGATTGAACTCCCAGCCTCATGGGCAGAGCTTTCAGACGACATGTCTGCTGCCTTACTACTCTGCACCACAGGGGGCTCAGCCGTCTGGAAATATGCATCACTCAAATGATGGTTTTAATAATATGAAATCATGGATGGATGCCATTCAAAAGTGTGAAGTGGAAGGATATGATCTTGCCAGCATGGCTTCAGTGACTGTGCACTCAGAAGCAGGAATGGCCCACCAGTCCAGTTAAGCCCTTTCAAGGGTACATTTGGTCATTGTGAAATGTATAAGATGTGTGTGTTGGCAGCTAGAGGGGTGGTCCATACACCCATGTGGTTCCTTATTCAGATAATGGTAAAAGGGAAACTTGTGAGTGGTAGATCTTCCACTCCCAAGAGCAAGAGAATGTGATTCTGTGTTGGTGGCAGAGCAGGGGAAGAAGTATGGGACACTAGTAGATTTCTAGATCTCTTCACTAGCTTTGCAGAGGTCTACTTTTTGGCCACAAATGCAATATTTTAGAGAGAATGAAAGGAATCATCACTTACACTCTCACCACGGTCACCATTCTTGCCAGCAGGGCCAACAGGGCCAGGAGCACCAGGGGCACCAGGAGCACCAGGAGGACCAGCAGGGCCAGATTCACCACGATCACCCTATTTAAGAAAAGAAAACAAGGAAAAGAGCGTCAGAGCTCAAGTCCCTAGGAGGTGGGTCTTGAACCCGAAAGTTTGTCATAATGCTAACTTCTTGGGGTCCCAACCAGTTCTTGACACCTGATTCATAACTCACCTTAGGACCAGCAGCACCATCACGTCCAGGAGCACCTTCTGCACCAGGAGAACCCTATGGGGCAAGCAGAGAGGGAGAGATCATGGAGGAGCAGAATACTATACTGAGCAATTCAGAATGCTATACTGAACAAAAAGCATTTCCAGATTCTACAACTGAAAGCTTTTGCATTTATGAACTTATGATGTTGTCTTGTATTGATTCAGAATATTGGTCCATCTAGCTGAGTATTGCCAACACTGACTTTCAGCTGCTCTCCAGATTTTTTGAATATGGAGATTGAACCTGGGATCCCTTTAAGGCATATGCTCTATCATTGAGCTACATTCCCTTATGTAGCTTCCTTATTCTCATACCAATGACCTGTCTGGTATAATAATGCCTATCCTAATTGGTAGCAGGTGCCCAGGATCACAAGGATATTCTTTCCTACTCCTCCCACCTATCTTTTAACTGGAGATACCAGGAACTGGATATAGAACTATCTGTATGTTTAGCCTGAACTCTGACACTGAGGCTAAAATACATCATTTTGCTTAGATAATAGTTTCTGATGGTAATGAACAACCAAAAGAAGAATGAGCATGACAGCAGGTGTGGAAGGATAAAAACTGAAGACATACCTCACGCCCAGATTCACCAGGGGGTCCAGCCAATCCAGGTGGTCCTGATGGGCCAGGAGGTCCACGTTCACCAGGAGATCCAGATGGGCCTTGTTTGCCAGGTTCACCCTGAGGAGATCAGGCACAGAATTGAAAAAACCCAGTGTGTGAGAATGAGGAATGAAAATGTACATGTTTGAATCCAGCCAGCTTTTTTCTTAATCTCCTGACTATATTCACATTGTCCATATAGGCCCCACGTTGCCCCGGAATATCCTTTTTGGTGACCAAAGTAAACCCTTCCTTTGCTGTTTTTCACAGCAAAAAAGTTGGTTGTACTCAAATCATGGAGAAAACTCTTTCTATATATTTGTTTAGCCCTTAGAAATCCAAAATCGCTGACAATTTTGCTTTGAATAACAAAGCGAGATGCTCAGATTAAAGCATGAGCACATGGATGCAACCACAACTTGTGGGAGGTTCTGCCTCTAGGCCTCTGTTTTGTAAAATCATAGAGCTGGAAGAGGCCATGCAGGCCATCTAGTCCAACCCCCTGCTCAATGCAGGGTCTCTTGTTGAGTCATGGGATACAATTCTAAACAACATTACTAAGGAATGTTCCATTTATTTCAAACATAATTTCCATGGAAATATATTTAAGATCAATGTGTTAGAGGCATATATCTTATATGCAAGAAATCCACATAAACTCTTCTTTGCCAAGCTACAAAATTCATATGAGATTATCTGACATTAGTAAACTCTCCAAAAAGCCCCTGAAAACCGCTTTTGCCCCTTGGGGTGCAACCCCCCCCCCAACTCCCTTATCCCAGGCCAAGAAAACCTTCCTTTTGTCTTTGAAGGACAAAATTCAAATCCACAAGGATGAAACTAGGTGCAGATTATCTCCATGGAGGAGCTAGAAGTGCTGAAATACTCACAGAGGGTCCAGGAAGACCAGGGAAACCTCTTTCGCCTCTTTGTCCAGGAAGACCAACCATACCACGGTTTCCAGCGATACCTTGTGGCCCAGGAGTACCAGGTGCACCCTATAAGAGGGGAAGGAAAGAGAAAGTCTGATATGATGCACAGCTCCTATTCTCCAACAATTGACTATAATATAGAAAAAGAAGAGGGAGAACTATTCCTTAGCAGAAACCATTGGTTGGCATTTTTATGGTCAAGGAGCAGCCCAGGAAATTAAAAATTTTGAAAGTTTTATGAAAGAGAATGAAAGCTGGATGTTCTGAATCCTCCTACACTGATATTCAGTTCTCCTCTTTCTGGATCCACCCACCTATGTTCCTACTAAAGAAACCATGATCCTGTTTTCTTTTGGCTGCGATGAAATTGGGATTCTGTGTTAAGAATCATTTCTAGTTGTCAACGGAAGATGCCCAGCATGGGTCCAGCTACCCTTCTAAAAGAGAAGTCAACTTTAGATTGAGGCCTTTACTTACAGCTGGTCCATCAGCACCGGGAGATCCTTTCTCACCAGAAGGTCCAGGTGGGCCTCCAGGTCCAGCTTCACCAGGGCGGCCAGCAGGCCCAGTCTCACCACGGGGTCCTTTGGCTCCTTCCTTTCCACTTGGGCCTGGTGGGCCGGGAAGACCAATGTTACCCTTTTGGAAAAGGAACAGAAAGAAAAACAAGTCAGTGACTTGCACAATCATAGAGAAGAGGCAGTATCCTGTCTCACTGGGGATTCTTAGGGAAGGTCCCCTGGATGGGTTGAGATTATGCTCAGAGCGTAAGTGAAAACAAGAAGGACTCTTCCTATAGGGGTGCTTGGCTGGTAGTTTTTGGTTGTGTGTTCCCAGCACCTACTCCCAGTGAACAGGTGAGTTGCTACTTTTTGAATCAACAACAGTTTCAGAAGCAGCCTTATAGAATCATATAGTTGTAAAAGACCTCCAGGGTCATCAAGTCCAAACCCCTGCAAAATGCAGGGAATGCACAAATACCTGCCCACCCACCCACATGACCCCAATTCCATGCTCAGATGATGCCCCCCCCCAAAAAACCCAGAAATTCACTTTTTGATCCTAAAGTGTCAATCGGCATTTCCTTGGGCATGCAAGAAAGGGCCACAAGAGCCAAGTACCTACACAATCACTGATTTCTTTTCAAGGAAGAATGAACTAGAGAATAATAGATAACAATAGATAATGCACATTCAATGCACTTTAGAAGTAGATTTTCCTGTTCTGCACAGGAAAATCCAGCTGCCAAAGCACATTGAAAGTGCATTATCCTACGTGTGCAGACTAGGCCGAGGTCCTTCTTTTAAAAGAAGAGGAAAAGAAAAGAGAAATCAATTGAATTTTGGGGAAGGGGAATTTCCCTTTCTGTAACAATGCTAAAAGGAAACTGATGAAGTATCTACTGTCCCACATTAGAAATATGGGAGTCGCTAGATTCTGCACCATTTTAATTTCAGCTTTAAAATATTTGAATTATATTGACAAATTCCAGCTTTGATGGCAACCACTGAAGAGTTTAAGCTGTGTGCTATTGCCTACAAAGCTATCAGATTTGCTAGTGGATCTCAAGATTCTCGCTAAAATTTGGAAACTGGGTATCAAGTGTATAAAGCTATTTTTAAAAAAATCACTCTAAAGTCTTTGAGTTTAGGGCAGAATAAGAAATGCTGAGCATTCAGGTGTTAGCTGCTTCCCCATTATTCTCACATCGGTAGCTCTTCCTCCTGACAGTCACCATTGCTGATCTCTCTGCCAAGGGGTGCACACTTTGGGGTCTTGGGGACCTCCCAATGAATACCAGCAATTCAGCCACCTGCATAAGCTTTCCAAATTATTGCCAAGAATAAAATAAGTGTGTGTGCGTGTAGGAAGGGTACTTACAGATGGGCCAGGCGCTCCTACTCTTCCAGCAGCTCCGGGGAATCCAGTAGCACCCTGTAAAAGAGATGGTGGAGAAGGTTCAATTTCAACAACTTTCTCTCTCTAAAAGGCACTTGCATTTCTCTTTGACCCTGTTGTCCTACCAAATGGAATGTTGAAGCAATTCTGAATTGATTTGGTGATCATTTGAGCTGGGGCTTGTAAACCAATGGATCTCTTTGCAATGTCATGACTTCCCCCATAGAGTGATGAACTCCCAGTCCCTCTAGCCCCTTGCCAGAACATAGTGCTGCTAATGTTCCGTAGGGATATGCCGAGTAAAATCACTCTCAGTCTTGACAGCCGGGGAGTGTCACATTTGTTATATTGCCCAGCTTGAGTTCTGTGAGGCAGCTTATTTGAAATCAATTAGAGGGGATTTCCTGGTAGGGATTTTTGCTCCCCTCAAATGAGATTCATACCTGTGAGCATTTAGAAGCAGTCCTTGGCTCCTACTCCTCCCTCAGAATATGACACAACTCTTGCTCTGGACAAGAATATTTGTTCAGTAGCAAGGGCTAATAGAGAGGAGCAATATAATTTACTTTGTTTTTATGCGGAAAACCGATATCGAAATGTAGTAACTAACTAACATGAGATCATTTCTGACCCATGAAGTAGCCAGGTCCCCGGGAACATGGATTAAACATTTTAAAATGTTGGGAAAGAGCTCTGTTCTTTTCACAAGGACTGTGAATCTTTTTGGGTGGGTCTTATGTGATTTATACAGCAGATACTGTGGCTGATTCCTTGACCTAGATAGCCCAAGCTAGCCTGATCGCATCAGAGTTCAGAAGCTAAGTGGTCACCTCTGAACATCTCTTGCCTTAAAACCCTCTGGGATTGTCACAAATCAGCTGGGACTTGACAGAACTTTCTACCACCACTAGTGTAGCTGGTGCGGAGAGTTCCAGTGCTTTTCATCCCAACCACAGTAAATTTTAACTAGGATAAATGGGAACTATATTGTTTGTTCTCAGTTCTTTGCTAACACAAAAGATATCTTGAATGCATGTCATGAAGAAGGGAAAAGAGCACTCACAGGGGGTCCAGCATTTCCGCGAGCACCTTTGGCTCCTGGAGCACCGACAGCACCCTGCAGGAAGTGAATAGAAGACAGCATTAGCTAAAGACTGATACAAGGATTTACAGAAAAGGATAGGAAATTGTGATGGGCCACTTACAGCAGGTCCGGGAGGTCCAGTGGCTCCAGAAGGCCCAGGGGGACCAGCATCACCCTTAGCACCAGCATCACCAGGTTCACCTTTAGCACCAGGTTGTCCATCAGCACCCTGCACAGGTGAGAAGGAAGAAAAATGATGATGAGGAGATAGATGACAAAGGCAAGATAGGTAGACCTTAATAATACGGTGTCTTTCTCCACTTCTGCAAAATATATTGGCCTAAACTATCTTACTGAGCCAAAGAAGGCTAATCATGTGATTTCTAATGATTCTTCCCTCGCAGTTTCTGTTGATGTCAGGGATGAAGTGATGGAATATTAAGGTTTTTTGCTCAAGCTTGGGGGGGGGGGGTTAATGGGCACACATGGGGAAGAGATGGCTTGATGACGATAATGTAACATTCAAATATTAGATCTGCAGCACTGATGCATCTCACCACTGATTACATAGTGGGATCACGCCTTTGGGCTTCCGCGGACAATGGCTTGGATATGGAAGACCCAAGTTCAGATTCCTAGTCCTCAGTTATGAAATCATTGGGTGGCCTCATAATCTTTTTTTTTATCAACCACACAGTGATGTGGGGAGAACAATCAAGGTGAGTCATCCAAAGCACTCAGAAGTATCAAAGAAAGTATGGCCAGCAGTGACCCAAGTTAACATTTCCAGTACACTTTGGGATCTTGAGGCAATCTTCTGAGGTGCCCAAGTCTGGGCTGCAAGTCATCCAGTCATGGAGATATTCCAAGAGTTTAATCAACCAGGGTGATGTCTGTTGGTTAAAGCATCTATATGGCAAACCATTGAAAAGCATCTGGGTTGCCTTTTGCACATCAAGAATGCCCTGATTGCTGTAGATGCGATGGGGAAGTAGGAAATGGAAGCATCCAAGTCTTGGTATTTGGTTTGTGCTACCACAATCACAGTTCCCATTGCATTTTTCCTTTAGCAAGAATGTAGTCCATTGCATGTATCTAGGAGCCAATCCTAGCTGTTCAGTTTCCTAGCTACCCAGTGGGAGGATTGCTCACTGCGCCCTTTCTCATATGCGAATGCAGTGCACTGATAACAGAGGTTTGCCATCATACTTACAGGGGGGCCAGCGAATCCAGCGGGTCCAGCAGGGCCTGGTTCACCACGATCTCCCTGGGAAAGAGAAGATGAAGACCCCCATGGTGAATGCGGCCAACAATGGGAGTGAGGCCCAAGCAAAGAAAGAAAGAGAAGAGGTGGGGAAAGTACTTACGGGAGCACCACGAGCACCAGTGGGGCCAGCAGGGCCAGAGGGGCCAGCTTCTCCCTGGGCAAGGAAGAAAGCAAAATTCAAAGTTAAGCTCCATAGAACCAGAAAAGATCACTAAATGTAATGCAAGTAGAAAAAGGCACCAAATTACAGGATTCATCCAGACTGCAGCTTTCTGTAAGTCAGTCACATAATACGCACAGTAGATGTTTTTAAAGACTTGCTCTGATAACTGTACCTCTTCTGAAGCGCAGACTTTGGGAAATTTGGTAGTGAACAGGAATGCTTCTTTCCCTATTCTTTAGGGAATACTTCCCTTTCCCAAATATTTAAATTCAATATGTGAACAATAATTTGCCTTCATATTGTTGGCCTTTACATTGAGAGCAAGATCCCTTGCGTGAAAACCTAACGTTTCCTCCTTGTTACACTAGTTGAGGTTCGAAGGGCAGAAATTATTTGAGAAAGTGAATCTGAGGATTGTGCATAAGACATTTGTTTGGAAAGGGAAGTGGAAGCCTGGCTATGTCTGATGAAGTGGAATCAATATGCATCAGTGACCTCTAGAACTCTGTTGTTGGGTTCAGTTTTCCTGTAGCCTTTGGCAAGTGACCTGAGAACGCCCCACTCAAATGGCACATACAAGGCTGGGCTGGAGATTTAGTGGTCTGAAACTGGTAGTTTGTGAGATCATCTGCCTTGTAGATGATCGTATATTGGCCCACCACCCTCGCCCTTCTGGCTGCCAATACAACCTTTATAGTGGTCTAGACCAGGGGTAGTCAACCTGTGGTCCTCCAGATGTCCATGGACTACAATTCCCATGAGCCCCTGCCAGCGTTTGCTGGCAGGGGCTCATGGGAATTGTAGTCCATGGACATCTGGAGGACTACAGGTTGACTACCCCTGGTCTAGACCACGTTTGAAGGTCTACACACAAACAGACAAGCAAGAAAAGGTATTTATATAGATACTAAGAAACTCATATAGCTCATGGAAACACCTTCCTGGACACCAGACAACTAGAGGTCACCGGACATTTTCAGGAACAAAGATTTGTAAAGTAAAGCGCTTGCCTTATCGCCAGGAGAACCAGCAGGTCCAGGTGGTCCAATAGGTCCAGTCAGTCCTCTAGCACCATCTTTGCCAGGAGCGCCATCAAGACCTTTGGCACCTGCATCACCCTAGGGATGAAGATGGAGAACACTATGAAGGATTGAGTAGAACAGGTTAGAGGAAGCACTGAGGAAGAAGAACTGTATAGAGAGGGTGTACCATGTATGAAATAGGAAATTCCCAGAGAAATTTGGTTTGCCTTACAGATTTTGTATTTGTTGAAGAGGAAATACAAATTGGAGACAAATAACCTATTGCTGTGCCTGAACAGAAGGGGTTGATCATCTGCCTAGCAGGAACCTTAAGGAAAAAAAACATTTATATGCCTACTGAAAAACTATTACAGATCCTTTCTTGCTCTTGTGTCATGATGCTAGTCAAGGGGCCATAGCTTGATGGCCAGGCCTGTGCTTTGCCAGGAAAGACGTTTGGCCTGCAATTCCAGGAACTGGCTGTCAGTGCAATAGTATGAACTTCTTGTGATAGCTCTCCATAGCTAAGCTTTGTGTTTCAAAATAGGAAGCAATATGAAGGATGGGTTGATAGAGAGCCAAGGATAGATGGAGAAATGGCTAGACTGCCAGTGTAGTCTTGTGATTCAAGCGTTCCTCATTCTCTCAACATAACCTACATCATAGAATTGTTTTGTGAGGATACAACAGAGGAGGAGAGAACCCTGTTTGCCCCTCTAATCTCTGTGGAGAGTCAGGATAAAAACTGGGTAATAGAAGGGACAAGATAAAAAAAGGAGAATACAGAAACAGCTGAAGAGATAGTGAGGAACTTTGAATGAGACTACAAAGAGCTACTGGGAATGCTTGCTCCTCCCGTCTTTTGTTCCACCACCACTCTTATTGGCTACAAAAACTAATCATTAACCCTGTCACTACCTAGAGGATCCATAATTCCTGGAGGATTAGACCCCTTCCCTTCTTGTTTCATCAGCAAAAAGATGCTGAACAATTCGGTATGAATAGAACGCCTTTATTGGCATAGCCACTACGCAGTTGGCTCCTCTAGGTTCAGTACATCCTCCGATTGTTTTGGTGATATGGTTTCAACAGTCCAGATACTCACTCTGTCTCCCTTGGCACCGGGAAGTCCAGCAGCACCACGTTCACCAGGCATACCCTGGAGACCAGGGGCACCTTGGCTTCCAGGAGAACCAGGAGCACCGGCATCACCCTAGAATCAACAAAATGGAAGTGGAAGAAATTAGAGCTAAGGTACTAGATCCAAAGAAGGAACCAACTTTCTGGATTAATGCACACATGCACATAAACACCCACACATCTTTTGGCAAACAGCATTAAGCATTGATGCCCAACCCCTTCAGAGGGTTGTGGGTGGTCTGGGCTCCTCCATTATGAAGTTGTCTCTTTTGCCTGTTGGATAAGACCACCTATGTCTGGGCTTTACCCTTTGCTTCCTTGTCCTTCAATCAGAAACAGCCTATTAGGGAAAGCACTTCAGGGAGGGAAAGCTATATTGTTGCTTTCCATTAGTGTGCAATGCAGAATTTTTTTTCCAGTTGAATTCCTGTGGTGAGGCATTCCCATCCTTTTTTGTTGTTGTTAACTGCCAATCTGCTAGGGACTGAGGAATGGGGAAGCCAGCGCTCTCAGGATGGTGAGAGGTTTTGTGCAAATGGATAGGAATTTTCATCCCCACCATTGCTATGCATTGGGATCAAAGCTAGAAATATCAATCAGAAATCTGACAGTCTTTTCTTTGAAACATTGGAGAAGCAAGACCTGGGATCTTTGCCAACATGTCTTCTGGAGAACCTGAGAAGGGACAGGCAAATCTTTCTTCCCACTGCTCCAATTCAGGGGTTTATGAATTTAAATCAATGCAATCTTCCCCTTGATTGTCCAAGTGCTTAAAAAAAACAAACAGATCTTGGGTATGGAAAACTGAAAATATTCCTCCAGCCCCTTTCAATAGGGCTTCAGTTGAACCTTGCATGTCCAAGCTCTGTATGCTGGAAATTCCAGGTTCAGTCCATGGCAATCTGAGACTAGAAAGGACTTGTACTGGAAAACTGCTTCCAGACATAAGTGGCCCAAGGAAGCTTGCTATCTATCCCACATGGCAACATATTCGTAATGAAGAAAATTCTTCAGGTACATTTAAGGATAACAGGTGGGTAGAGTGTTGGGCTCACTCTAGAGTTATAGCATCTCTCCAGATTTCTTGAAACAGTCTGTTTTTCACTTTTACTGAAACGATCTTCATGGGATCCTTACCTTAGCACCATCGTTACCAGGAGCACCATTAGAACCACGAGGGCCCTGAGGACCTGGGGGACCTTGGACACCACGTTCACCGGGGAAACCTCTCTCACCCTGTAGGGGGCAAAAGGAGTAAATACAGCCAGTTATAATTCTGCTGTATGTAGGATGCAGCAGTGAAGATACTTGAGAAGATGTGCAGATGACCAGTGATGGTGTGCAAGATTACTTACTCTTGCACCAGATGGACCGGGAGCACCAACATCACCAGGGGGACCCTGTGAAGAGGACAAAAAAGAGGTTTACTTTTATGCTTGACAAAGTACCTGTGCAAAGCACGTAGGCATCTTAGCTGATCTGACGGAGGCTAATAAATGGTCCAACTATCAGGCAAAAGGTGGTTTCCTCTGCCTTATGGCTCAGGGTTCTGTGGCTTTCGTTTGGATATGGAATTCTAGGATCTTTGAAAAGGACAGAAACAAAAGTCAGGAAGCTAAATTTGTCCAGAAGAGGAGGAATGAAGGAGGGCTGATGGGGTCCAGATTTGGGAATATATGACTCCTTCTGGAAAAGACTTTGTCATCCATATCACACCAATATCCTTGAAGGCTTCCAGCTGAACAGTGAAGATACGAATGGATGTAGCCCACCAATAGCTTCCCTGAAATGACAACTTCAGACCAGGAAGAAGTATCATAAAGTTGGAGGGATAGAAAGGCTCTGTGGGACATCAAGTCCTGTCCAACCCATTGCCTTGATGCAGGGTTTGCTAGACCTGACAAGACCTCCAGAATGGGCTGTCCAAGGCTCTTAAGGAGCCTATTCTAAGAAGGCCTATTCAGAGGTAAGTTCTATGAAACTGCCAGGAAATTTCCTTTGGATTATACCCTACGGTTAAAGATCTCTCATTCATTTCAAAATATCTGAAAGCTTCCCTGGGTGGGGTGGAATATTGACTGAGATTTGAAGGTCAGGAATTCTGATCAGACAGTCTTAGTTCAAATGATCTTTTCTTCCACACAACTATGAAAAGAGGCAGAGCTTTGCTGTATGGAGGAAGACTTGTCAAAGGAGCATCATGCCCTTGCCATAACCAAAACTGTATGAAGGCACTATCATTTCTGCCTCACACACCTTAAAAAGAGCACATTACTAGTGCTACTAGCCTCCAGGTAAGGTCTAGTTCTCCCAGAATTACAGTTGACCTCCAGACTATAATCATCAGGTTTTCAGAGGGAAATGCCCATTTCAGAGGATGGATTCTATGGCATCACATCCCTGCTAAAGTTCCTCCCTCCCCTCAACCTCTCCCCCCCCAAATCTCCAGGAAGTTTCCATACCAGATCTGGTAATCCTACCCTTTACTCACCTGGTCACCAGGCTTTCCAGATTCACCAGGAGCACCAGCAGGACCAGGAAGACCCTGCAAGAGGAAGTTGGAGATGGGGAAAGGGTTCGATTAAAGCAGTGGCATTGAGATATTGCTACTCAAAGAGGCTTGCTGGGATCATAATTTTCTGCAGTGACACCAACACTTATTGGATTATACACCTAAGACTTTCCCTTTTACCCAGTCCTTACTGTGTCCTCCTGGTCTATCTATTCTTCTGTTATATATCTCCCATCCTCCGGAAAAATTTGCAAAAATGTCTAAGTTATTTAATTAATTTATTTCTGAGATTTGCTTACCACACTTCCAGTATGGCTGACTGAAGCAACGAAACTGACCAAGCCATACAAATCTGAAGCAACCTGATGCAAGTATGCTTAATTTTCATTATTTAGTGCCATGTCTAGATTTTTTACCTATTTCTTTCCTGATTTCTGATGCTTGAAATGTTACTGGATACAAAAGATACATAGGCTTGACTGGGTGTCCATTATATGGAAGATCTCTTACCTGGAATCCAGGAGCTCCAGATGGACCTTGTTCACCTCTTTCTCCAGCAGGACCCTGTGATGAAAATCAAGGGAAGTTTCAAGGGACAGTAGGAATCAAAGCAAGGTGATTGCAGCCAAAGCTGCAAAAGGTGTGAAAAATAACAACAAAAATGTATACTTACGCTTGGGCCAGGGGGTCCTTGTGCACCAGTTTCACCATCTTTACCAGGAAGACCCTGGGAGAAAAGAGGAGGAGGCTTTAGTTCACGGCGCCTCTGATCGGGTCTCTTCTCATTTATCACTCCAAGCTTTCCCTTCTCTGATGTTCCACTGCCAATTGGCTGGTCAGTGAAACATTGATGATACCTGTTTGGTAGGCCTAAATTTCTCCCTTCGCTATTATGTCACATATGAAACTGTCTTATATGGAATCAGATCATTGTTCCATCATGGTAGGTACTATCTACTCAGACTGTCTGCAACTCTCTAGGAACTCAAGTAAAGGTCTTTCACAATACCTACTGCCTGGTCCTTTTTTTAAAAAAACTGGAGATTCTGGGGATTCAACCTGGGGCCTTCAGCATGCAAAGCAGAGGTTCTTCTATTGAACCACAGCCATTTCAAATGGCAATGGCAAACTCTCTGGGACTTCATCCCTTTTGTGTTCCATCAAATCCTGGATATATTTGGTGTTAAATAAGTCTGGTCTGGTGGCAGGTGGCAAGCTAGACATCCCTCCAAACAAATACAGAAGACTTTTAACTTTCACTTTAAAAACCCTCCAGTTTTTCAGAGGACTGGTCTGAACAGGATGGCAGACGGTCCAGAGTTGAATACTTACAACAGCGCCAGAAGGTCCAGGAGCACCTCTCTCACCAGGTTTGCCAGGCTCACCCTATAAGAGGAGAAAGGAAAAAAGTTTGCATATGTAACTTCATAGGCATCTGTATCTGCCATAAACACATGGATTTGGGTTCCCGTGCAATTGATTGCCTAGGCTCAGCCTGCATTAGGACAAACCCAGGAGGTTCAATCATCCCTGGGGTATCCCTCTGTGTGCAGGAAGAGTGCAAACTTTGGATCACAAGCTGATGGGACCATTCACTTGCATTTCTGATTTCTTAAGGATGGCCAATGATGTCTTGTTGCAATACTCACAGAGACACACCCTGACTCGGATATCAGGCATACTGGGCCTCTGTCTAAAAATTTCCCATAATTTCTTTCCTCTGAATTTTATCTACAAACCTTACTTTTCTCAACATTACCACCGGGGAAAACCCTACCCTTATCTAGTTTACGTTCTAGCGGTGATTGATTGCCAGAAAAGAGGTGGGTGGGGAGAGAGACAGAAAAATCCCTGAAGCAAATCTTCAGGTTCATCTGAATCAAAGTAACCTGCTCATTATGGACATTTTGCCGAAGTGATAACAAGATTTTAAAAATGGAAGTCTGGACAGCTGCTGTGGGAAATTTCCAAAGAGGAAGTCTTAATATTTGGTTTATTAAGGTGTGCTCCAGAGATCACATCTGTAACCATATTATTTGTACATTTAGAAAAATGTTCATACTTCTCCAGATTCCTATTATTGGACACACACATATTTTAAGAAATAGTGGAAAGGGAAAACCACCATGAGATAATTAACAAAGGCCATTTCTGCCATGTGTGTGGCTATTCTAATCGGACCCTCCCAGGGAACTTGAGATTTTGTCCAGCTAGAGAGGTGTTACTTACAGCAGCACCTTTAGGTCCAGGGAATCCCATCACACCAGCCTGACCTCTTGCACCAGGAGGACCAGCAGGTCCAGGGCGTCCATCTTGACCAGCAGGGCCCTGTTGGGAGAAGAAGTCATCACTGCAAGTACTTGTCCCTTTACCCTCCAAAAAACCAAAAGCCTTCTAGAGTAGGACAGAAGAAGGCCATCCAGTTACTTACAGTGGGTCCAGTCTTGCCATCGGGACCAGGGCTGCCAGGACTACCAGTCAGACCCTTAAAAAATGGAGAGAGAGAGAGCGAGAGAGAGAGAGTCAGGAAGCAGCCTTCAGTAGCTTAACACAGGGTGCATGCCTCCTCGAGTACAGGAGATGATTATTAGCTTTAAAAAGGGAATGGATCTATCAGTGGCTACTAGCCATGGTGACTGAATTGAAACTTCATGCTGAGAGGTCCTAATCCTTTGAATAACATCAGGAGAAGAGCCCTGTAGTTGGCTCTCCAGAGGAACTGTTTGGCCACTGTGTGAGACAGGGTACTAGACTGGATGGACCACTGGTCTGATCCTACAGGATTCTTCTTATGTCCCTAAAGGATAAGATGGGCTTGTCTGATGTCCCAAGTCATGACACCATGAGCTGAGGGGTGTGCCACAGAATCTTTGGCAATGTCTCAGAAAATGGTGAGACACACCTGTGGGCAGTCAGGTTGACCTTATATGTCTGTGTGAGCTTCAATAGTCTTTCAGTGGGATATTGTGCTAAGTTCTCTTCTGAAGGTTAGCTTTTCCTACACAAAAAGGACATTCTAAAACAGTCCTATCTAGCTCCACCCAAGGAAGCAGCATGCCATACATTTGATTGCTGAAACATTCAGCCACCCACTCCAAAGATTTATTCCTTTTGATTGGCCTTGCACATTGCCCTCAGGCAGTTATATTCATGCGGAATCTAACGGCCTCAGTTCATTCAAGCTGTGCAATAAAACTCACTCCCTATGGCTTTAAACCTCTGGCCAATGGAAGCAAACCATCCTGACACAGTGTAGAGTTTGCATCCAACCAGCTTTTCCGCTGGAGAAGGAGGAAGGAGTGAGTCCCCTTTGACTACCAAGAAGATGATGCTAGGGATCATGGGACATGCGTGGGCAAAAGCTGTGTGGGATGGAGGCTGTAATCAGGAGTGGAATCCAATAAGATTAAGCCAGAAAGCTAACGGAATCCAGCCCTATGTGCGTAAATTGCTAAACAGCCGGATTTGCATCTGGATGACATCTTTGCCTTGCTCTTCATTCAAATGCTCTTCAGCTGTCTTCATACATCCAATAAATTCCTTTGCAGCTGGAATACATTTTGCTAGTAAATGGAGACTTTCCTGTTTTTAAAAAGCTTTCCAATCTGATTTCTCTTAATTAGTTCCATTGTTAATAATGCTTTATTGTTACTTTTGGGGTGTTTTGCTACCTGAAACTGATTTTGGAGGGGTTTTGATTTGAGATTTTGCCTTGAGCACCTAGTTGGAAAATGGCTAATAAATAGGATGAAATAAACTAGCAAGCCAGTTGTGGCTTGACGTGGTTGCTGAGAAGCAGGGGTCAAGTAAGTCATGGAGCAGTGGAAAGCTTTTGAGATCTCCTGTGCCCACTACAAAAAGCATTTGGGTGGCTTAGCCCTTGGTGTGCTGGCACCTTTGGCCATCCATGAACAAGTTCCAAGTAAAATGGGATCCTCCATAAATTCTGGTTTGAAATTTACTTTCCATTCTTGCCCCCCCCCCCCCGCAATTTTCATAGCTGCTTGCAGTAATTGTTTCTCATCACTGCTGTTTTTCATGAAATATGTTTAAAGGCTCCCCCCAGCCCTTCATGGAGTGATCCCAGCTGGTCACATAGTTGGGTGATGTTACAGTGCCACAGGGGTAAACATTTCTGGCAATATGATAGCATTGGCATTCTGGATTAGCATAGTCCCCACTCTGAATGGACAAATATGTGTATAGGTACAGCAAATCAACAAAGCTTTGTATAGAGGTGGGGGAGGGGGGGTTGCTTTTCCTGTTGATGGACGTTTGCGCACCCACAAAAGCTTCCTCCTTTTAGCCCAGTTTAGCCCAACCAATTCAAGTCTCCTGAATTGGTTGTCATAACAAATTGCACCTGAAGTAGAATGGCTACTTAAAGTTCTCTTTAAAAGTACAAGGACTTTCTCACCATCTAGATCTGGAAAAGCCTATGTATTACGTGGGGAGAGAGGGGAAATGTTAGCTGTTTTGTATTTTATGGCAAGTTTGCACACTGCACAAAATTTGAGAGTTTACTTGAGTCAGTGCTCTGAATGGTAAAGTTATCAATGAGAATTAACCCTCAGTTCTCCCCCTTTAGAGGAAAGAATGATATCAGTTGTATTATTGTTGTATTGTGTAGGTTTAACAATAGGACTGTTTTGCTCAGTGGGGCATGCCACCAGCCTGCCCTAAGCCCTCATCAAGTAGGTATGCTGAAAATCCAAAGAATGAAAATTACTCAGTATCAAATCAAGAGAAGCTTATGACTCCCTGATATGGACATTGAATATGGACATCTCCAACTGGGCGCCAAATCGATTGAAGTGGAGGCTTGTGATACTGTATGCCTTGTTCTCCATTTCACAGGGGTTAACAGGAAGCTATAGGGCGACTTCCTGTGGCTCTGTCTAAGCCTTTGTCATTCACTTACCTTGGCTCCAGGGAGACCGGGTTCGCCAGGGCGTCCAGATTCACCGGGAGATCCTTTGGGACCAGCAGGGCCAGGAGATCCACGTTCACCAGGGGGACCCTGGAAGAGGAAAAGGAGTCAAGAAAAGATTGCATGAGTTAAGGGGAGTGCACTGTCCTAAGTTCCTAAGTGTTGGGTTCAAAGATGAATAGAGTACAAAGAGGAGAATGCTTGATTTTGGGGAGGGGGAGCTCAAAATGCCTACAGGGATCTGCAAAATAATAGATGTTAGTTGTTCAACTGGTCTATAAAAAGGCCCAAAGTGCCCTCATGAGCATATGTATGCTGTGGTTTTGGTTCCATTTCAATCAAATAAGCATCAACAAGTCCCCTTAGAATAAATCTGAAGAATTCCCACGGGTTGGATCCTGCCAGGTTTTTTTAGGTTGGTGAAAAAGAAAAAAAAAACATATCAAAAGGCTAGTTTAGGCCTGCATGGACAAAAGCCATGTGGGATGGGGACAGTAATAATTGGACAAGATTGGACAAGAGGATAATTGGGCAAGATTGGATGAGACACTGTCTGAATTCAACTCATGGTGAGGAAAAGGCAAAACATGCAGTCAAAGGATGAAAACAAAGGATGAAAAGTGGATGAAAGCCCTAAGGGATGGAAAGCAGGAAAGGGTGGGAGGGAAGTTGGAAGCTGTCTTCCAGCCAAGTTCTGGTGCCCGGGAGGAAAAACTCACGAAAGCCCTTGGGGTACATAAGAACTGGAGTGGGGGAAGTTGAAAGTGGTTGTTGTGGGATGGGAGGGGGGGCAGCACTTTATATATTCTGATGCTTGGCACCCAACTTGACAGTAAAATTATCTGAAGCAACAGGAAGGGGAGAAAGAGGAGCTGGCATCAAAAGCCGTTTTTATCACTTGGGAGTAAGGACCATGGAGGCTGGGAGATAAGGGAGCAGGAAAGGCCTCCAGGCTGTCGGGTGGTCAGGCTTTGCCAGCTCCTTTAAGCTGCAAGATTGTTCAGATGTTTTGGGGAGATTCAGACGTCCCTTTAGTGTCTGGAAGTGCCTGACATTTTCGTGCTTCCTGGACCGCTAGATCTCAATTCTAAAAATCTAGATTCAAACTGCACTGTTGTTATAGATACTGTATGGAAAACCCATATTTTCCCTGCTCCACATTTTACCCCACATTCTGGAAGTATTCTTTCACTTAAAAAACAAAACATTGGCCAGATTGCAGCTGAATCCTTCACAGAATCATAGAGTTGGAAGAGACCTCCAGGGTCATCATCCAGCCCCCTGCAGAATGCAGGAAATTCACAACTACCTGCCCGTCCACAGTGACCCCAATTCCATGTCTGGATGATGCCTCCCCTAAAAACCCCTCAGAATCCCTGGTCAGTCTGGTCTGAAGGATATTCACCTCCTGACCCCAAAGTGATGATCAGTATTTCCCTGGGCATGCAAGAAAAGGCCACAAGAGCCAAGCTCAGACACAGTCCCTTCTGCCCACCCACTCACCATCTGCCTAAGTTCACAGAATCAGTGCTTCATCCCTGACCTCAAACAAATAATAGGAGTGTTGCTATTGACTTCCACAAGGCGTCGCCCCTTTAAAATGTGTATGTCTTTCCTTCTGCAGAAAAGATATCAACAGCATGGGACAGAAACCTACCTTGGGGCCAGCAATGCCATCTGAGCCAGGGAAACCACGGCCTCCGGGAGCACCCTGTGAATGGGAGGAAGGAGATCAGGTGAATGACACATATCCAACTCTAACAATATGCAAGTCTTCTTGTTGTAATGTTAAAACAGAACCACTTATCATGTTGTGGGCAGAAAAAAAATCACTCGCCAGTATTCTATATTGCACATGAAAATGCACTGTTAAATGTTTTGCAAGTGGCATGAACTAGGCTTCCATTATATCCATATCTTGTTCTCCATCAATGTAAGGCTTAGCACAAGCACTGCTACAGTGGTTTACACACTGTTTTGAAAATTGATGCATATTTGCAAAAACACAGAAGAAATACACCTTTATTAATTTACCAATGCAATGCTATGCAGAATCGCATAGGTCACTGTGCACAAGCTAGTTCTCCTTGTGCACAGATGGCACAGTACTAAGGAAAGTTGTCTCACATTTTGTGTGGCAGTAAATCCCATTGATTTCACCAGGACTTACTTCTGAGTAATCATGCTCAAGATTGCCCTGTCAAAGGCTACTTAGTCCAGGCATCCCACTCATTCCCAAGACTCCCATATACATCACCCCATCTACAGATCTATACAACACAACTCCATATTTGGAATAATGGGTACAGGATATGGTCTGATGGCACAAGATACAGGGACTGTCCTGAAATTTAGTGGTTTATGAGCCTGGATGCAAGACTTCCTGAAGAGCAAACTGAGCTAAATGATTCAAGAAATGTGTGTATAAATGTAACCAATAATAATGGTCTTCTCTCAAGAAGCAGGCTCCTATACTAATCACTGATCAGAGAGTTGGACTGGATGGCCTGTGTGATTTTAGACTCAGTTGGCCTCAAGGCAGCACCTGTAACTCCAAATTGAGAAAAGGTGCTGAAAAAGTTGCATATGTTCTTATTCAAAGGTGATTAGTTCAAGCTGGAGAGATGAGATAAAATAGGTTCAATAGCCATCTTCTGAATATCAGTGCTAGGAAGCACCATTGCAGTGAAGGATCAGGCCTCTATGCCTTGTTTTTTGCCCCTCCTTGGCAACTGTTGGATCATCCAGTTAAACAGAATGATAGATGGACCTCGTGCCTGGTCCCAGCAGGGCTTCACTTCTAGGGTCTTTTTGCTAATCCAGAAAGGAACATACAGAGCATAGTTTCCCAGGTGTCTCATGCAAGAGGGCAGCACCTTATAGGACAGTGTAAAAAAGGGGTGGTGGTGGGGAGACTGTGGCTTGATGGAAGGTGAGTTTTGATCTCATTGGCCTGAAGAAGATCAAGACTGTCACCAAACAGAGTGGATGGCTTGACTAGAGTTCGCCTTTTTGATCTGGGAGAAGGTTTATCTCTATTTGAATCAGTTTTCATAAAACAGTGGTTTCAGCTTAGGAATGGGGGGAAAACACAGTGCTGATTTCTAGAACAAAAGCCCTGTTCACAAGTTCAAGGGAAGACATGTACAAACTGTGTGCAGTATACACTTGATTTTTCTTTATACATGAAATTCTCTTTATACATGTAATTCTCGTGTTCCATTCAATGCATGTACAGTTGAATGTGTGTTTCAAACCCCACAGTTAACCAGGTACTGGTTCCCAGTTTCTTTTGTAGAATGAATATGTGTTGGACCTTTCTTTCTACACATCCAGAATGTACAGGCATTCAATTGTAATATGTGAGCAAGACTTAAATCTTTAGAGTGAATGCAATGCAGTTTTAGTCAGTGGGAGAGACCAGAAAAATCCATCTCACGTGACGGCTAAATATTGAGCTCTTGTGGGTTTAGACCAGCCTTTCTTAACTTTTTTATCATTGAGAAATCCCTGAAACATTCTTCAGGCTTTAAGAAACCCCAAATGAGGCACGGTCATGCAGAATATGGTTGGGAAGCACAGCTGTGGACATGCCCAACCAGGGTTCCTCCTCTTCCCACCCCCTCCAGGCCCATCCTTGGCCATTTTGGGAAGGGAGGGAATGAGTCAACATGACCATATATATGATCATATCATCTGATAAATGTTTAGCAAATGTAAAAAATATATTAAACATAAATTAACACCCACCCATTCTGGAAACCTTTCCAGGGCTGTCAAGAAACCCCAGGGTTTAGACCACTGAATGCACAAAGTACACCTTGTGCATGTTACTGGCAGTGAAATCCTGTGCAGAGTAACACCATTCTAAACCTCTTGAAGGCAGTGGAGTAACTCTGCATAGAATTGCTTGCACTTTCTCAATAGGCCTTTGCTAATAACTGACAAAGGTAACCTCACACCTACAGGTTCAGTTTCCTTTGCAGTTCAGCAGCATATTCTGCTTTTTGAAACTGCTTTCCCGCAGGGAATGACCCACTGATTGATTGATTGATTACTTGTGGCCTCCTTGCTGGCCAGCTTTGGTTTCCTTTGCCTATTGTTTTTCTAATTCCTAGCTAATCTGCTGAACAATGTACTGTGGGCATATTCAAGGGACATGGGTCCCACTCACAAACAAACCACTCTGAACAGGTGTTTCAAGCCTGTGAGACCCCAGTGCCCAGAGGGGAGGGGTGACTAGAAGAGGAAAGATGGTACATACACGTTCGCCAGCTGGTCCAGGAGCGCCAGCAGGTCCAGGTTCACCACGGGATCCTCTCTTGCCTTCTTCACCAGGGGGGCCGGGGGGGCCTTGGATACCAGCGGGGCCCTAAGAAAAGGCAAATGAAGACAATGAAGGCAATTGCGTCTGGAAGCAAAACTGAGGAAAGTTGCAGATTCAACAGGTGTGCAGTGCGAGAAGGAGACTTACAGGTTCGCCTTTGGCACCGGCATCCCCTTTGTTTCCAGGAGCACCAGGTTCACCCTAAAGACAGGAACAGAAATAAAAGGATTGCTTATTTGGTTCAATGAAAGCAACACAACAATGGATTTCTTTCCCTTCTCCTACCGAGTTCCTTCAAGAGAACAAGACTTGCAGGCACTGTTAATAACACCTTGTAGAGAGGAACAGATCTACGTACAGCCTGTAATTAGCTTTGACACCTGTCAAAAAGGGATTGACGATGGGAAACATAGCAAGGGAAGTGGATAAAATTCTTTCTAACGTGTCTTATCTGAACGGATATCCTAGCTGACATCCTCTCCGTGGAACAAGGTGTCTCGAACACCCTTTTCAGTCATTCTGGAATGGTTACCGTCAAAATGTACATTTCTATACCATTCCCATTACATAACGTTTTGATATATATCTAAAAACCTAATTTTATATTTAAAAATCTCATTGGCTGCACAAAAGAAGCTTTGAAATAGCGTCATTTCTTCCCAGCTTTTTTGGCCCCAGATAAAACTAGGTATGTCCCTGCCACTTATCTGTCTTCAATAATAATAATAAATAAACAAGGAAGGGGGGTTCACCTTTGCTAGATGCTAGGCTATGCCCTCAGCTTTCTTAGAGGGCTGTTATATGAATATCCTCACCAAGACAGTGTTTTTGTGGCTGTGGCCAGACTGGAACCAAAGAGCACATACTGTTCCGCCTATATGGATATTTGCGGCAAATTGATCGATCCAATACTTAAAAGGTTCCCAAGATGTTTGGATGCAGACTCAGCAAAGAGGTTGTTGAGCAATGAGAACACTCCATTTGCTTTGCAACACTGCCATGAAAATACAGTGTCTTGAGGTAAGACAGTCTTAAATTTTATCTTTTATCTCTAGGACCAATTTCAACTGTATTATACCTTATTGACCACACTGCTATGGTCCCTTATGATTTTATTTGTATAACATGGTCTGAACCACTGTACCAGTAAGCTTTACTCACTACTAATGTCATTTCCAAAATTTCAGACCTCAGTACTGCTTAGGAGGTTTGAGAAGTGTCTGGGTCAAAAAAGCTAGTGTTCTCATAATCAGCCAACTATTTAGAACAGGGGCTGGCAGGGGCTCCTGGGAATTGTAGTCCACGGACATCTGGTGGGCCGCAGTTTGACTACCCATGATTTAGAAGCTATGTCTCAATGAGGAAAACTGATGGGAATAAACTTGATTCATTTGACAGGTGGTGTTGGCAGAGAGTTTTATGGGTGCTATTGGACTGCCAACCCCACCGCCCATAACTGAGTTGTAGATCCAATCAAGCCTGACTTCTCCCTTAAAGCTAAAACTACTAAACAGAGGCGGACTGTACTTTGGTCACTTTACGAGAAGACACGAGTTAATGGAAAAGACAATGATGCTAGGAAAAGTTGAAGGTGGCAGGAAAGAAGGAAGGATTGATTCAGTAAAGGAAGCCATGGCCCTCAATTTGCAAGACCTGAGCAACGCTGTTAATGATAGTACATTTTGGAGGTCATTAATTCAGAGGGCTGCCATAAGTTGATGGCACTTAACATGACCCATTGGGTACACATTTGGAACACTCCAGCAACTGGGAGAACATATCGAGGGCCTAGCTCAGGAGTGGGCAAACTGTGGCTCTCCAGATGTCCATGGACTACAATTCCCACGAGCCCCTGCCAGCGAATGCTGGCAGGGGCTCGTGGGAATTGTAGTCCATGGACATCTGGAGGGTCATAGTTTGTCCACCCCTGGTCTAGCTACTGTAACTATTGAGCAAACATAGTTAGAGAATATGTAGTAGGGGAAAACACAGAGGAAAATATTGCAGTATTGCTAAAGTTGGCAAACTCCACATGGGACCTGGAGATCTCCTGAAATGACTACCGCTTTACAGGCTATAGAGATCAGTTCCCCAGAAGGAAACAGCTGCTTTGGCAGGTAGACTCCATGGGGTTATACCCCACTGAGCTCCTTTCCTTCCCAAAACCACACCATCCAGGACTCCACTCAAAAATCTCCAGGAATGTCCAAACCCAGATTTAGCAGTCATATGACTGGTGCTACGGCAGTGATAGGAATCTCTGCCGTCTCTTGTGGCCAAGGAAATCAGTGGGTTCTCGAGGGTGAGTCCACGTGCCCAGCTCTTCCTTGATTCAATGGCTTTTGAAAGTAGATGCAACTTGAAAATAAAACCAGTGACAATGAGGGGACACTTACACTGTTACCCTTGGGACCAGGAGCGCCACTGGGACCCTGAGGTCCAGCTGGGCCACGTGCACCGGGGAATCCAGGAGCGCCAGCAATACCAGGAGAACCCTAGAAGAGAGAACAAGCTGGTAAGAGGAAGGTGGGCAATGGTGGCGGCAGAGAAAGCAGGAATAATACTATGGGATGATACTTACAGTGGCTCCTTTGGCACCAGGTTGACCATCAGTACCAGGGTTGCCCTAAAACAGAAGAGGAGGAAAAGAGGAAGATTATTATTAGAGAAGAATATCTCTAGGAAAATTCTGATGAATACCAGAATGGATTAAGGGGGAGGGATGATGGTGTTAGAACTTACAGAAGGACCAGCAGCACCAGCTGGGCCAGCTGGGCCGGGTTCCCCACGAGCTCCTTGTGGGCCTTCACCACCGCGGGCACCTTGGGGACCAGTTTCACCCTAAGCAAGAGAAAGAAGAGGAAACATAAGAAGTCTTTCTCAGAGCTGATGGCAACATCTTCCTTTCCTGGCAATATTTACTTCTTCCATACCTGCTCTTAAGATTCTGTCTTCCTGTCAGGTTACTATACTACTACAATTGATCCTGTAATCTAACTGAGGCTTATCAGAGCTTCACTCCCACCCAAGTCTGGATAACTGAGGCATGCTGCTGGAGAAAGATTACTCCCTTTCATTGAAGTTTTCATTCAACTTCTTGGAAATCAACTTGTAAGGCCTGTGGCCTACTTCTTATATTACTGGAACAGACCCATTCCCATGGCAGCTGGGGAAGATGGGCTCCTCTAGGGCACAGTACCCCACTGAGCAATGAGGATGGGCCTTAGGAAACAAACATTAGCAAAGTGGCATGGTATGCTGCCATGGGCAACCAAATCACTCCTGGAATTTGAGAATGGGAGCAAGTTTAGCAGTGAATGTGTTGTCCTTGATCCATAAATGAAGACTTATCAGGGTTTCTCCATCTTGTAACTAAGCCAGCACAAGCCACAGGTTTTTAGGGGGAAATTCCTTAAAAATGGCTTCTTAACTGTGGCTTAACGGTAGCCATTCAGACAAACAAAATGTTTGTGGTCAGTTTGTTAAGAAGCACGTGATTAGGAACAGAGATATCAATATATCAGAGATGGCAACGCCAAAACCTGCTCTTAAAAAAATTAAACAGAATCCTTAGGCTGGAGAGGGAGAGGTGACAGGAGAGCCAATGCGGTGTCATGTTTAGAGTGTCAGACTACAATCTGGGAGGCCCAAGTTCCAAGCCCTACTCTGCCATGGAAGCTTGCTGGGACCTCGTCAGGATGCAAATGGAGTTGAGGAGAATAACATGACTTGCTTGGGTCCCATTGGGCATAAAGGTGGGGTGTCATTCAACCACAATGGCTCTTCTGTAGCGAATCTCCCCCAAACAGTCATTTACGGATGTTGAATTCGTCAATGTGCTCACCTTAGGGCCAACAGCGCCAGGGAAGCCAGGGGGACCAGCTGGACCAGTGGGGCCCTAAAAGAAGAGGGGACAACATATTAAGTGGTGATTATACAGTTCTCCTGACAGCCTCAGCCTAACCACCAGCTAGCGCCAGCCAACTCAGCTGTGGCCCAAGGTCTGGATGGGGCTTTGAAAATAGACAGGAAAAAGAAAAGTGGAATTGAGGCAAAACTAGGCCACCCTAAAGCCGGTTAATTATAGGAGCAGCCTTCCTTGCCGACCCACCCTATAGAACCCAGAGGCTGACAATAGCCAACATTTTGCATGACTCAGTTACTCTCTGCCCAGAAAGTGATAATTAATCATCCTTAGCATCACCCAGGCCGGTTAGGAGAAACAGAACACAACATAAATACTTACTGGGGGACCAGCAGCACCAGCAGCACCATCATTACCACGAGCACCCTGCAGGGAGGGACAACAACTTGCGTTACAACCACTTTCACACCAGATCAGGGCCAGCCCTTCAAGGATTGCAGGATATCAGGTTCCAGCAGTTTAAAGGGGAAGTACTTACAGCGGGGCCAGGAGCACCAGGGCGGCCTCTCTCACCAGGAAGACCACGTGGACCCTAAGCAGGAGAAGAGGAAACATGGTCAACTGGGAGAAGACATCTTTTTGACCTGTGGCCTATTACTATGCACCATCCTTTCATTGGCTCATCTTTCCTGTAGCATGTAGTACATTGCTCTACATCTACTAGCTTTAATGGGTTATGTTGTCAGTTAGAAGGCTTGATTTGCCAGGATCCTCATTGGGAAGGCCTAATTTGGTTCTTCATTCTGTAAGAAGTCCTTAACCTAAAGCTAATTTTTAAAGATACCCTTTCCCAGTCAAACTCTTTCTTTCTTGCTAAGTGTTAGTGTTCTTTTGTATCTGCCTGTAACAGCATCTGAAAGTTGCTAAATATCATTGCGGGGTACATCAGCCTAAGTGAAAGAGTCTTTTCCCTGTTATTTTTTCCCTGCTCGGATGCTACTAATATCCAGTTCTTCTAAGGCTCCTGTCCTTGCCCCTGGGCGAAAGAAGAAATCTTTCACAGGACTTGCAGCTCCTCCTTCATTTCAGGGTTCTGTTCCTCACAGAGAACATCATGCAAAGGACAGGTTCAGACTGAAAATGCCCTTCGTTTGCACCTGTTTCTGTGGTTAATTCAATGATCACCAGTGCTCATTGGGCAAGTCAAGAAGAAACGTAATGTCCTGGACATATTGATTCCAAAGCTGGAGCAGATTGGAATAAATTCCAACTGAATCAAAAATTAGAACCCAATTCCCGAAAAGCATCCCCCTGTTCTGCCACTTCAAGAAAATGTAGCTCTTTGGATTCAGTGTCAGAAGTGGGGCTACTCCCACCCTCCTTTTCTTCTTCTTTTTTTGCTGGTACCCAAGATATCCTTGGAAAGATGACAAGTGATGTATTCCTCAAAACAATAGACAGAAGGATGAGAGTAAAATGTATACTCACCACTTGTCCGGGGGCACCGTTCTCACCAGGGCTGCCGGGTTCACCCTAAAGGGAAACAAAACAGATGCCAACATCCAGACACGGAAAGAGGAGAAGAAGGAATTGTCTACAAACGTTTAGGAAGTCCACAGGTAATGTGGAGACTCACCTTGGGACCAGCTGGACCAGAATCACCCTTAGCACCATCAAGACCGCTGAAACCCTAAAACGAGAAGTCAAATGATTAGCGTGAGGAGGAGAACAGAACTATTAGAATTGAAACAGTAGAACCCCCACCTCCCCCAATGTGTGGGTGTGTGCCTGTACTTTTATGATTAAAAAAAAGGTTATGGACTCCATCATGCAATGCTCAATTAAAATATGAGATTAGCTCTTAAACTAATTACTTAATGGCCTTGTTAACTTGGGCCTTGACTCATTACTATGGTAATCATCCAGAAAAGGAGATTTTCTTCCACAGTTCATAAGGAAAGTCATCAGAAAAGCCCTGCTGGATCTGACAGATGGTTCTCTTAGTCCAGCATCTTATTTCACACAGTTGCCCGGGAGGCACAACAGATAGGGCACAGGACATAGAGGCCAAAGCCATAACCTTTGTGGCAGCAATGAATGCCAAGAGTTATGCAATGAAGATGTTCCTGTGGCAACCACAGGTGTGGTTACTATTCCAAGGAACTTAAAGACTCTGAAAGAAATGTATATATTGTCCTGACAATAGTTTATTCTTGGGATACTGAATTACAAGGTTCTGGAATTTAACTGGGTATTGAACAAGTGGAATGCACTTACTCTGTGACCCTTCATGCCTGGCAGGCCAGCAGTTCCGGGAAGACCACGGGCACCCTGTAGCAAAAAGATAAGTAATTATTTTACAACGACAACAAAGGAACTTTCATCTTTCTGCAGATGTGATTCATCACGTCAAGGCGTTGCATATGACTGGAGCATCTTTAATCTCTCATCAATAGCTACAACGTTGTGAAGTAATTATTTCAAAGGCTTGAGAAGTTCTAATGCATCCTCAGCTAATCCTTGCAATGGCTGGTTCTTGCAATCATGTCTTGTTTTGGAGCATCACCCTTGAAGCCTACTCAAGATCAATATTCTCTTTTTGGCTGAGATCATCTGTTTGGTGATTCTCAGAGCCTCTGTGATACAGTTGGTTTTTGATGTGAGTTCAAACTCCTGCCGTAGCCTTCAGAAAGGTGATGTCTCTTAATTTGTCCCACCACTTGCAGGATTATTTAGGATGATGATGAAGGGAGTGAGATCACGCTCTGAGTGCTTGGGAGGGGTCATATGGGTTCCTAAATAAATAAACAATCCCCTGGAGATTAAGCTATTCCTTGCCAATATTGTTCTCAAGCTTCTTCTCCTACTTCTTTCAAAATGTGGGAGGTTATGTAACTTTATCAAAATAAAGGATCCCAAACATGGGGCTTGTGGGTGTCCTGGTCCCTGCCAACACATATCATGGCACCCACCAAGTATTCATAGAAAGTGGGTGTTGCCTTGTGGGGCTTTTGCCCAGCAAGGGTTTTCATTGGCCATTGGAGATTTGATTGGCTGCACAGATTTTTTAAAATGTCGCCACCACAGCACAAGGATCTTCACTGTGCAACTGAAGGTAAGCTGTAGTGTAGCCATTTTGTGGCTGGTTCTGCCTCCTGTGGCAACCATTTTGTGTCAGGGCCCACCCTGCTGTGTCAGAATTCCAAATGTGGACACAGCTGAAGAAGGTTGGGGACCCCTGCTCTAGACAACTAATCCCACCTTCAAGATTATCTAGTTTTCTAAGGATTTCCATACTGTGCTTATAAAAGGCAGCTGCTTGACATCTAGGAAGAAAAATCTTACCTGTGGGCCGGGAGGGCCGCGTTCACCAGGACGGCCGGGTTTTCCAGCTTCACCCTTGAAGAACAGAAGGAACAAAAGTTACACGCCAGTACTGGACCAATGACTCTTATAGCTAATGTAGAAATATACACCTGTTGACTGATGAACCATGTTTGTAAGTACATTTAATACCTGCTTGGAGGTATTTAACAACTGTGCGGCCAGAGGCACAAGCCTTTCGTCATGAACCAAAGGGCTCTTGTCCTTTTACTAAAAGCCTGTGCCTTACAGTCTGCAATCATTTAATGAGATGACCCCTTTATCCAGAACCTGTCCTGAATGTGGTTTTGTTGAGGGGAGGGATTGTTTTTTATTTGATTAATTTTTGTTTATTTAAATTAGACACTTTGTAAACCCATTGGGGAGAAAAGTAGGGTAATAATTGTCCCGAATAGACAAATAATTTAAAAAATCCAAACGATTGAATTTTCCAGGCAAAAGTGACTTTAAATTTTGCAAGAGACAATTGAAAAGCATGGCAAATGACACAGGCTGTCTTGCCTAAGCTGGAAGAGAAAGGCAAAGAAGGAATACTGGACAGGATGAACATGGAGTCAGCAGCTAGTTGGCCATCCGAGGGCTCTGACTGAAAATGGCGTAGCTTAATGGAGCAAACCCCTCTGGGGCAGAGGGACTGAAAAGCATCCAGGGGCAGTGAAAACATAAGCAGCTGCTCTTTGATCACCTGGAACAGGTAACCAACCCAGTGCAAAATCACACATTGCACTCTGACCTCCACACTTGCTTTTTCTGGAGATAATTGAAGACAGGTATGTGAGTTAACTCACTCATGCCAGAGTCTGAGTTTTGAGATTTTTGCATGATTTTAAACCATTACTCACATCATCTCCGTTCTTGCCAGGGGGGCCAGCTGGACCACGGGGACCCAATGGACCCTAGAATGTTGCAAGAAGAAACACACTTGTTAGTATCAGAGGCAAGAAAGCATCTTCGCTCCTATCAGTAGCCCAGCAGATAGGCCCCCTGAATCTTCCAAAGTCAGGCCAAGAAGTCTGGCATCCGCAGACTGAAAGCTCCCTGGAGCGGCGGACAAGGAGAATTCCAAGAAGAGATCTGAAAAATGTTCCGCTTGGCCTGAGTGTGAAACCAGAATGCAAAACAGAGATCAGATGGTACTCACAGAAGCACCAGGTTCTCCGGGCTCACCAGGGGGACCTTGGAAACCTTGGGGGCCCTGGAAGAGTCAAAAAAGAGCGACATTAGCAAGCAAGCAGCTGACGGCACCCCTGTTTGTTTTGAATGCATGCAGGAGAAGCCCAGAAACTGTCCCAGTTCTGATCCTGTCTTTTGCCTTCCTCTCCCACTCATGATTGCCTTCCTCTCCCACTTTTTCTGCAGTGTTGGCCGGAATAGGCTCCCCCTGTGATTCCGAAACTTCCTTCTTGTACTTCTTGAAACACCTGGGATAACAATTGCCTGGTCTTCTATTGCAATCTGCTCCTTCCCCACATACCCCCATGTATTGAACCTCCTCCTGCACCTTGGTTTTGTCACACAACGCAGTGTGAAGTATAAGCCAGTGGCAAGGAATAAGATGAGGGTAGGCTCACCAGAGCTCGGCCCTCAATGATGGCTAATAAAAGTCATGAGCAGGGGTGGGCAAACTGGCCCTCCAGATGTCCATGGACTACAATTCCCATGAGCTCATGGGACATCTGGAGGGCCACAGTTTGCCCAACCACTGCTAATGAGAGTGTCTCTCAAGCATGCCCAGAGGGCACCCAGCAGAAACGGGATCCTCAATTAGGATCCTTGGATTAGGAAACTGCCTTGTCGCTATATAGAGTGTAAATTCCGGGTACCCATTAGTCCAAGCACCAAAATTCACACTGGTAGGTTTTCTATGACTTTGTTTTCTGGGCCTGTAGCTCAGCACACATGACTGGTCCATAGGATTAAGCTGTGGTACCAAAGTGAGCTAACTACATGGTCCTCACCCCAAAGCAAAGAGTAAAGTTGAAATTATAGTGTGCGTCCTCTGCCTTCAGCAACCTGTAGCCTCCTCTGAAATTTTACTGAGAAGGCAAAAATTCTGAATGTTGCAGGCCTCTAAAGAGAAGATTGTATGGGCAAAGAAATCCGTTACCAAGGTTCCTTCAAATTCTGTGCCAGAAACAGCTGAATTCCACAATTATATATACCACAAAAATTGAATATGTTTGCATATATTCTGCCTGCTCTGTATAATTTATTCTGATTCAGGAAAAGGAGGGAAGGGCTTTGCAAGTAATGAATTCTGCACTCTTCACCAATGGAAATCTGACTCTGTTTTCATCCCACCCTGATTCTTTCACCATCAGGGATCCATATACTTTATGGTCATATCCCTGCATATTTCCCATGCCATATGGTAAACGACTTCATGTAGCAAATTTGGTGCTTCTGCAATGCACCGACTGACTAAACCATCAAATACATACAAGGAATACTAAGATTTACTTCCTAATTATCACAAGGAAAGTGAAAAGGTACTTACAGGGCTACCAGGAGGACCAGGAAGACCACGGGGACCAGCTGGACCCTGAGAAGGCAAAAAGAAGCCATCAGATTGTCAGATTCAGTAGATCTTCTCCCATCTTTTCTAGACCCCCAATGATACCCAAGCTCTTTAGGCCTGCCTTGCTTGACTCCATCTTTTCAAAGCCCTACTTAATGATGAGTTCAAAATCTTCCTTTTCTTTCCTGTTTTCTGGATCCAACCATCCCTTTTATATCATTTTCCTCTTGATCAATCTTTGGCATTGGTTTGGGAAAACCTCTGTTTTTACAGTCACCCTGATATCCTGCGTTGAGCAGGGGGTTGGACTAGATGGCCTGTATGGCCCCTTCCAACTCTGTGATTCTGTGATATTAAGGTTTCCCATTCAGGATTGCAAATGGGCTCCCCTGAGGTAATCCAATTTCTCCAGGAGAGAAACGTACGGAAAAATTGGGATCTTTCTGTTCGACCAAAGCATACAAGACATTTTCAGAGAGCCCCCACCTACCATTCAAATAAGAATTTGTATAGGGGGGATGGGTTTCACATGCGTGAATTTCATATTCAAGCATTCCCACTGTTATCTCTATCAATTTTATATTCAAGTATTCCCACTTTGTTTCAATACTGGACACGAATCCACCCCTCCCCCATCTTTACATTGTGCTCACATATTTCCTGCAATTATTGCAATGGTCTACATTCCAGAGTTACTGTGAGGATTACTAAGGTTAATGTTTGAATGCTGGGGGAGGGGGGCTTATATGAACTTATTAGAGTCACCACAAATACTGTCCTCTTGATTAAATTTAATTATCCCCCCCCCATCCCTTTTTACTTATTGAAAGAAGGTCTTTCAGCTCTTGCTCCACTTTCTGGTGGTCAGATGCTTCTCCTACAAAAATCAGCTTGCCCTTTGATTCTCAACTCCAAGAAGATGGCTTCTATGCAAAACAATCCTCTGCCATCAACCTCACTGAGCTATCTTGTGAAACTTCAGCATCTTAAGATGTGAAGGAGGTTGACTGCTTCTCTGGCTGATCTCTGTCCAAGCCCACCCTTTTTTACCATTCCTCCTCCGTCTTCCTCAATAAATTCTCTCACGGTCACACTGAAGACCATGAAGACTTACCATTGGGCCAGGAACAGCCATGCCACCACCAGATTTTTCATCATAACCGTAGGACAGCTGAGGAGCGAAGTTCTATCAGGGGAAAAGAAAAGGGCTTGTTTTAAGTTCTCTCCTTGCATTTGGTTGAGTAAGTAAGTTAAACAGGTAAATCCAACTTACTCCGCCAAGGCCTGGGGGGCCAGGAGGGCCTGGAGGTCCAGGGAGTCCGGGTTGTCCGGGAATGCCATCTCTGCCAGGTGGGCCAGGAAGTCCCTGTAGATAAAAACCAGAAGCATTCCCATATTAGCACTTATCACAGTGTCCTCTGACCCATGGGCCTGGCAGGAAAACATCCTGATACTGGGACACAAATTGCAACAGGGGCACATCTATTCCAAATAAGGTGGACCAAGACTGCAACTTGGATGGAAAATGCTGGAATCATGTAGCCTGTGGTGAAGTATGAATGACGTTACAGCTTTGTGCCTGCCTGAGACAACAGGTGGATGTACAGTTTATGACCACCTTTTTATTGAAAATTGCAGTGAAGATTAGAGCATTTTCTACGTCCTTAAATATTGCTTTTAAAATATTTGTAGAGGAGGATAATTTCTGAAGAGGAGGATAATTTGCAAGAACTATTTTAGTAGGCTATTTTTTTTCTCATCCAGGAAGTGAAATTTCAAATAGAACCAAAGAAATGTCGAATAACTTTCTCACACCGTATTTTGCTAAAGATCCTCCCACTAGTCCTTAATTTCATTCTTTGTTTCAACGTCAATAACACAAGCTTTAGTTATGGATACCTACCCTGTCTCCTCTTGGGCCTTGATCGCCTTTAGGACCCTGCCGGGTAAGAAGAGAATTGTGATTAGACCGTCATCACCCAGAGGGGAAAAAAATGATCCATACAAAGAAATAAAAGTTAGGTTTATGGGAGAAAGTCAGTTACCTCTACACCTTCATTTCCTGGGTAAAAAGATGTATCTTAAACAAAGAACAAAAAAAGGTATATTAATATTCACAAGCTATCATTATCATCTGTAGCCACTGGAGAACCCTGAATTCCACCTGTGCTACTGGAATGTCAAATTAGATCCACAAAGAATAATCATCCCTGGGTGAACAGGCTTCTCCCCCTGTGGATTCCAAGGATTTAGAGCTCTCCATATCAACCGAATTAGAAGATGACTTGTGCTAATATGACAAATAGTTTCACATTAACCAAATTGCTCAGGGGTAGTCAAACTGCGGCCCTCCAGATGTCCATGGACTACAATTCCCAGGAGCCCCTGCCAGCGAATGCTGGCAGGGGCTCCTGGGAATTGTAGTCCATGGACATCTGGAGGGCCGCAGTTTGACTACCGCTGGCTTAGACAATCCCTTTTGAACGATTCACATTTCAAAGGAAGGATTCTACAATTCTATGAAACAGTGATAAATTGATTCCGATTCCTCCATTTTAGTGCCAGATTAAAATTAAGGAGACTACAATGGCATATCCTGGCAGAAAAAAAATGGACAGTCCTTTAAAACTCTTCTAGGGTCCCAAAACCTTGCCTTCCCCATGAGTCCCCCCGCATGCACTTGAGAAACACACACAATAATATTGACACAAATACCTATATTTGCCAATCCAAGTGGTATAGTCATAGAAAAGAGGTGAATGTTGGTCTTGGATTGTGGTGGTGATTTGTTATTGTTGCATTGGCAACGTAAACAGGGCCTCGGATCACTAGCCACATAAGAGGTGAGTTGCTGGGGGAATTGGAGGTGATGAATAGCTGACCAGATTAGAAAAGGTAGATGGGTAATAGGCGTACATCTAGAAAGATAACTGGGTGAATGTGCAGATGTTATGGCTGGGGTGGATAAAACTAGAAGGGAAAGGAAGAAAGTGTCCCTGTCTTGGGCAGCTGCTTGGGCAGGTAACTAGACATTGGATGGTTGGCTGACTAGATCAAGGTGGGTTCTCCAGCCTAGCTATCCAAGCAGCTGAGTGGAGTGGCACAATGAGGAGAATGCTGAGGTATCACGGGGTTCTGCTTACTCCTGGCCATCAGTGATGGGGGTCACTTCCTGGACCTACACTGCTGCCAGTTAGATCTGAGCTCCGCCTTCTTCTCAGCGTTCTTCTCATTGTGCCACATCGGGACCTGGCTGGTGGTGGTGCAGGAAAATGCAATTGCATGGATCAAGGCCCTGAAATTATTCAAGGTGACTTAATGAAATCGACTGGAGTAGACTAGAATGCAATAGATAAGAAGGGTGGGAGCTACATAGGTGGAAAGGAAATCCTTGGCACGGAGTGTGGAAGGATATGAAGGAATGCTTTGCATTTTGAAGCTCTGGGCTGATCCTGCGTTGAGCAGACTAGATGGCCTCTATGGCCCTGTGATTCTGTGAATCGGTGGAATAGTGGACCGATGTATAGGTAGGCTGGTAGTCAATGGGGAAATGGAGAGGAGCTGGCAGGAGATAGGTTAATGAAGTAAGTACCGGCATCAGGACAAACTGGACAGCATTCTCCAAAGGGGATCTCAGGGTTGGCACAGGGTGGATTTGAACACATCATCTCATCGCAAAGTATGTTGCCGTCGTCACACACGCATATCTTGCAGTCTCCAGGTTTCCAAACATCTTTGTTATTGTATGTTACTCCATCCTGTATGCAGGTCCCAGATGGAACTGCAGAAACGAGAAAAAGAAACAAGGCAGTCAAGCAAAGAGGCCAAGATCCAGCTGGGAGCCAACACTGGGAGCAGAGCAGAGGACATAGGGGAGATTCTCTGATGGTGGACCAACTGAAGGCAGAAATATTTCTCAAAGGATCTGGCCTTGATCACCCTTTTCCCTTTTCACTTCATAAGGAGAGGTACTTTGGTTGTTGTTGTTCTTCCAGATTGTCATCTGCTTTTCATCAAGCCAACTCTGTGACACAGGAAATGAGCCAGACCCACTATAACTCTTTCCAGTTGCTTTGGAATTTAAACAAAAACCTCTGTCCAGTTGTTACATCCAACTGGTAACCTCAGTGTTCTGGAGTTGAAGCCAAACCAAACACAAAAGAAAAGAGCGAGAAAGAAATTAACAGTCTTCTGCAAAGTTTCTGGAGGGGGAAAGAAAGGAAGGGAGAGAGAGAGAGAGAGAGAGAGAGAGAGAGAGAGAGAGAGAGAGAGAGAGAGAGAGGACTTCAGATTGAAAGAGGAACCACGGAGAGGAAGGGAATGTGTCTGTCCATGGCCCTGGCCTTGAGAAACTGTATCTGGTGCAGACAATTTAGGAAGGAAGGGAAGTCAGCAGGTGTTAAAACGAGAGAGTGTGTTCACAAGTCAAGTAGCCTTGGCCTCCCACCTAGGCTGAAATCCTATACCAGTTTGTTCAGACACCCTTGCATTTAATAGCACTGATAATATTTAGTGGAGCAGACCTAAGTGAAGAATGGTAGCAAGGAGAAGCATGCCAAAGGCAGATGTCTGAGAGATTTCAGGGATTCCTTGCTGCCACCACTGTAAATGCTTTAGAATAGGAATGTAAGTTTTGCATCTAAGAATTATGTTCTCCAGGTATAGGACTTACTTCTCATTTTAAAAAAAAGAATTATCAATATACAATAGAAGTAAGTTTTTCCATTAAGCCATCAGGCATCTGTTTTATATATTGCAAGGGGGAGGCAGAGCCTTCTATTACTGGAGGGGAAATGATTAAAGAATAATTAATCTGATCTTGCAACTTGGAATGACTCCCTTTTGGAATCGTTGTAGGAAAGCAGCAGGCCCACCACTAGATGGCAGCAAAACTCAGAAAGAATTCAACCATTGGAGACAAAATGTCACCTCACAAAAAAATTCGGCTGTAGGTACAAGGGACTTTTTCTATCCCCTGCCCCCCCCCAAAGGGGGGATGTTGCTTTTCAGTTGCTGACCCCAGAATAGATTCTTTCTGATCAGTACTGACCCATTTCGAGGCCACTCCTCACATCCCCTTCCCTCCCGGCCTTCCCACCAATGTGATGGGGCAAGGTTGATTCCATCCATGGCCACTAGAGGTCTCCTGTGGATTGGTGGAGAAAGCCCCCCTCTGGATCTTGAACATCCAACTGGCTTTGTCTGTGGAGTGATGTCTAGACTTTTGTGCTTTATTGGTTGCTAAAACATTTTTCCTTATGACTCATCTTGAAGCTCCCCCCCCCCCTTAATAATTGCCTGATGATTTTTGCAGACTTCTTCTACAAGGCAGGGGAAATGGGCTTGTCTCACTACTATTCTCCTCCTCCTCCTCCTCCTCCTCTCCACAACTACTGCTTTCCAAGAATACATAAGAAGAAGAGTTGTTTTTATACCCTGCTTTCACTGCCCAAAGGAGTCTCAGAGTGGCTGACAATAGCTTCCCCTTTCTCTCCCCGCAACAGACACCTTGTGAGGTAGGTGAGGCTGAAGGAGCTTCTGCCAGGACTGCTCAGTCCGATTAAAAGCTGCCGCTCTTAACCACGGGCTTGCCCAGTGACTTTCCCATCTCCTGTGGCTTCTCCTGTTTCCTGCTCCCTTCCAATCGCCACCCCCTCTCTTGTTTTCTGAACTTGGCAAAGGATTGCAGACGTTCTAATTGATCCAACTTGTTGCTTTGCCTCAAGGGACATGTTTAGAAAAGAGGAGGGAGGGAGGGAGAAACACACCCAAGGCTATGTGCAGCTGGTTAAGCTCAGTTTTGTTTCTCCATGGAGCACTTGCAAAGAACAAGGAGGAAAAAATGCTTGCATTTCCCCCCCCCCCACCTCTGCTGTCTCCTTTCTCCTGCCTTCATGCCAACCCCAAAAGTTTCAGAAAGGTCACAAACATCTGGTGACCTGTCTCCTTGAACAGGATTCTCGGGAATGCATCTTAAGAAGGAGCTCTCTTGATCCATCCTGATTTCTACATATCCTGAGACAGGGAGAATACCATTACGGGGACAACTGTACCAGAATACCATCACAGTGATAAGTCCCCCCCCCCTCCCCACCTCTGCAGAAATGGGCTGAAGGTCACTTGACAAGTTGAGGAAAAGCAGGTTCTGTCCTTGACAGGAAGAGGCAGGCAGGCAACCCACTACAATAAACACTGTCATTCAGCACATGCATAGCGGCCGAAGCTGCATCAGCTGTGGTACTTACTGTCTTCTTCGCCTTGACCTTTGGTGAGTAGAACAGTTGCTGCTATCAGAAGCAGTAACCGGGAATCCACAAAGCTGAACATGTCTAAATATTAGACATGAAGACTCTTTGTATCCTTGGTTCTGCTTTAGCGTCCAGTCATACAGGGAGGGTCTGATTTATGTAGTTCCACTCCAGACCCCAGCAGAAACTTCCTACTGACTCTGTCAAGTTCTTAAGTTCCCTTTTTATACGGTCCACTGTCCCAGAGGTGGATCCCTTCTTTGCTGGCTTCAGAGGGTTGCAGGGGGGGGATCATGGGCCAGCCCCTCAGCCAATCACAGCAGCACAGCCTGCCCCAAGACACGCACACACACGCACACACACACACCCCTCCCTTCCCCTCCCCCCCAGAAATGTGGAGAATCAAAGCCAACCCCCTTTCTAACCAATCACAAAAGAATGGACCCTGTTCATCTTCCTTCTCCAAACCAGTGGATCCTCTGAGTTGGCAGTACAGTGTGCATAAAGAGGGAGGGATGTAATGGGGAAGGGAGGAAGGGAAAGAAAAGGGGAAAGAAAGTGATTTTTGTAAAAGAAACAGAATAGCAGGGAAGTTGGAAAGGGTTGTTGCAAAACTTGAACGTTCCAAGGCTTCCAAGAGCCGGGGGCTGTGAGGTGGAAGTCTCAATCCCTGCTTGATGTAGGGAAGGCACCTGTGCAGGTGAGGCAGCAGAGGGTGGTATAGAGCAAACTGTGCATGGGGCTCAGTCCTTTCTTATCTTAACATACGAAGTGAAAATTTGGGGAACCTTATGAACTTCCCATTCAATGTCAGCAAAGGCTTTGATTTTTTGTCTCCAGTCTTCATCTTCTTTGTCTTTTTCTCTCTGGCTGGGAATAGCTAATTTAAAGCAGAGGGATATAAACCAAGGCACTATTAAGCTTAGAACAGGATGCATCGAAAGACAAGAAGAGCTGGCTGGGACCAGTCAAGAGCAAAAATTTTAAAATAGGGACAGTCACTGGTAAGTAGAATACCAGCCCTGCTCCGGAGCATGTACAGATCTCCTTGATTTCCAAGGGCTTTCTTGCTCACACCTCCCTCCATCTGCACAGGACCTCCATATGGTGTGTCACGGCACACGTGGGGCTCTGGATCAGAATACCTGGGCTTGCTTTTTGGAAGGAAAATGTTGGAAGCTGATCCTTTTGCTTACATCCTTGGTTAAACATGTTTATGTGGAAATTCCTTCGATTCACTTGTATGTCTTGCGCTCCGTACTGGAGTGACAGGCTATGATTTTGAGCACGTTTCAGGGCATAGCAGAGGGGCCTCTGAAACAGCAACACGTCAACATACTACTCTGGGATAGTAGGTGAATTCCCTCCAGACCAGGCTGGATTCTGGAGATTTTTGGTGTGGGGAAGAATCACTTGGGCATGGAATTGGGGTCACTGTGGGTGGGCAGGTAGGTGTTGAGTTCCTGCCTTGTGCAGGGGCTGGACTAGATGACCTTGGAGGTCCCAGCTCTATGATTCTATGAACCCAATGGCACTTCTTGTGAGTAAGCCTCATTAAATATACCTGGGAAGGATTCTGAATAGATGCGATTCTGAATATGTGGCACTATCTTTCGCATTATTACCATTCCTTCCACCACAAAAATACAGCTACTACATGCGTATTCAATTGTGTTATAGTCTGTGTTTAAGATTGCTTCACTAAAAGGATACACATTGACTTGGAGAGGGGGAAAAACTTTTGCACATGCATGTAAAAGTTATAGCGCATACAACTTTTTTGTCATAGAAATGTGACCCTTAACACTGCCTCCTTTTTGTTCGCGGAGATCTGTATACAAAATATTGAGAAACCCATTTAAAATGTTCTCTTTTCTAGTTGAAAGAGAACCCCCCACACACACACACACAAACACACATACACAACTTCACTTAACTTTAAGTCAGTTATTTCATCACGGTGTACACAGGTAAGCGCCAAGTCCCTAAAGCTAAAAATGTTCAGCAAATTCAAATGACAATGTTGAGAGCACAGTAGAGAAAAATCACACACTGTCTCCCGGAGGGACCTCAAGGGCATATCCTTTTCTTTCCCTTCAAAAAAAAGTTGGCAAAACCCCATGGCTGTCCCAAAGCCTAAAGAGCCACGTTGGTTGGAAAAGAAAGCGCATCAGGACAATGCACAAGTTACTCTGCAATTTTTAGAAGTTGCAATTACTGGTTTGCGCGTCTGTGTGCGTTTTGCATGTAGATGTGTATGCCTCGACCGGGCACTCAACCTAAAATGAGGGACAAACAGCTTGAGAAGCGAAAAAAAGAGGACACACAATGAGGAACAGGAAGGTTTCCATGAAAAAAATGCAGGAGCAAAGTGATTGTATGCTGAACCGAAATGCATTTGTCTGAGTTTGTTTTCAGAAGACCTGAGTGTCTGCAGGATCTGAGACTGCTCTTCTCTCAGGCTTTCAGCTGGTCCTGCTCCTTAGCACTGAACAGTTCTGAAAGAAGGTCCATGCCTAAGGGTCACAACTGCTCATCAAAGATGATAGGAGAGCTCAGGTTTCGGTCTGCAAATGCTTCACTCTTTGCTGGGTGGCAGCGCCACGGAGTCCACCACACTTTAGGGATGATGGTTAAGACCAAATTCAGCGGAAACTTCTGGGACCATTTCCGCTTGGGAGGGGAAAAGGTACAGGGCAAGGGGAGGCTTTCCCACATATGCCATGGTCCTAAAGCAAACTGGACACTTCTCACGCGGGAACTGAGAACCTCTTTGTGATCTCTGATTATTCCACAGAGTGGACATCCCAGACCTAACCTGTGCACTCCTTCATGTGCGAGTCGGTTTGACCCAGCAAGGTCTTGGGATAACAGCATCACTTGGACCAAGGTTGGGAAATCTGTGGCCCTCCAGATGTCCGTGGACTACAATTCCCATGATCCCCTGCCAGCGAATGCTGGCAGGGGCTCATGGGAATTGTAGTCCATGGACATCTGGAGGGCCACAGTTTGCCCACCCCTGACTTAGACCCTCTCTCTTCCATTGACAATCTCTGACCTGGCTTCCAGGTCCTTTTAATAAAAGTATTTATGTATGTTGTGCTGGTTAAGTAGGAATTAAAAATGGTTTCCGTGCGGGGTTTCATGAAGCCGGTCTAGGCCACCTAAGGAGGAAAGCATCAGACAACTAGAAAGAGAACGAAAGCTCTTAAAAAAAAAAAGAATGAAAATGACCGATTAATTGAATGGTAGATCCTAGTTCTGGAAAACCTGAAGACCACTGATCTAGATAATCATGTCATATGGCAAAAATGTGGCCCCATGCACCGTGTTGCCAAAGTTGATGCAGCATCAGTGTGGCAGGCAGGTGATCCAGTGGACGTGGTTTGGGTCTGACTTGAGGCTGTCTCAGTCCTCAAAGTCTGCTCCTGTAGCCTTTATCTGACTTCAGGCAAGCCAGTATAGGGTCACACATGCTGTTGTTCATGTTTCCAGAAACAAAAAGAAAGCACATGGTAAACCACATCCAGAAATCAAGTACACGGGTTGCCTGGCTACATGGATTCCTTGTGTCCTGTTGTGTCATCTGTTCCACATAATATATTTCTGGCCTGTCTGTCCAGCGGCCAGCCAATCACCTTTTGTCCCCCACCCCTGACCACCCCCTCCTCCTTCCACTTCCCTCCGAGGCATGGAGGCTGCAGATCCCTGCTGTGTGAGAGCTGCCCCTGCCTGTGAGTTCCCTAATAGCTGCCTGCAGCCTTTCCAGCTCCTGGGGGGAGGCCGTCCACAGAGTTCTTCCACTCCACCCCCCAATCTAGCACCTGTTGTATTCCTGAATGCAACAGGCTTGGCCCCTAGTATCAGCATAAAGACAGGTGATCAAAACGGGTCTCACTGAGATGGGCAACTTTCAAAAGAAACATGCTATGAAATGTGTCCACACAGTCACCCTCCATCGGAGTTCTGTGGCGCATGGATCCAGAGGCCTGTTGGTGTAAAAGCAACGTGAACATTCCTTTTAGCAGCTGGGGGCACACTCTGTGTCATCACGTCAGGAAGACCTTTCACGTCTCCATGTTGAAGAGCAAGCTGCAGATGCATGGCTGGAGTCTTGTTTAAGGGCTGCATCTTACCTGTTCACACGTGAAGATGTGGGTTTTGGGCAAGGTCAGAATGTGGCAGGGGCTCCTGGGAATTGTAGTCCATGGACATCTGGAGGGCCACAGTTTGACTACCCCTGGCTTAATGGCACAGCACGTTCCACACTTGTCCACGGCAATTGTTAGTCAGGGATCAGTGGCAAGTCCGTCCGTGGAAACTCAGTTCCAAAGTGCAGGGGCCCTGATTCATACCTGGACCGTGGTGTGGGGGGAGGAGCGGCTTTGGCCTCCCTATGCAGGAGGGATGGTCCCCTGCTCCCTGGGACTGCACTTGTCAACATCTTGTCTCCTGGGAGCTGTGAGGTCAATATTTTCATGAAAAGAAGATCTCGTCCATCCTCTGCCTCAGCGTCCTCCAGGTCTTGCTATGTCCTGTGAAATGGATTGTGGAAGATAGAGCTCTCACAGTGATGAGGACTGACAACTCTGGATTGGGAAAGTCTTGGAGATTTGCAGGCAGAGCTTGGGGAGGGTAGAGCTTCAGGAGGGGAGGAAACCCAGTGAAGTTAGGGTGCCATGGTATCTGCCCTCTGGAGCTGTCACTTCTTCCTGTTTTCTGATGTCTGGAGATCAGCTGACATTCCAGAACTCCAGCTCCCACACTGAGGTCGGCAGCTTAACAGTGATACACCACCGAAGTGATGTGAGTGAAATCCTCTGAACAAAATCAAATGCTTGTAGGCCATCCTCAGACAGCAGTACTGCCCAATGGTACCCCAGAACAAAGAGGGAGAGTCAGATACCAAGAGGGTCTGCCTGTATGACGCATCCAGAATGGCGGCAGCTGGGCTGTGCCGCTTGAAATGGGGCAGTTAGCCCTGCCACTTCCTGGGTCCAGATGGGGGAAGATTTTCCCTGCCAGGCCCAGTCTGCCCGGGATACCTGCCTCCAAACGAGGCAAGTGGGGTGGAGAGGTTCTGCCGTGCTTCACGGTGGTGGTGGTGGTGGTGGTGTGTGTTTGGGGGGGGGCATATTCACAAAGGTGGGATTGCATTACGACATGCTCTCACCTTCGTGAAATTCTTTTTTAATGCTCCGGTCAAGTCTGCACCGCTGACTGGGGCATATTTTGTCCCTTCTGGGATGCCGATTCTTCCCCTTCCACATGGGCCTGGCCTGAGATAGACCTCGATGGTGCGTTCATCAGGGAAGGGAATGGCAGGAGAATCAGTGTTCCTTTGCTGCGGGGCAAACATGGGCCTCATTCAGGCCAGGGCTGGCCAGGTGCCAATGTCGTCTGGAAGCAGGGATTGGCCCCACTGCTAAAGGAGCACCAGCCTGGCCTTTCCCCTCATGCAGACAAGAACCATTTCCGCACTGGAGGCTTCACGCTGGGCTGCAGGATGGAGCTTGTTTGAGCTGGAGCAGGTTGCCCACCTCTTCCTGCTCTTGCGCGGGGGAGCGCTTGACCCACTGCACCTTGTCCATCCTGAATTTGTGCTCCCATACGGGAGCCAGAGCAGTGAAGTTCCCAGTATGGAAACGGACTCTGTGTCTGTGTGATCTCACTGACTAACGCCCCCCCCCCCCCCCGTCCAACCCAACCGGCAGTCTCTTCTCCAAGTGGACCAAGTCAAAAAGCCTCTGCTTGAAACCCTGGAGCACTGTTGCCAGTCAGGATGGACCAACCATGGGCACTCTGGCACGTGCTGAACAATGCCATGTCAGGGGCCATTTCACACAGTAAAATCCAGCTGCAAAGTGCATTGAAAGTGTTATTTAGGTGAAAGTGCCACCCAGAGACGTGGGAATAGAGGTGTGGACCATTTCTTCTCTGATGGGCATGATCATTTTGATTTCATTTGAACACAGAGGAGGAATGGCAATTCCCAAAACTCAGGAAAACCAGTGTCTGATTATAAAAGAATTCTTTGTTACTCTTATAAAACAATTCTTTTTTCTCTTTCAACAGTCTGTCCCCTGTTGATCCATCCTCTGGGTGATAGCCGATTATTAAACCACTTGATCCCTGTCCCTGCTCCAGTAATCATCAAATGCCGTGTGGTCCCTTCCAGTTCCCCTTTCCAAAGTGGTTCTCATCCATAGAAATGAGTCAAGGAGGGGAAATTGGGTGTTTCCAAGTTCTTGAAGAGCCAGGGGGGGCAGGCAATTGTACTATCTGCAAGATCCAGGTCCAGATTCCCCTTTCATCCATGAAACTCACTGGGTGTTCTTGGGCCAGTCTCTGTCTCAGCCTAATCTACCTTATAGGGTCGCTGTGCACCAAAATTGGGAGGGGGGATATGCTGCCCTGAGCTCCTTGGAGAAAGGGTGGACAAAAATGTATTAGTTATTTCTTTCTCATGTTTTCCTAATCAAGGGACTCTATGCAATTAAGAAAAAAAATTTAATATCCCACTTTTCACTACCTGAAGGAGTCTCCAAGTGGTTCACAAATCCCTTTCCCTTTCTCTCCCCACAGCAGACATCCTGTGGGATAGGTGGGACTGAGAGAGCTCTGATGGAAGTGTTCTGCAAGACAGGACTGTGACTAGCCCAAGGTCACCCAGCTGGTTGCATGTGGAGGCGTGGAGGATCAAACCCCGTTCTCCAGATCAGAGTCTGCTGCTCTTAACCATTACACCGAACTGGTTTGTGATGTTCGCAGACAGATTCCAATCCAGGCATGGATTAGACCAGGGGTAGTCAAACTGCGGCCCTCCAGCATGCTGGCAGGGGCTCCTGGGAATTGTAATCCATGGACATCTGGAGGGCCGCAGTTTGACTACCCCTGGATTAGACTCATACCTCCTGGGTTTGTGGACTGAGCCCTTGGTCCCTTTTAAAATCTCTTTCTTATTAGCCTCCCTGTCTTCCAGACATCACCTCGCTATGTGAACAGTTTTTGCATATCTGCAAATCCCTGCTTTTCAATCCTGGCATGTTCTTCTAAAGGTAAGAAAAGGACCCATCAGAGCAGGAGCCACGAATGGTTCTCCAGCCTCTCTGACTTTGGGATTTTTACACAGGCTGCAATTAAATTTGCACTGAAACCCCCCGCCAAAGAGACTCCTTTATTTTCTGTTTCCCCTTCAGCGTTGCAGACTCTCAAGATCTGGCCAGCTTTCAAGGATGTAGCCAGGCACTCCAGACACGTTGCAAGGGAGACCTCCGCTGCCGCCGCCCATCCTGACTTCTTTTTTGGAAACTTGAAAAAGCGGGCTGCTTTCCAGCATGGAGATGTGTCTTTAATTTTTGCAGCATGACCCAAAAAGAAAAGAATGCCATGGGTTTATGTGTATGTGTGTGTGTGTGTGTATGTGTATATATATATTTATAAACCCATGGCATTGTTTTCTTTATATATATAATTCTATGTATGTATGTAAAGGAGGGGGGAGGCCATCCAAGGCGGGGAGAGAAAGAGATGCCACCTCATCACTTGAAGTCTGCAGTTTGGCCTCAGGAATGTGAAGAGAATGCACTGGGAAAGGAAAGGGGGAAGAAATGAGAAAAGTCGTTGTTTCTGTGGGGAAAGACTAGGAAAAAGGGGGGGTAGGGATGCCAGCCTCCAGGTGGGACCTGGGGATCTCCCAGAACTTCAGCTTAGCTCCAGACTACGGAGGTCTGTCCCCCTGGAGTAGGGCCGTGGGCAAGGGGGAGAATGTTGAGGTCCCCAAGTGCAGTATGCGTCATCTCCAGTTAAAAGGATCAGGGAGAGGAAGGTGAGAGAGAGGAAAGTGGCCTGATCTTGGAAGCGAAGCAGGCAGCAGCTCATGAGCCAGAAGAGGAGCTGGTTTTTATACTCCACTTTCCTCTACTTTCGGAAGACGCAAAGCAGCTTACAATTGCCTTCCCTTTCTTTCCCCATCACAGACACCCTGTGAGGTAGGTGGGGCTGAGAGAGCTCTGAGAGAACTGGGACTGGCCCAAGGTGACCCAGCTGGCTGCAGTTAAGAAAGGGGGTCGCTTAAAGCACTACGCTACCAAAATTTGGAGCATGAGGTCAACAAACAAATGGCCTGAGAAGTTCTACTTAGGTCACTGAAATAATTTAACATACCGATGTGGATTAATAATTCCTAACATTCCCACAGTCTAAGCACTGGTTGCTGTGAGTGGTCGCACAATAAATAATATACCTAAAGCTGGGGAGCAAGTGATGGGGAAGATCTCCATGTGAGCTAGTGTCATGAAGTAGTTCTTCTGGGATCTTAGCTGGAGCTGTTAATGGGAGTTGGGTTGCAATAAAATGTTGTGTTCTGCAGTTCCTGTGAGCACGTAGATTTATTCCTCTCTCCCACTACAAAAGTGAACCACTGGGGTTCTTCTGGGATCTCAGCTGAAACCAGGCTTTCCTGTGGGGCTGAGGCAAAAGGGGACTTTGAGGCTATAGGCTACAGAGAGGGAGGCTTATTGGCTGCATTCTTTCCAGTCCAAATATCAGGTTTTATTGTTTTAATTGGAAAGAGGACACTCAAAAACAGTTGAGTATACAACTAAAAGACAGGAAAATAAAAAGAAACACAGTTGCTCAGCAGTTATCACTACATCACATAAACAGCTCCCTGCCTGAGGGATAGATCTTGCTTACCTCTCAGATATGAAGAGCTACTTTTTTGTACCCCAATACTTACTACCTGAAGGAGTCTGAAAGAAGCTTACAATCATCTTCCACAACAGACACTCTGTGAGGTATAGGGCTGAGAGAGCTCTGACAGAACTGTGATTGGCCCAAGGTCACCCAGTGTACCTCAAGTGTCTCACGGTGGCTGATAATCACCTTCCCTTCATTTTCCCACAACAGACATCTTGTGAGGTAGGTGAGGTTGGGAGAGCTCTGAGTGAACGGGGACTTGCGCAAGGTCATCCAGCAGGCCTCATGTGTCTCAAAGCAGTTTACAATCACCTTCCTCTCCCCACAACAAACACTCTGTGAGGTAGGTGGGGCTGAGAGAGCCCTGAGAGAACTGTGACTGGCCCAAGGTCATCCAGTTGGCTTCCTGTGGAGGAGGAGTGGGAAATCAAATCTAGCTATCCAGGGCCCATTCTGCACACAATAGATAATGCACTTTCAATGTGCTTTGGCAGCTGGATTGTCCTGTGCAGAACAGGAAAATCTGCTTCTAATGCATTGAAAGTGCATTATCTATTGTGTGCAGAATAGTGTCCCCCGTTCTTAGCCAGTGTCACTGTATCCATGTAGCACTTGTAGCACATGCTACTGGCCCTACGGTTCAAGGGGCCCCACCCCTGCCTAGCAAGCAAAGCCCCTGAATTGAGTGACAGAGAGCTTGCCAACGAGCACATGCGCAGAGAGCTTATGCACATCCATCTGGCGCTCTTCTGTACCACTGGCTTCCACTGAGGCAAGGAGCCTCATTGCCGGGACCGTCAAGCTGCAGAGGAGGAGTTGGAGAGGGATTGTAGTGCTGGAGAGGAGGTGGCAGCAGCAGGGGCGTGAGTCAGCTGGCCAGATCTGGGACTGTTTTTGGATTCCATCCCGTTAAACACTTTGAAGGGATTTGTTCACTGCGATGTTGCAGCCTTCCTTTTTCAAGAAGTCCTCCTTCCCCTGTCTTTAGGGGCTCCCCTTTTGCCTCAGCCCCACAGGAAAGCCTGGTTTCAGCTGAGATCCCAGAAGAACCCCAGAGGTTCACTTTTGTAATGGGAGAGAGGAATAAATCTACGTACTCACAGGAACTGCAGAACACAACATTTTATTGCAACCCAATTCCCATTAACAAATTCAGGGGGTGGGGTTTCCCTCCTCTCTTAATCTCTTTGCTATCCATTAACTCTTTGCTGTCCATTTTACTAAATTCACACACACAGGCACAACAGGCCTTAACCACTACACGACTACACTAGTATGACTCCTCAGCCTGCCCTTGGGCTGCTTCGATCAGTGCTTCTTTGAGCCTAGTTAGGCCCTCCAAGCTTACTAGCTGCCACTTGCCTCTTTGAACAAATGTGTTTGCAATATGTGGGACGCACCACCAGGCAGGGCGAAGCACTCGAAGTCTACTTGCATCTGAGAGCATAACACAGGCCGGGGGTTTGATGGCTTGCCAGAGGGGAGAGTGTTCAACTGCTGAGGAATTCCCGCAGTTCACCTCTTCAGATGCTTTCTCTGGCTCCACGGTCCTTTCTCATATCCAGATTGCTGAGACTATGAAATTCACATTTCATTTCCAGTAGCAAAGTGATTCGTATTCTCCAGCTGAAGAGTTCCCTATCTTCTTGACTACTGACAAAAATGTTTTTTTGAGAGGACATGGGTTGTAGACACAAAATATTCTTTGGGTCATCGGCTCCAAGGAATTGCTGTGGATCCTTTGATACAGGGACTCCCAACCTTGCTGAGTTTGTGGGCATTTCTGAAATTTTATGTGAAAGTAATATGTGCAACCGTAAAACACTTGTCAAGAGAATTTAGGCCAACCACAAAATGGCTGCCATGGGGTTAAGGCCAATCGCAACAAGCCGGGAGGTTCTAAGCCATGTGTCTTCTTCTGACAGACATAAATTAATTAGATATAAATGAATTAACTCCCACCCATTTAGAAAACCCTCCCAGGGCCATCGAGAAACCCCAGAAACCCTGGCTGAGAAATCCTGTTATGAGACAAAGGGAACTTTCCAGGAACTCAATAGTTGAAGATCTTCCACATTATCTATTGGAATGTCCACTTTACACAGACCCAAGGAGGAAATGTCTAAATGATATTATTCCAGGGGCAGTTTCTTCCTTCACAACTCGCAGAGGAAGGACGATTAGGCCCCCACCCACCCACCCTGCATGCCTCTCTCCCGATATGAATCAGGCGCTCACGAAGATAGTATGTCTGTTGGGAAAAAATGCTGGGAAGGCTCATGAACGGATCTCCCAGCATCTAGTATGGCCGCGGATAGTCCAAAAGGATCCCCGTACACGAAACAGACTGGAAGGCCATCCTGAATGGGTGGAGAGAAACACAAGCTCTCTACAAATTTGACGCAGCAGACGGCAGCCCTGGGGTGTGTTTATTCCCTGCAGAGAAAACTGGAGCAGATAAAGGGCATCTGGGATTTGTTAGCTTGATTCCATACTGCAGACACATGGGCTGCATTAAACTGATTCACTCCCCTCCCTTCCCCCCCCCCCCCCGCTTGCATTCTTTATTCTGTGCTAGGGAAGAAATTTGCCAGGCCTTCCTATCCCTGCACATTTTCCTGTCTCATAGCAAAATGAGGACTCCTCTAGTTTCTCAGTTTCATCCTTCCTCACCCTCCGCACTGTGTCGCCCTGAATGCTGATTGCATCAACAAATCACAAAGGGGGGCCAAGTTTTAAGAGATCCTTCGAGGCCCTCAGCATCCCCCTGTAGGGTGCTGACCTTTGGGTGCTGCCTGGAGACCTCTAGCTATTACAACTGATCCCCTGGAGAAAATGGCTACTTCGGAGGGTGTCATGATGTCATTATGTACCAGTGAGGTCCTTTCCCTTTCCAAACCTTGCTTTCCCCAGGCTCCACTCCCATAATCTCCAGGGATTTCCCAACCCAGAGCTGGCAACCCTAATTATTTCAGAGCTCCAGCCTACAGAGATCTGTTCCCCTGGAGAAAAGAAGAGCTTTGGAGGGAGGACTCTATGGCATTTGACCTCACAGAAGGCCCTCCCCTCCCCAAACCCTGGTCTATCCAAGCTCCCCCCCCCCCAATATTTCCCAACCCAGTGCTAGCAACCTGGATTCTTCGCACTCTGTCTTGTCCTGACTGAAACTGTGAAAAGAGTATTTTAACAGAACATTTCGTTTATGAGCTGCCTCCAGCAGGGCACTGTAAATTCTTTGCTTTTGGCCTAAAGGCCTGAAGATATCATTTTAGTCTATTCAGTGTTGGTTTCATGCTACTTTTATACCCTTGGTTTTTGTGTGTGTGCTTTTGTGCTTATTTTGATGCTTGCTTTAATGTTGCTAATTTTGTGCTTAGGCCCTAGAGAGCCGCTGGCAGTCTGAGTAGACACCACTGACTGTGATAGACCAATGGTCCGATTCTGTTTAGACCGCGGAAACTCAGAGGATGTTGTTCACATGGATTTTGGTGAGGCTTTCGACAAGGTTCCCCATGATGTTCTGATGGGTAAACTGGAGGACTGTAGGCTGGATTTCTGGATGGTTAGGTGGACAGGGAACAGGCTAGAAAGTCGCACCCAAAAAACGGTTGTGGATGGTATTCTATCAGATTGGAGGGAGGTGACCAGTGGGGTGCTGCAGGGCTCAATACTTTTCGACATTTCAAACAGTGATCTGGACAATGGGGCAGGGGGACTCATTAGATTTGTGGATGACAACAAATTGGAAGGAGTAGCGAACACCCCAGAAGATAGAGACAGAGTTCAACAAGATCTGAACACGCTGGAAAAGTGGACAAGTGAGAACTACCTGCGGGACCGCTTGGTTGCTTATGCCCCCCGCAGGGCACTCCGCTCTGCGGGTATGAATTTACTGGTTGTCCCGGGCCCACGGGATGTTTGCCTGGCCTCGACCCGGGCCAGGGCCTTTTCAGACCTGGCCCCAACCTGGTGGAATGAGCTCCCAGAAGAGCTAAGGGCCCTGCAGGATCTACCAGCTTTCCGCAGGACCTGTAAGACGGAGCTCTTCCGCCAGGCATATGGTTGAGGCCAGGGCAGCTCTCCCACTAATCCATCAGAGGATCCCCTCCAATATTGATATCTCTAACATCGAGATCAAAGTTAGATCTATTGTATTGGTGCCACCCTCTTCTGAACATTATTCTCTCCACCAGGCTGAACTAAGATCAGAATTGTGACCACCACCGCCATATGTTATATGTAACTTTTAATTGGGGTTTTTATGGGGATTTTATTGTGTTTTATGTTGTAAACCACCCTGAGACCTATTGGGAGAAGGGCGATCTGGGTCACAAAAATGGGAAACATGCATACTGGATGGGAGAGACACTTTTGGGGAGAAGTGGACAAGACCTTGGAGTAAGCTAAATCTGAGCAGACAGTGAGATGCAGCAGCAAAGAAGGCGCATGAAGTCTTGGGCTGTATCAAAAGATGTGTATTTGTATCACATCAAAATTACAAAATTTCATTGTTCCACTGAATACCACATTGGACAGACCCAACTGGAGTCCTGTGTGCAGTTCTGGAGGCCTCACTTCAAGAAGGATGTGGAGAAATTGGAGATGGTTCAGAGGGGAGCAACAAGGGTGATCCAGGGCCTGGGGACCAATCCCAGGCTGAGGGACTTGGGAAGGTTCAGCCTGGAGAAGAGGAGGTTGAGAGGGGACATGATTGCTCTCTTCCAGTATCTGAAAAGTTGTCACTTAGGGGAGGGCATGGAAAGGTTCCTGTTGGCAGCAGAGGATAGGACCCACAGTAATGCATTTAAACTACGTGTAAAACAATATCAACTAGTTATAAGAAAAACTTTTTTCACAGAGTAGTTCAGCAGTGGTGAGTTCCCCCTCACTGACAATCTTCAAGCAGCAGCTGGACAGGTACTTATCCTAGATGCTTAGGGCTGATCCTGCATTGAGCAGGGGGTTGGACTAGATGGCCTGGATGGCTCCTTCCCACTCTGTGATTCTAGGATTCTAATATAATGCAGGTTCCTATGTCCATCTGTACTGGAAGATTTTATATCAAAACCTTGATAATTTTATGATTGTAAAATACCTGATCTGGACAGCCTGGGCAGGCCAGTCTCCCCAGACCTCGGAAGCTCAGCAGGACTGGCCCGGTCAGTGTTTGGAAGGGAGACCACCGAGGAAGTCCAGGGTTGCTATGCCAACGCAAGCAATGGCGAAACACCTCTGTTCATCTCTTGCAAAAAATAAAAGTAAAAATAATGCAACAAAATCATTAAAACACACACACGTATGGATATCCAGCAGGTCTCTAGAATCAGAGAATCACAGAATTCAAAGGAACATCCCGGGTCATCTAGTCCAACCCCCTGCGGAATATAGGGAACTCACAACTACCTGTCCACCCACAAAGACCCCAATTCCATGCCCAGATGATTCTTTCCCCAAAAAAATCCCAGTATCCTTGGTCAGTCTGGCCCGGAGGAAATTTGCCTTCTGATCCCAAATTGGCGATTGGCATTCCCCTGGGCATACAAGAAAGGGCCACAAGAGCCAAGTGCAGACACAGTCCCTTCTGCCCACCCACTTACAATCTGACTAAATTCACAGAGTCAGCAATTCTGTCAGATGGTTATCTAGCCTCTGCTTAAAAACTTCCAAGGAAGAAGAACCCACCACCTCCCGAGGAAGCCTGTTCCACCAAGGAACTGCTCCAACTGTAAGGAACTTCTTCCAGATGCTTAACTGAAAATTCTTTTGAATTAATTTCAACTTATTGATTCTGGTTTGACCCCCTGGGGCAACAGAAAACAACTCTGCTCCACCTTCTATATGACAGCCCTTCAAGTACTTGAGGATGGCCATCATATCACTTCTTAGTCGTCTTCTCTCCAGAAGCAGCATATACATTTCCCAAATAAATCATATCAGCACTGTGACTGGGGAGGATGTTATTTGCCTTTATGGAGGGCAAACTGCATTCCCAGAGGGAAATTCTGCATGAGGGAAAATGCCACGCATGGTGGCCTTGAACCCCTCTTCCTCCTGTCCCATTGTCTAAAACTAACCTGGTAGTAGTGGCTATTTATAAAGACACGGCCATGGAACTCCCACCCAGATGCCACAAAGTCCTTGTTTCCCCTCATATGACCACCCAGTCCTGTAATCTACTTTTTCTTTGCTTTTTCTTCTTCACTGGGCCTGTGTGGGGACAGATTCAAATGGATCGCCGTATTGGTCTGAAGTGGCACAATAAAATCAGTAGAACCTTTAAGACCAACAAAGATTGATTCAAGATGTGAGCTTTTGAGTACTGGACTCTGATTTTATTGTGTGGGGACAGTGAGCTTAAGCTTCACACAATTATCCTGAAATGGCCCCAGAGAACTGCTATTTGTCCATTTAAGGAAATGGATGGTGACAGGAGATCTGGATGGAGACAGGCAAGAGTTGGTGGATGAGGTGAAGGAGGTGGGGACCCTAGGGGGAAGTGACCATGCCCTCATAGAATTCCTTTTGAGATGGGGAGCCAAGGAAGCTTGTAGCCAGACGCGGATGTTGGATTTTCGTAGGGCAAACTTTAATAAACTCAGAGACATGATGAGTGTCATACCATGGACGAGAATGCTGGAAGGGAAGGGAGCATGTGAAGGGTGGGCGCTACTCAAACAAGAGCTATTGCATGCTCAATCAATGACTATCCCAGAAATACGAAAACACTGCAGGAGCTCTAAGAAGCCTATTTGGATGAACAGAGAACTTCAAGAGGAACTAAGAAACAAAAGGAAAATGTTCAGGAAATGGAGGGAAGGACAGAGCTCTAAAGAAGAGTACCTACAGGTTACTAGGCATTGTAGATCAATCATAAGAAAGGCCAACGCTGAGAGTGAGCTAAGATTGGCCAGGGAAGCCCATTGTAACAAGAAAAGATTTTTCAGTTATGTGAGGAGGAAACGTAAAGTAAAGGAGGCAATAGGCCCACTGTTGGGTGCGGATGGACAAACTCTAACGGAAGATGCAGAGAAAGCAGAAAGGCTTAGTGCCTTTTTTACATCTGTTTTTTCCCACAGGTCACAGATGTGTTTAGGCACATCTAGAGATGGCCATAGCCAAAGGACAGTGTCTGGGTGGCAGGTTAACATGGATAGAGAGGTTGTCGAGAGGCATTTAGCTGCACTGGATGAGTTCAAATCCCCTGGTCCGGATGAAATGCACCCGAGAGTACTCAAAGAACTTTCCAGAGAACTTGCACAGCCCTTGTCCATCATCTTCGGAACCTCTTTAAGGACTGGAGATGTCCCAGAGGACTGGAAGTGAGCAAATGTTATTCCGATCTTCAAAAAAGGGAGGAAGGATGACCCGGGAAACTACAGACCAGTGAGTCTGATCTCTGTTGTGGGGAAGATAATGGAGCAGGTTAATATCGGGAGCGATCTGCAAACATCTGGAGGACAATTTGGTGATCCAAGGAAGTCAGCATGGATTTTTCTCCAACAGGTCCTGCCAAACCAACCTGGTTTAAGTTGAAGGACTGCAATCTGGATTTTCAGATAGTTAGGTGGATAGGGAATTGGTTAGAGAACCGCACTCAAAGAGTTGTTGTCAATGGTGTTTCAATAGGCTGGAGAGAGGTGAGTAGCGGGGTACCTCAGGGCTTGGTGCTCGGCCCGGTACTTTTTAAACATATTTATTAATGATCTAGATGAGGGGGTGGAGGGACTACTCATCAAGTTTGCAGATGACACCAAATTGGGAGGACTGGCAAATACTCCAGAAGATAGAGACAGAGTTCAACGAGATCTGAACACAATGGAAAAATGGGCAAATGAGAACAAGATGCAATTTAATAAAGATAAGTGTAAAGTTCTGCATTTGGGTCAGAAAAATGAAAAGCATGCCTACTGGGTGGGGGATACGCTTCTAGGTAACACTGTGTGTGAACGAGACCTTGGGGTACTTGTGGACTGTAAACTAAACATGAGCAGGCAGTGTGATGCAGCGGTAAAAAAGGCAAATGCCATTTTGGGCTGTATCAACAGGGGCATCACATCAAAATCACAAGATGTCATAGTCCCATTGTATACGGCACTGGTCAGACCACACCTGGAGTACTGTGTGCAGTTCTGGAGGCCTCACTTCAAGAAGGACGTCGATAAAATTGAAAGGGTACAGAGGAGAGCGACGAAGATTATCTGGGGCCAAGGGACCAAGCCCTATGAAGATAGGTTGAGGGACTTGGGAATGTTCAGCCTGGAGAAAAGGAGGTTGAGAGGGGACATGATAGCCCTCTTTAAGTATTTGAAAGGTTGTCACTTGGAGGAGGGCAGGATGCTGTTTCTGCTGGCTGCAGAGGAGAGGACACGCAGTAATGGGTTTAAACTTCAAGTACAACGATATAGGCTAGATATCAGGAAAAAGTTTTTCACAGTCAGAGTAGTTCAGCAGTGGAATAGGCTGCCTAAGGAGGTGGTGAGCTCCCCCTCACTGGAAGTCTTCAAGCAAAGGTTGGATACGCACTTTTCTTGGATGCTTTAGGATGCTTAGGGCTAGTCCTGCGTTGAGCAGGGGGTTGGACTAGATGGCCTGTATGGCCCCTTCCAACTCTATGATTCTATGATTCTATGATTCTATCTCTCACTGTGACCGTTGAACTCTAGGAGGCAGAAATCAGTTCATCTGAAGGAAAGGGCCACTTTGGGAGGCAGACTCTAGAGCATTATACCCCATTTAAGTCCCTCCCCTCCCTAAACTGCACCCTCCTCTGCCCCCCCCCCCAAATCTCCAGGTATTTCCCACCCCAGAGCTGGCAATCCTGTATGTAACCCATCACTTTAAGGTTCGAGCATGGAACACCCAATGCAAGTTCTATCACCTGGATCCAAAGAAGAAGCAGGGGGAGGGGGTCTAGGGCTGACATCCTCCAGGTGAGGCCTGGGGTTCTGCTGGAATGACAACTGACCTGCAGACCACAGAGACTGGTTTTCAGAGAGAAAACAGCTGCTTCAGAGGGTGGACTCTATGGTGTCAAACCTCCACCAAGGTCCTCTTCCTTCTCAATGCCCACCCTTCCCAGGTTTTAGGAATTTCTCCATGCTACATGGGGCAGGGACCAAGGGTACAAGGGTAATTTTAACATACATTTAGATCCTTTAAAAATGATTTATTTGATGTAGGGAGGAACCAGCTTGGCTAGTAGTTAAGAGTAGTGGCCCCTAGTCTGGAGAGCTGGGTTTGATTCCCCATTTGTCTACATGCAGCCAGATGGGTGATCTTGGGCTAGTCACAGTCTTGTTAGTGCTGTTCTCACAGAGCAGCTCAGTCAGAGCACTCTCTGCCCCACTGACCTCACAGCATGTGTGTTGTGGGGAGAGGAAGGGAAGGCACTTGTAAGCTGCTTTGGGTAATGAAAAACCAACTCTTCTTCTCATAGAATCATAGAGTTGGAAGGGCCATACAGGCCATCAAGTCCAACCCCCTGCTCAACGCAGGATCAGCCCTAAGCATCCTAAAGCATCCAAGAAAAGTGTGTATCCAACCTTTGCTTGAAGACTGCCAGTGAGGGGGAGCTCACCACCTCCTTAGGCAGCCTATTCCACTGCTGAACTACTCTGACTGTGAAAATCTTTTTCCTGATATCTAGCCTATATCGTTGTACTATGCTTTCTCAACCAAGAATCTTATGATCCCTGTTCCATTGTCAAAGGAAGTGCACATGCACACGAAAGCTCATGCTTTGAATAGATCTTTGTAGGTCTTAAAGGTACCATTGGACTCTAATTTTGTTGTACTACTTCAGACCAACACAGCTATCCACTTGAATCTTTGAGGTTTCTTGATGGCCCTGGAAGGGTTTGCCAAATGTGTAGGAGGTAATTAATTTTTAATATATATTTTTAAATTGTTAAACATTAATTGGGTGATATGCCCATATATGGTCATGTCAACTGCCCTCCAAAATGGCCAGTGATGGGCCTGGGGTTGGGTGGACAGGGGAGGGACGCTGTGTGGGCGTGTCCACACCTCTGCTTCCCAACCATATTCTGCACAATTCTGCCACTTCTGGGGTTTCTCAAAACCTGAAGAATGTTTCAGGGGTTTCTCCATGGTAAAAAAATTGAGAAAGGTTGTTCTAAGCCTTGGGGGGAGGGGGGGATCTTTGCCTGGCCCTTTAGGGTCACTTTCCAGTGAATGATGGTTCCAATGAACTGTATAGAAGTGGCAGTCTGCCGACAAACAGCCTGTACTCTAACAAACAAGAAACATCTGTCCCCCTAATTGTCCCCCTCCTCCAATGATTTATTCCCAAAGGCTGCCATTGCACATCCCTATGAATCCAATTAATTGGTCCAGTTCAGCTATTGCAAGAGACTTTTGAGTCAGTTCAAGAGGCAAAGATCTATTCCTTCTCCACGTTGTTCTTGCGGTCACTGTTTTCACAACTGACCCATTTCCATTACATCTTAGGCACATTTTCTTCTTTAAATAGAAAGGGGGGGATGAATGAAATCAAGGAACTGATGGCATTAAGTAACACCCTGCACTCCTCCCCCCCTCTCCTAATGCTGCACCTGCCCTCATCAGGATCATCAGGACTCCGGCAAATTCAGCAGGGTTAAATCCCAGGATAGAAGAACTGTCAATTCAGTTCAGGCTCAGGCAATGCTCTGGAGTCCCCTTTCAGGTGGCTGTGGGGCAGGTGGAAGAGCAAGGGCTGCTGCTGCATGAGCCAAGCAGGTGGGGTGGGGTGGGGTGCAGTGAGAAGGGGGGGGGGGCTGAATCCCCACCACTTGTTGAGCCAGGCAGCTGAAGACACTGGATTTGCAGGCTAGGATTGCCAGCTCTGGGTTGGGAAATTTCTGGAGATTTGGGAGGTGGAGCCTGAGGAAGATGGCATTTGGGGAGAGGAGGGAGGAATGGGATGAAAAGGATGAGAGCTCCACCCCACTAAGTCTTGTGGGTCCCCAGCATGTGCATCCCTATAGTCATAGTTTTAAAAGCTGTCTTTTTTTTTTAAAGTTCATCACCTAGAAATCTCTGACTGCATGGAAAGGTGGGATTAAAATCTTTTGAATAAATACAAAATAGTGATCAGAGATCCATTGGTGGTTGTCCGAATGGGGGTGGGGGGAGATGGCATTCTACACACGCTCAGGGAAACTTCCCAACCCAAAGCTGAGCTTTGGCACTGAAAACGGCTTCTTCTACTTAGCCCTGGTTCGGATGAAAGCCTTTTCCTGCCTCCCAAGCCCTTTGCACCAAAGCGAGTCAATTTTTGTCTTTTTCCATCTCTGCTGACTGTCTTGTTTCTTCTGAGCTGTCTCCTTAGGAGGAGGTTCAGCCACAGCCTGTATGCAAGGCAACGCCCGGTCTATTATGGTCCCTGCTCCGGGGCCACCATACAATCGTCCCTCTCTCATCCCCCTTAATTGTGGCTGGCCCGTGATACCCAGCAATCAGCCACGCAGGGCTCAGGAGCTATTTCCAGCCCCTAATTGAAATCTTGCTTGCCAGCCAGCCGCCAGGGCCACTAACAGAGGCCCAAAGAAGGCGTTAGGGGAGCCCGGCCCAACGGGAATGTTACCAAAATGGACTGCAAATAGAAGGCTCTGGATACAAGAGCATTATCAAAGGGGAAGGAAGGAAGGGGGTATGTGGTGGAGAAGGAGGAGGGTGAGGGGAGAAGAGGGTAGAGGGATGAAACTGAGCACAATTCTACTCTGTGCATATTGGTTGGATTTGGGGTCCAGATCCATGTTCCAGGAGGAGAAAGGTCATAGGGTGATGGAACAGAAGACAGGAGTCGGCCGGGTTCCCACAGCCTGCTCGTGCTTTTCATGTGTCTGTATTTATTTATCTATTGATATTCAATTTTTTAGACCACCACTCCTGGAAAAAACCAGCTCGTGTCAGTTTACTTAAATCTAAAATCCCATAAAACAGTAAAATATCTCAGTAAAACCCAAGATGGGTGTAAAAACACAACAGGGTGACCCATTAGACCGTTCCCACCCCTGACCCCCGCATCTGATAGTCGCAGTCAGCTACAAGGAATGTCCCAGCAACTTTTCCAAGCCTGCACAGGGAGGGAGCAATTCTTCTTAGCCCGGCTTCAACCAAATGCCTGGCGGAAGAACTCTTGTCTTACAGGCCCTGCGGAAGCTCCGTCAGGGCCTTAGGTCTTCTGGGAGCTCATTCCACCAGGTTGGGCCCAAGAGCGAAAAGGCCCTGGCCCAGGTCGAGGCCAGGTGTACCTCCTGGGGGCCGGGGACAACCAGCAAATTCTGCGAGGGGCATAAGGAGTCCCTCAGATAAGTGGGGCCCAGGCCGTGGATAGCCTTGAAGGTAAGTACCAAAACCAGTGCTCTGCCCATGACAGGGTGTGGGAGTAGAAGACCATGGGAACCTTCCGGCCGTCTGGGAGATGGTGGCTCAGAACAGCACCGATACTGTATGGAGAGATGTTGCAGACAAGGACAACTGGCATGGCTTCATCAAAGTGAACAAGCCCCTGTCTGATGAAAGCAGATGCTTGATCGCAGTGAAGGCAGGCTGCTGAGCTGGGCCCCAAGACCACAGTGACTTCATGTCCAGCAGGTGGCGAAGCTTTCTTGGGCAGGAACGAGTGGTAGAAGTTATCAAGGGACCAAGCCCTATGAAGATAGGTTGAGGGACTTGGGAATGTTCAGCCTGGAGAAAAGGAGGTTGAGAGGGGACATGATAGCCCTCTTTAAGTATTTGAAAGGTTGTCACTTGGAGGAGGGCAGGATGCTGTTTCTGCTGGCTGCAGAGGAGAGGACACGCAGTAATGGGTTTAAACTTCAAGTACAACGATATAGGCTAGATATCAGGAAAAAGTTTTTCACAGTCAGAGTAGTTCAGCAGTGGAATAGGCTGCCTAAGGAGGTGGTGAGCTCCCCCTCACTGGAAGTCTTCAAGCAAAGGTTGGATACACACTTTTCTTGGATGCTTTAGGATGCTTAGGGCTAATCCTGCGTTGAGCAGGGGGTTAGACTAGATGGCCTGTATGGCCCCTTCCAACTCTATGATTCTATGATTCTATGATTCTAAGTTAAGCAGGCCCAGGAAAGCTTGTAGGTCATGCTCGGATTGTGGTGGTGGAGCTTGCTAAATGGCTTTCACCTTTGCAGGTGTCAGATGGATGCCGGCTATGTCAATGAGGAACCCCAGGAACTCAGCAAAGGAGATGGTGAGATGGTACTTTCCCCATTAATCTTGACCCAGGCTGACTGGAACCAGCAGTGGAACCAGCCATTATACAGAATAATTTGAATAAAAAACCAATGCTCAGAAAAGATACAGGAAATAGGCAGGAACTTGCTAAGTAGGGATGGGCACAAACCTGAAATTTCTGGTAAGGTTTGGGGCAACCCAGAGCTGAACCCCAAACTGAATTGAACAAAAGCCCTCAACTGACCAGTTTGGACTTCCTTTCTCTACTTCAGTGGCATTATACCCTGCTATGGTCTCCTTGCTTCCCCAACCCCTCCTCAGTCCCCAAATCTCCAGGCATTGCCCAAGCAGAAGACTGCAAGTGAGATGTTGACATTTTTAATGGTCCTGCATTTAATCTCTAAGTGGAAGAGTTCCGTTTGCTTTGCATTTCCAGAAGTTTGCATAGGAGGGAATCCTCTTTCTAGATGCATTTCTGCAAAGCAAAGCAAAGTCTTTTTGTGCTTTCACTTAAATTCCTGGTTCAAATTCAGCCAGAAATTGAACATGCCAATTAATCATCCTGGCTCTGACTTCCAGAAGGAAAAGGCACAGTGACTTTACCCTGAAGGGCAAAATGTGCCACCTTTGGGAGCTAGCTGCATGGAAAAGCCATTGCTTAAGTTTTTTCCTCCTCGTTTCTGGTACCTGAAGGGTAATGACCTTTACATTTTTTCTTGTTCTTAGTTCCAGAAAATTAACCAGGGGACAAACAATCATTTGTAATTAAAGCATATCCAAAGAATCCTATTCAGGTTTATTCAAGAATACTCCCCAGAAACCTTTTATTACTGCATTGTTAGTCAAACAATTTCACTGAAATCACCACTTGCAGCTATAGGGTTGCCCACTGGCTTGCAGGAAAATGCCCTGTGCTTTTAATAGAGATTTAATGGAGTGTAACTTACCAGTTGGTGCTATTTATTTCCATGGCCAAAGAATCATCAGCTTCCCATATCCACACTTAAGGTCTCTGTTAAAGGGACAGGACATCCCATTCCTTCCCCCCACAACCCATTGGTGATCCTGAACTCAAATGACATGCCAACCTCTGATGAGAAATGTGAACAGAATGGGAGTTCATTGTCTTCCTAGACAGGCTTTCCCTCAGAACCCTTTTTGATGCAGTGGGGGCCTCATTGCCATAGCAACCCCAGCTGAGTAGGCTGTGTGTAGGTAAACCATCAATACAGCAATGCAGGTGAGCAAGGGGACAAGTTGAGACAGGGACCCACAGCAGAGCAAGAGACACGTTGAGGCGAGCCTCGTCCCAGTCAAAAATGAAGGGGAAAGTGTGAAACCTGTAAAAGAAGCCCGGGGTGTAATTTTCTAAAGAGAGAACCACTGAGATTCAAGATTGTTAAAATACATAAATAAACGAAGCTGCCTTGTACCAAGTCAGACCATGGGTCCATCTAACTCGGTATCATCTGCTCTGAATGAACTTTATGAACTTAGGCAGATTGTGAGTGGGTGGGCTGTTAGTTGTGAGTTCCTGCATTTTGCAGGGGGTTGGACTAGATGACCCTCGAGGTCCCTTCCAAATCTATGATTCTGTGAATGTCAACAGCTCTCCAGAGGTATCAGAGGGGTCCAAGACTGGCCAGTTGAGATCCTTAAAGTGAAGTTGCCCGGGACTAGGGCAGCATCATGAGGTGCCTAAAAGATGATCCTTCCTGGCATATAGGAGCTTGCAATGACTATAGCAGCTCTGTTGATAAGTTTGGTTCTGGAGCTCCAGTTGTATATTTAAGAGCTTAAAGAACAGTTCTCACATGTGGGAAGTTTGGGCATGTGAGGTGTCTTTGGAAGGGGAGGAGGAGCCCAAATATCTGGTCTAGAACGTGTGGCAGGAGTCGGCTAGGAACATCATTGCACCTGATGTGTGACATGGAAGTGGACTCTGGTTCTGCATTTTTGATCATCCCTGAGTTGCTGTTTGACCGAGTACAGCTCAGTGGGGGACCAGAACTGGTAAAGTTTGATCTCTCCTTGATGGAGGTCCAAAGGAACTGAGTGCTGGTCCTGGGCAGAGCCTGGGTGGAGGTGGCATTCAAGAAGTTTAAAGGACTGCTGAATTTGGTTGTGGTGCTGGGGCAAAGGACCAGCCTGCTGGGGTTAGACTGGATTGGGCTCCTGAACATTACGGTAGAGGGTCTGCACCAAGTATGTGTGGGGAGCTACGATGTGCTGTTCCACTGATTCTCCTCCAACTTTGTTGGTAAACGGGGGCAGTACAAGGGTCCCCCAGTGTCGCTGGCCTTCGATCCTGGAGGGGCTCCCATATGATCCAAACCATGGTGGGTGCCATTTGCCCTTAAACCTAGGATAGAGGTAGAACTGAATCACCTTGTAGGGCAGGGGGTACTAGAACCAGTCTCACATGCAAAGTGGGAACCCCCCATTGTGACACCAGTTAATAAAAACAGAATCATTAAGATCTGTGCAGATTAAAAGTGCATGATTAACCGGATGTTGCAGCTGTACGTGTTCCCGGAAACATAAGGGGGCATTCAAGGAACCATAAAGGGGCATTTCCCTCTCTATGGGGTATTTCTGTCCCCTCTCTATGGGGTCAGAATTGGGAATGTAATGATTTTGCCACATCTTGTTGTTCTTATTGTCTGTGGTTTTAAGGGGTATACAATTGGGGTTTTTATACAGACATTTGTAACCCACCACAAGCCATTTGGGAGTGGCACGTAAGAAGTCTAATCAATCAATCAAGGTCAACAGGCTACAGTTTGGGGTCAGTGTGTTCCCATTTATATTCCAAGAGTTAATAAAGGATTTGCTTAGGGGACTCCCAGGTGTGGTCCCTTATTTTGATGATATGTTGGTGATGGTGGTTACGGAAACACATTTGTTGGAATGGTTGGCAGAGGTGTTGCAGCAGTTTGAATCTAACGGGTTGTGAGTAAAAAGGGGGAAAAGTGTGGATTTGGGACTCCACAGGTAGACTTTCTGGGATTCTTAATTGATGCAAATGGTATCTACCAACCCCAGATAAACTAAAAACAATTCAGCAGCCACCTGCCCCAGGTCAAAGCAAGAGCGCCAGGCTTTCCTGGAGCTACTTAATTTTTTATCATTCCTTCCTGTCTAAGAGCCTCTTGTGGCGCAGAGCTTGCTGGGTAAAATGGTAATGACTGGGGAAGGCACTGGCAAACCACCCTGTATTGAGTCTGCCATGAAAACACTAGAGGCCGTCACCCCTAGGGTCAGACATGACTCGGTGCTTGCACAGGGGATACCTTTACCTTTACCTTTACCTTTACCTTTACCTGCCTAATAAGGCCTCTATAGCAGAGCCACTGAATAGACTACTGGATAAGAGGGTGGCGTGAACATGGATGCCTCTGCATGCCCATGCATTCATGGCAGTAAAACTATTGTCATCGGGGAGCGTTTTACAGCACTACAATGAGGCACTACCCCTGGTCCTGGCATGTGATGTGTCCCCCCACAGGGTGGGGGTGGTACTGAGTTACCATCTGGCCATTGGGAAAGAGGCCCCCAAACCTTATTTTTCCTGCACCTTGTCTGGGGCAGAAAGAAATTACGCACAAATAGATAATTTCTGGCCATAGTAGCAGGGGTCTATGAATTCCACGATTTTTGTTATGGCTGCCCACTCACAATTTTGACTGATCACAAGCCCATACTAGTGTTGTTTGCCCCCCATTGGTTAATGGAAATTTTTTTGTCTCCCCAGGTGCTCTGATGGGCAATATTCCTGAGCGCCTATGACTGTGAGTTAGAACATCAGCCATGGGCAGGAATGGGAAATGCTGATGACCAGGAGAAGGTCAGGGAGTCAGGTGGTCAGGGTCCTAGGGTGTTTGTACCTTTTGATACTGTATATATTAGGAACTACAGGAGCTGCACTGTGAGGTTGCCCATGGAATTCTAGGAGGTGACAGGGTTGGTATCATACAGGGCTGTTACACCTGATGGGCATTGTGTGTATAGGCGACACATGTACCGAATTAGTTCCAGGACACAATCCAGAATTGCAAGGGTGCGACCCAGGTCCGGAGTGTCTGGTGGAGCCCTGGGAGCCTAAAGACTGAGAAAATCAGGCACTGGAGTTCACGGGGGATCCTGTGAGTGCAGATAGAGGCCCTGAGGACCACAGGTCGATGGGGCTGGGGGGCCTAGCTCTGGAAGGGCCAAACAAGGCTAATATCACTCCCTGATGCTCCACCAGGGTGCAAGCAAAGCCCAGATATTTGCAGGACCTCATGAGATCAAACTAGCTAGAAAAATCATTAATGCTTGGCATGGTCAGCGGCAAAAGGAAGTGTGGTCACCAAAGGATCCGCTGGCTCAACACGATCAAAGCCGACACAGGGATGACCATGAACCAACTAAAAGAAGCAGTCAGAGACAGGGGCGCATGGCGAAGACTTTCCTATAAAATCGCCGAGGGTCGGACACAACTGAACAGATGACATCATCATCATCATCATCACTCATCATCATGGAATAGGGGGAAGGGGTGTAATGTATTGAATTGGGTACCTGCCCCTTTAAGAGCTCGGAGAAAAGTTCCCGTGCATGGGAAATTTTAGTGTGCATCTAGCCTATATATATACCAAGTTGTTCAGATGTAAAACTGAAAACTGAAAGAAAGAACTGTAAAAATCAACTTTAAAAAGAAACACAACCCCAAGAAGAAAAGGCAAACAATGCTGCCCCTCAGATAAAAGAAGAAACACTGAAAAAACAGTAAATCCCAAAGCACCCCCAAAACCCACCCCACCTCACCCCACCCACAGAAACCAAAAGAAGAGTTTGGAAGGAGTGATTAGGAAGAGAAGGGGAAAAAAATATCAGAATCCCTCCGTCAAACCATTGATGTCCTACAAGCTGCCAGAGTAAGCTTTCAAGATATTTGCAGAAGGCAATGGTTAGCTGGAAGCAATTAGCTCAGTTGCAAAGAGGTTAGTTTTTAAGATCTTTGCAGAAGACAAAGGTTAACTGGAGGCCACTAGCTCACTTGCAAAGTGCTCAGGTTGCAGATGCAATGCTGCGATTGGCTGGCTGGAGCAGGCTGTTAATCAATTATCCACGTATAAGCCAAGAAGGTCTTTTAAGTGCTAAAAACTGTGCTGGAAAACTCAGCTTATATGCGAGTATATACAGTATATTAATCAAAAATAGTTGTTAAAAAAAAAGAAAACATTGCAAGGAGGAGGTGAGGTTGCCTGATAGGTGGAGGTTTATGTTCTGCACGTTCTAGGTGTGAACCTGACTTGGCTCAAGACTGTTGTGCACAGAGAGTCCTCCTCTTAGGGTTGCCAGCTTCAAAGTGGGGCACAGAACCCACACCAAACTATGAGCTAGTGCCTGTTGTTTTACAGCACACAACGGGCTTTACGACTAGTCACAAATAGTTTTGTTATTTATGCCAACTGGATTAATTAATTCTTCAGTCACTTGTGTGACAATCCTCAGTTTGGGGATTGTCTGTCTTGAGTCTTGCCACAGTGGATGTTGAGTTGACGCAAAGGTATAAAAGTTCTATCAGAAGTTAGCAGTTCAGCCCCCTCCAAAGCATTCTTAAGCTTCAGGTCTGGAGATTCAATATGGAAAAACTGATGAGCTTCAGACAACATCTGTGGAGAACATTTTCCACTTCAGCCATTCTCTCTCTCTCTCTCGCTCATTTTTTCAAAAGCTGGTGTGCTGAACAGTGAAATATTCCAAGGAAGAGAGAACAAAACAAAATATCCCTATGGCTGTCTGTAAGCAGAAAAGAAATGTGTGATTAAGAGCAAAATCAGCCCTTCAGAACAAAAGGAAGGAAAATGTTTAAATCAATGCCTAGTTTGCCTGGAAATTACACCCTTTTGTTTTGAAGTCCTGGAGACGGAGAATAGCTTTCTGCTTTGCTTTCCTGAAGTGAAATTTGAAGCAAATTTTGAGGGGAGGGGTGTCTTCATAAGGCAAAATGTCTGAGGAATTTTGAGGGAAGCCAAAAAGAGTCCAAGAAGGCTGGTAACAGTCTTCAGGCTGGGGGAACGGGAGTGGTTTCCACACATCCTAAAATTGTCACTAGATTTTGCCTCAAGTAAAATTCAAAGCAAATTTGGAAGTTGAAAAATCTGAGGAATTTTGAGGGAAGCCAAGAGTTTCAGTATGCTTTTTCAGGGACAGGAATGGTCATGGACATCCTCAAGGGGGGAAGGGATAGCACAGTAATCCTGTTCACAAGTTACAGTGGACACACAATCAGTGTATGGTGTACATTTGATGTTTCTTTAGTGCATCAAGTAATTCTCATGTTACAATGCACCACTGTTTTGTTCACAAGTCATTCTAAATCAGACTCGTGGTCTTCTCAGACTGGCAGAAGCTCTCCAGGGTCTCAGGCAAACATTACCTTCTGCTTGGTCCTTTCAGCTATAGATGCTGGGACTTGAACCTAGGATTCAAGGGCATGTGTTGCTTTTTTACCTGTGCAGTGGGTTTTGTTCAACAACACACTGGGCCATGGGTAGGGCAGTTGCTATTGCCGCAGGCTCTGAACTTACTGGATGACTAGCACAGACCCATTATGCACGGCAGCTGCCACGCTGGGCTACTGCCTGGCATTGCACTGGGGTACCATGCCCTGGCACTTCCTGTGTACTCATGGGGAGGGAATCCCCTGGAGTATGCGGGCTACCCTGGCGTAGCATGCGTGCACAAAATGCCAGGGTTGGAAACCCAGGCATGCCGCCTGGAGGTGGCAGCATCGGGGGGGAGTGGGGGAAATGGGCCCCCCACCACATAATGGCGGGGAGCAGCATGCCGCTCTCCCATCAAGGTGGGGGTGGGGGACTCCCTGGCCAGCTCCGTGGCTCCGTGGCTGGGCCGAAAGGCTTGGTTCTGCTGATTATGCACAGCTGTGGCCTGACCCAGCCCCCACTGGCGCTGGTGGTATCCCAGGGAATGTGGAAAATTCCGCGTTCCCTTGCTGCAGGTCTTCCGGGGCTCTGCGCCGGGCCAGGGCTGGGATGGTGGCAGCGTAGTGCACAATTGGGGCTGCCCTGCTGGCGTCATCCAAGTTTTCCTGCCCCGTGCATAATCGGTCAAAGTCATAGATACCTCAGGGTCATGGTCAGGTTAGCATCATATTAAAACAATCTCTTTTTTGAGAATATGTGTTGTGTTTGTACCTGAGCAGTTGGTGGCAGTCATTATATCATCTATAAAGTCAATGGTTGAACACATATGTGGTACAGTCTGAACCATTCCTTGATCACAGTCTTGTCCAGAATTTGTTTTACACAGGCCAGCCAGTTTCTACAGAGGTCACCGAATAGAGCATAAAGGACGTTACATTTGGATGCGGTGGTTCCCTTTAATTATCTTGGCTAGTAGCCATGGATGAATGGAACTCTGCTCCTGGAATCTGGCAGCCCACCTTCCAAAGTAGCCATTTTCTCCATGAGAAGTGGAATAATTGTGGGCAAGGGAGAATAACCTCTCTCTTTTATCTATCCCATGCATAATTTCGTAAAATTATCTTGTCTCCCTTGTATACAACTTTCCCTGCCTCCCAGTCCTGTGTTTGGGATTCCTGGAGGGGCAAGAGGGATAGGTGCAAAGATCCACTAACTCTGTTGGTGGAACATTGGATCAAGTTCCACATGAAAAGGGCTCAAAACTCATTGGGCAGGGAATGCAAGTGTATTATATGCCTCCGTGCGGAATCGGTCTTAGAGCCAAATAACTTGAGAATTCCATCCACAGAACTCAAGTCCCCGTACTCAGGCCTGGTTTAAGGACTGGTGGGGCCCACAGTACTACAGCCAGAGCAGGGCACTTGTAGTTGGATCCTCATGGATCCTCAGGGTTTTTGCACTAGGACACCCCAAATGCACCAGATGTTTATGTAAGGTCAATCCAAGACATAAGACCAACAACCCTACCCACACTAACTTGGCAGCAGGCACAACTGAACATGCAGGCAAACATGCTGAGGATAAAATTTAGAGTCCAGTGGCCAACTAAGTTTTATTCAAGGTGTGAACTTTTGTGTGCATGCACACTTCCTCAGATACACACTTCCCCTCTCCATATACACACATGTACACATGCAGAATCACATCCCCACATGAATGGTGCTAACCCCCATGGCAGACGGGCAGCCAGCAGTGTGTGTGTGTGTATGTGTGTGTGTGTGTGTGTGCGCATGCGCAGAGATCCCAATCCTCCAGCGGGGCCTCAGTCCATATTGAGCGAACCAAGTCAGATTCCCTCCTTCCCTTGCATGATTTCAGCTCCCCTCTCCTCCACTGCCCTCCATGCCATTTGTGCTGCTGCTGGTGCTGCACAGGTGAGGGGTGTCTGCAGCAGCTCCGGGCCCCGTTGGCCAAAGAGACTGAGGCCCAGGAGAGAGCACAGCAACTGGTGGGCTTGAGGGAGCTGGCAGTTTTCTTGGGGGGAAGAGGGGAGCCCTGTATGGGGTCCCTGAAAGTGCAGGGCCATGGCACATACTACATGTGCTACGTTGTTAAACCGGCTATGCCTGTGCTCATCCCCCATCCCAGCAAGAAATGGCTTTGCTTTCCTATGGATCTAATGAAACCCACATTGGTATTATATGGATCTTGCCATGGGGGAGGAGGAGTGGCTGCACACTTGGAGAGGATGGAGGGGAGAAGCAGCCACGTCATTCAGGGAATCTTGGCAGAAAAGGGGCTTCCTTGATTCACTGCAGCTGGGTCAGCCTTGGAGAGACAATGAGAAGTGTTCATACAGCCGTTCAAGAGATGGAGAACTGAACCACACATACCATTTGCAACTTGATTTGAGGGAGGGGGACCTACAAAAAAGAGGAGGGAAGGTCCCCTTGAATGTCTTTTTTAAAGGTAGGTAGGTAACTGGGAGAAAATTTGGTCGGCGGATTCCATCCCATCAGTTTGACCTGATTTCAGGCAAGAAAGAAGAGAATGAAACCCAGATGCCACGTGTCTCAAATTCTGGGAGTTGTGGTCTGGCAGAAAACCACTGGTGCTGCTGACAGATCAAAAGAGCAAGTTAAAATAAAATCAAGGAAGGCTGTTTATTCTTCCAAGGGCCTTCCCATTCTTTGCCTTTGATGACATGAGCCGGACACAGGGCCTTCCAGACACATACCTGCAACTGATGCAACCATCGTCTAGCAGCAAGACCCCCCCCCCCCAAAAAAAAATTCCTGGCTTTTAACAAGTCCCTTTTTTTCCTCCAGTGTCAAGGCTATATCACTTTACATGACTCCTCCAAGCAAAGTAAATTCCTCTGCATCTAGAAATCTTGCATGTAAAGGTGACAATGATTCTCCCTGAGATTTAGCTCTCTACAAGCAAGGATCTGTGAAAAACTTGTAGGGCAATTCCCTTGCAGTCTGACTTTTGACAGTCCTCTACAGCCACCTTTCTCTACCTTTTCCTCCTACTGCTACCTCCTCCTTCTATCTGCTTCATTCTACATCCTATTCTCCATTCCCAGCACTGATCCGCAGGTCCCCTTTGTCTTCCCTCAATCTGCAATCCTCACCCCTCCACCCCACGTTGTTTGCCTGGCCATCCCTCTCATGACCACACTTAATACCTGCCCTCCCAGCCACCTTCCACTGACCACTCTGTGGGCCCTTCACTCACCAGCAAGGCTATCCCTCTCCAAACCATTCTGCCCTCAGATCTTTCTGCCTCCAACATTGTGACCCTACTCCCTTCCCTTACTCTCCTGTAGTTCCAATAACGAAGTCGTGTTTTTGAACATGCAAACAAAGTCTCCTTTATATGAAGGGATTAACACATATTTACCTCCAGGATGGAGGTCCTGTAGCTGGGAAGTAAGAGGGCGGGACAGGAAGTGCACTTACTCGTCCTGGCTGGGACTCAACTTATGACCGCGCCCCAGGACAGGAACCATAGATGCCTCACTAACTTTGGAGGCACAGGTCAAAATGCCTGCCCGGCATTTTCCCACCTTCGCCAGGCCTACTAGTGTCCTACCTGTCCTCTGAACACCTGGCCACAGTGATCCATGCAACGGTCACCTCCAGAATAGATTTCTTTAACTTGCTCTACATGGGCCTGCGCTTGTCCTTGATCCAGAAATTTCAGCTGGTGCAAAATGCTGCTAGGGTCCTCACAGCATGATGACATCTGCATTGGTTGCCGATTGCAGCCCTGATCCGGTTCAAGGTTTTGGGTTTGACCTTTAAGGCCCTTCGTGGTCTGGGACCCACATATCTGAGGGGCTTTGTGCTCTGGGAGTACCAACTTGCTAGTCATCCCAGCCCAGAGAAGCTCACCTGGCATCAACCAGGGCCAGGGCATTTTTGGTCCTGGCCCCTACCTGGTGGAGTGAGCTCCTGGCAGGCCCTGCGGGAGCTTTCTGTGTTCCGTGGGCCTGCAAAACAGAGCTCTTCCATCAAGTTGAGGCTGGGGCCTGAGAGGAAGATCAGATTGGGCCCTCCCTTGTTGCTAAGCAGAAGTATGCCAGAGCCATCTATGGCACTTGGTTATGGCTCCCTCTTGCCACTTCCTCTACTGTGGTTATGGGGGTAGTTGTTATGGGGGGGATGAGTAGTGATTTACACAGCCATATTTCTTGCTCCTTTGTTGTAATTTGATGTCCTGTTTTTGATATTTTAATGGGGTTTTACTGGGGGTTTTAATTGTGGACTATTGTAACCCACCATGAGCCAGTTCCAGGAGTGGTGGGAATAAATATCTAAATCTAAATCTAAATGACGACGACAACAACAACAACAACAATAATATTTCTCCCCAGTTTTATCTGCAATTCGGGAGGGGGAGGGAGTTTTCTGAAAAAGCTCCATTTTGTCTACAGGGCCCCAATCCATGGATTTAAGTATCCTCAGAAAGAGCCATGTTTACTAATAGGTAATTTTGTTTTGTATATTATTTATTTATTTGGTTCATTTTTATTCTGCCCTTCCTCTGAAGAGTTCAAGCAACACATAATATTCCTTTTCCTTTCATTTTATCCTTGTAACAATACCACGGTGGCTGCTCTTGTCCATTGGAGATTCATGTGTTTCCTTAACCCCTATTTTCATTAATCCCTCTGCAGAATATGGATGGCTAGGGGAGCCTGTGCTTCCCCCATTGCTCAGGGCCATGGATGGCTGCCACATCCTGATCTGTGCCCCAAAGAGATGGGTGCAAGAATATGGCAACAGCAAGTTCTTTTGCTCTGTACTCCTTCAGGAGACTGGATTACTCCAGGCATTTTATTGTCACCAAGGTTGCAGGCAGAATGATGTGTTTGCCATTCGGAATTCAACCCTGCACTCCACCATGGAATCCGGGGTCTTCATCCTGGGAATGGTGTTTCATCAGACTGGAGGGAGGTGAGTAGCGGGGTACCTCAGGGCTCGGTGCTCAGCCCGGTACTTTTTAACATATTTATTAATGATCTAGATGAGGGGGTGGAGGGACTACTCATCAAGTTTGCAGATGACACCAAATTGGGAGGACTGGCAAATACTCCGGAAGATAGAGACAATGAGATCTGAACACAATGGGCAAATGGGCAAATGAGAACAAGATGCAATTTAATAAAGATAAGTGTAAATTTCTGCATCTGGGTCAGAAAAATGAAAAGCATGCCTACTGGATGGGGGATACGCTTCTAGGTAACACTGTGTGTGAACGACACCTTGGGGTACTTGTGGATTGTAAACTAAACATGAGCAGGCAGTGTGATGCAGCGGTAAAAAAGGCAAATGCCATTTTGGGCTGTATCAACAGGGGCATCACATCAAAATCACAAGATGTCATAGTCCCATTGTATACGGCACTGGTCAGACCACACCTGGAGTACTGTGTGCAGTTCTGGAGGCCTCACTTCAAGAAGGACGTAGATAAAATTGAAAGGGTACAGAGGAGAGCGACGAGGATGATCTGGGGCCAAGGGACCAAGCCCTGTGAAGATAGGTTGAGGGACTTGGGAATGTTCAGCCTGGAGAAAAGGAGGTTGAGAGGGGACATGATAGCCCTCTTTAAGTATTTGAAAGGTTGTCACTTGGAGGAGGGCAGGATGCTGTTTCTGTTGGCTGCAGAGGAGAGGACACGCAGTAATGGGTTTAAACTTCAAGTACAACGATATAGGCTAGATATCAGGAAAAAGTTTTTCACAGTCAGAGTAGTTCAGCAGTGGAATAGGCTGCCTAAGGAGGTGGTGAGCTCCCCCTCACCGGCAGTCTTCAAGCAAAGGTTGGATACACACTTTTCTTGGATGCTTGAGGACAGTGGTCCCCAACCTTTTTATCACTGGGGACCACTCAACGCCGGGGACCAATCACCGGGGACCACTCAACGCCTTTTACTGATGCCCGGTGTGGGAAGGGGTAGTTTACTCCTCTACTCTCAACCACTGCCCTAACGCTCTCTGATCGCTATGGTAATGTTTAAACATCCCTTCAAAAAAAGATACAGACACGCCACAACAATGAAGTGTGTTGTAAAGGGCTGGGGGGGATGAAGTAAAGGGACAGGGGGGGAGAGAAGACGTCCTTCGGGGCCCACCTCCAATTAGTCAAAGGACCACATATGGTCCACGGCCCACAGGTTGGGGATCGCTACTTTAGGATGCTTTGGGCTGATCCTGCGTTGAGCAGGGGGTTGGACTAGATGGCCTGTATGGCCTCTTCCAACTCTATGATTCTATGATTCTATTCTATGATTCTATGAACCCCCGCAGTGACCATTGAGGGCATTCAGGTCCCCAAACTTGTTGTGGCTGATGGAGAATACCCTCTAAGGCCCTGGCTCATGAAGCCATACAACCGCATGCAACATGGCAGAGAGGCAATTCAACATGAAGTTCTGTTGCACCTGCCATGTGGTGGGCATACCTTCAGCCGTCTCAAGGACTGCTGGTATTGCCTACTGGTGCAGCTGCCAGTGTTCCTTGAGAATGTTACCCCCAATTAAACAGGGACATTGGGAGCAGTTTATTGTCCCAAATGGTACAAGAAGAGTAACTGAGCCACAAGAAACCTCAACTGGATGCTGAAAGAAGAAAAAATTGAAAGGGGACAGGGTCAATTCAGCATTGGCCCCGTCCCTGTGGAATGTTCTGCCAAAAGAGATCAGGACCCTGCAGGACCTTAACCAGTTTCACAGGGCTTGTAAAACAGAGCTGTTCCATCAGGCCTATAGTCAAGGTCCAATAGGACATCAAGAGCTGGCCTCACTGCTGAAATCAGAGGGAAGACCTGCCCTCCAAAGTTCTTACCCCCCCCCCTCTGCATGGTCAAATTATTTGGGGTAGCTATAATTTCTAAATATGCTTACAGGTTTATATTCTTTTATACTATGGGACTGATGACTGTTTTAAACCATGTTACCCAACCTGTGCTATCCAGGAAGGATAGGCTACAACAATAAAGATTATTATCATCATCATCATCTTACATCTTACAGTTGCTAAGTGGCTTTGGACAAGGGCAGCACTGACAGCAGACACTGCTAGGAAGACTGGAGAGGGGGTCCTTCAAGGATGTGGGCCTACCCAAGGAAGACGCAAAAAATAACTCCCCAAACGGTGGAATTTTATGGTAGGACCAGGGCTTTGAAAGGGGGCCCTGCACCCCTCAGGGACCCCCACCATGCGGGGACCTCCCCGCCCGCCGAGTCCCCAGCTTCCCTGCGGGCCTTGGAGCAGGCCCACCGTGTCCCCGACGTGGCAGGCCTGCTCCAAGGCCCGCAGGATAGCCTCCCCCAGCCACCCCCTCCTGCCGAGTCCCCGGCTTCCCTGCAGGCCTTGGAGCAGGCCTACCACATCTCTGATGGAGCGGGCCTGCTCAGAGGACCGCTCGGAAGCCTCCGCCACCTGGGCTGCTCCCCGCCAAACTCCAGCCAGTCAGGTAATGAGCCAATCAGAAAGTGCTTTGCATTTTCCAACTGGCCCCTCACTCGAATGACTGGAATTCTTATCAGTCCGGGTGAAGGGCCAATTGGAAGGGCCCCTCACCCGGATTGGCCCCGCCCACTTCTCTGCCCACTTAAGTCTTAATCAGTTATGAATACTGCTCCCAGCGGTTTCAGATTGTAGAAGACAGTAAAGCGGAATCTTGGGAGGGAGGTATCTTTTCCATGCACATTTACAGTCCCCCAGATAAACACGTGCAACTATAAACATAAAGACTGATAAATATACACAACGTGTGCAATTTAAACTTGGGATATCCCAGTGAAACTGACTTCCTACTGTCTTTAGTCTGCAGCTGGTGATGGGCTGCTGCAGACCAGTTTGTTCCAGTTTTGAGGTGACTTTCTCACACTTTTTCTTTCTCTTTTTCTGAAGATAGATCAAAATAGATAGCCGTATTGGCCTGTCTGTAGCTGTGGAGAAGAGGAAGAGTCCAGCAGCATCTTAAACTCTAACAAAAATTTGTGGCAGGGGAGGAGTTTCCGTGAGTCCCTGCTCACTTCTCGCAGTCACATCTTAGCCTACATGACTTCACCACAGTTTCCAACAGGTTTCTAATCTGGTTCATTTTTCCTTCCATTTTCCTTTTCCCCTTCAGGGGCTCTTCTCAGGCAGAGGATTGCACAGTCTGTCTTCCACTGTAGCTGTAATGGGACACTTCCTTCCAGGGCTGTCTCAGCGCAGGGGCCTGATGGACACTTGCCTGGGGGACCCCAGAGCTAGGGGCCCCATGCTAATCTGTGCATGTTAAGTGACTTGCCATAAATAAATACAACTACGCAGTAGTCTAGACCAGGGGTAGTCAAACTGCGGCCCTCCAGATGTCCATGGACTACAATTCCCAGGAGCCCCCTGCCAGCATTCGCTGGCAGGGGGCTCCTGGGAATTGTAGTCCATGGACATCTGGAGGGCCGCAGTTTGACTACCCCTGGTCTAGACTATACTGAGCTATAAAATAATATTTGCTGCAACGTTATTGTGTTACAAATGGACATTGTGGCTTACTGAGTATTATTGTATTTTTCAAGCCTTGTGTATTGTCCAAATGTGTATCATGATGATTAGTTGCTGCTGTACAGTCTGGTTTTAATGTTTTAACACCAATTTTGTTGAAGTGCAAATAAAATAAATACATGTTTAATATTATCGACCATTTACTTTTTATCCCTGTGAGTGGTTGACGTTAGGGGTCCCAGCACATTGGTTTGCCCGGGGGCCCATAATGCTGTTAAGACAGCCCTGCTTCCTTCCCTTTAGTTCTTGTTAAAGCATTCCTGGTGATGCATGACATGACTTCCACTTATTTGCTTCCTCTCAGGAGCACCCAGGGTTCTGAGCACAGAATCCATTCTTCCTTGCAGCCTCCGTTCTCCTGAAATCATTCCTTGTGATGATGGGGTAGTTAGGAAGGCTAAGTCTATGTGTGCAGACCTTGGGCGATTTTGGACAAGCCACAGCCTTCACAAATGCCAGTGCGGGTTAAACTCAGAGCACACACTCAATCCACAGGAAACCTTCCTAATGATTAGTGGAGCCCTTCTGCAATAGAATCAGCTGCCTATAGACAAGAAGGGCAAAACGTCCCCCTCTGGGGATCTTCTCTGTATTCTAGAACCCTGTTAATCTCTGAAGAGTTTTCAACATTTGGAGAAGGAAATATTCCGGGGAAGAGAGTAAAGATGAGCCAGTTTGAAGAATGAGATCTGTGCAGAAATGTGGGGAGAAGGTCCTAACTCCTTGTGGAGGTTTTCCACCAACATTACAGTCTCGATTGTTAGGCAGTTCAGCAAATCCTGAACACATCCCATAATTGAAAGCAGATGAGTGTTTGCTGCTGAAAAATGAAACTCAAGCCATGAGGAATTTCTGTCAGCTCCTAAGCCCAGTTTGGTCTCCCCCTTTTCCTTCCCCATTCCGCCCTCCCTCCCTTGTTCTTTCCCTGCCTCCAGTGCAAGGGTTTTTTAGTTCTGGCCACCCTCCTCAACCTCCCGCCCCTTCTACCTCCTTCAAAGATCAGCTGATGTGGCTGGCTCCCACACCAAACGCACACAAAAGAGGAAAAGGGGTCTGCTGGTGTTTCCAGCGGGGAGGAGCTGACACGTCTGCAGGCCTCCAGTTTGGCATCTGGGTCTGGGAGACAGTTATCCACGTCGGCAACTGTGGCTAGGGGAGGGGAAAGGAATTTCGCAAGGCTGAACCTAGAGGACAGAGCATTTGCAGGCAGCAGCTCTGTTCCTACAGAAACGTGGTACTTGGGGCCGGGCCCTGGCTCTCCTGCTAGGGATGCCAGAATTACAACTGACCTCTAGGAAATAGAGATCCCCCTGGAGAAAATGGCTGCTTTATAGGGAGGAGTCCATGGCATTTTACCCTGCTGAGGTCCCTCCCTGAACCTAGGGTTGCCAGCTCCAGGTAAGGGATATCTGGAGATTTTGGGGATAGAGCCTGAAAAGAGTGGAATTTAGGCAGGGACTTCAGTGGAGTATTATGGCATAGACCCCTACTTCCAAAGGGGTCATTTTCTCCAGATGAACTAATCTCTGTCACCTGGAGATCAGTTGCAGCTGCAGAAGACCTCCAGCCACCAACTGGAGGTTGGCAACACTGCCCAAACTCCATCCTCCGCCAGACTCCACCCCCAAATCCACTTATTTCCGAAGCCAGAGCTGGCAAGCCTATGCCTCTAATACTACAGGGCCGAACTGCACCCCCCTTTAGAGATCGTTAAATTCCGCCCAAGTTGGTGACAGGAGGCTGGAATGTTCAGCCATAGCTCAGATCATAAACAATTACTTTGTCTGAAGGGCAGGGGAGCCAGCCAATGCTTGTCATGGATGGAAATATGTCAGAGCAGTGCCTGCGGCCATTTTGTTGCTGCACCCATCAGGTCATAACAAAATTCTAAATGTTTTGGGGATCCTTGGGAGAGAGTATCTCTGAGTGTGTGGAGAGTATCTTTTCCTCATCACTGAATAACAACAGCCAGCCCATTTACTTCCTACTGGGAAGTAGGAGACACCCCCAAGACACACACACACACACACACACACACACACACAAACACCATTGTATCCAGGACTGATAACCCACAGGGGAATAACTTTTGGGTGAACACCAGCACATCAGTGTGCACAAATAAAGGGTGACATCATGGGCCCCTGAACCCTTTGAGCCTGCAGGCCCCTTTGGAATTCAGGCCCAGCACAGTGGGCTGCACAAAATGGCTGGTTTCCTAGCTTGTGGCCAAGTCCACTGAGGCAGGAGGGGAAATGCACAGACCACCCCTCAGGAGTTCATGAGTACTCCCGGGGATCTGCAGACCCCTAGTTGGGAATCCCTGATCTAGAGATTTAGATCCACTTTTCTTGCCAGTGGAGAGAACTCCTTTCTGGGTGTCCACAAAGTGTTAAGTAGGTGGGGCCAGATAGGGTTTTTGCTCATCCAGGCTTCTGATTGGCCATTGAGATCTCCAAAAATGTTGCTTCACCAACTGCTGCTGCCACATCTCAACAAACTATGACTGACAGTAAGCTGCAGCAATCATGCTCTGACTGGCTCTGCTTCCTGTAGCAGCCATTTTCATTGCTCCCCACCCCCCTCCTGAGAGGAGTTCTCTCATGTTTTCTTCACCTGGGAGGGGAAACGGCCTGCATGCCTACTCCCACTTTAAACAGCCCCCTGCCTCTCCCCCTGCCCCAGTCCTCCTTGACCCTGCCTGTTAACACAGGTGGTGATGTCACTTCCAGTGACATGTCACTTCCAGGGGGTGGGGCAGGGAGGCGTGGCCATCTGACATCACTTCTGGGGTGCCGTGAAGCCTGAATAATTATTTCAGGGACTCCTCCACGGTCAATAGGTTGAAAAAGGTTGCTCTAGATAAAAGCAATGTAAAAAAAATGCTCTGAGATAACAGCAGATGCTGCCTTCCTCGTCTCCTTCTCTCCCTCTCTGCCACATTAACTTTTCTTCCTGTATGCTTCCCGCTGGGATCACACACACACACACGTACTCTCTTGACCCAACTCTCATACTCTTCTTTAAGAGCCAAACCCCCAGTGAGACGCTGGAAACTCTGATTGCAGTCCTTCGAAAGCTGTAGATAATACTGTCCGGTGATGAGAGCCAACTGGAACAATAAATGCTTTGGTGGATACATCATTTTGGAGCGCTGGAAAGGAGGAGGAGGAGGAGAAAGAGGAGGAGGGGAATTTAACTGATGTAACCCTTTCTATAGTGCCTCCCTCCTCTTAATTCAGGCACAGGAACATGACGGTGGATGCCAGGGTTCAATCCGTAGACCGGTGCCTGGACGGGTGGGAGTGGCTGCTAAAAGCTTCCTGTGCCTTCAGAACGGCTGTGTGCAAGCAGAAGGAGACACGGAATATCTCCTGGCAGTGGTTCCCCAGGATGGCAGGCAGAGGTCTTCCCCATCACCTGCTGCCCGATCACTGAACTGGAGATGCCAGGGGCTGAACCTGAGACCTTCTGCAAGCCAAGCAGAGGCTCTGCCTCTGAGCCACAGCCCCTTCACTTCCCATCCTCCGTCTAACACTAGGGGCTTATGGAAGATATGCTTTCAGAAGGAATAGTCGAAGAACTGCAAAAAAAACCTCTGCATAACTGTAAATCAACTATAAGAATAGGAAAAATGAAATGTATTTTTAATTTTTTAAACTGACAAAATCGATTTGTCATTTTTTGCTTTCCCCCGGTTGTCATAATATCTCGATGTAGGGTCTTTTGTGCCTCTTATGTGGCTGAATAATAAAAGTATTTTAAAAATCCAATGAATAAGAACAGCCCCCCTCCCAGCCAGTCTTCTCTCCACACTTTGAATAAGCTTACGCCATTTCATTTTTCAGGCTTCTTAGAACCTGACAGAACACACAAATAGAGTTGCCAGCGGCAGGTTGTGAAATAATTATTTTTATTTTATTTATAATTTGATTTCTATACCGCCGCTCTCAGTTGACTTGTGGCGGTTTGCAATAAAATGATAAAAACACAGTTAAACCCCCCAACCCCTCCTTAATACAATTGACAATTAACAAGAAGGCAGCCAAGAGGAATTCCATAAACCCTCCACCTCACCCCCCTGTTCAGCACATGGGTCAAAAGCTCTTTCCCAGAGCGCGGGTTCTGACTTGACACACACATTGGGGATCCACCAGTGGTCACTCCGGGACCCCGTACTGGCCTCAACCATAGTGGCCTCAAGAGCGCCATCTTACAGGCCCTGTGGAAAGCGGACAATTCTGACAGGGCCCTTAGCTCTTCCTAGAGCTCATTCCACCAGGTTGGGGGTTTCATAGAATCATAGGATAGGAAGGGACCTCCAGCCTCATCTAGTCTCACCCCCTGCAGAATGCAGGAAATTCACAACTATTTGGGGGATGGGGCCTCTCAGGAGGGCAGGATGTTGGGCATAGTGTCATGGAGGTCAACTTCCAAAGCAGCCATTTTCTCCAAGTGAACTGATCTGTGTCCCCTAGAGCAGGGGTAGTCAACCTGTCGTCCTCCAGATGTCCATGAATTGTAGTCCACGAACATCTGGAGGACCACAGGTTGACTAGCCCTGCCCTAGAGCAGTGGTCCCCAACCTTTTTATCACAGGGGACCGGTCAACGCTTGACAATTTTACTGAGGCCCGGGGCAATGAGTGACTATTCTCCCATTTACATTTCCACAGTCTTTGCATTAGAAGACAATGCATTCCCAGCAGCAACAAGATATGTGCCTGGGCCTGCCAAATATAAACTCAGAGGGCAAGCCTACATTACATACACTCCCTTTATGGCAACTGAACTGTCATAATTCCTCCCAAAGAATCCTGGGAGCTGTAGTTTGTTCATTTATCTTATTTATATACCACCCTCCTGGTAACCGGCTCAGGGCAGTGTAGAATAGAGCTGTGGAGTGCACATCCCTAGAGCTGAAGTGCACAACCCTAGTGTAGAACAGTAAAGAATGACAATAATGTAAATTAAAAATTAACGATATTATGAAAACATTTAAAAGCACATTCTGTAACCAGAAGCAACATCAATATAGATTTTCCCCCTAGCATACCATGATATTTTCATGGTATATTCTTTTTTTGAGGGGGGGGCATAGAAGTTCTAAGATCACTGTCCCGAACCAAAAGCTTGGCTGAAGGGCTCATCTTAAAGGAGCTCATTCCACCAAGTAGGGGCCAGGATTGAAAATGTCCTGGCCCTGGTTGGGGCCAGACATACTTTCTTGAAGCCAGGGACTGCCAACCAGTTCGTATTTGCAGAGCAGAGTGCTCTTTGGGGACACAGGCAGAGTGGCAGTCCCTTAGGTAAGCCAGGCCCAGACTATGAATGACCTTCGGTAAGAACCAATACCTTAAACTTGATCCGGAATTCAACCGTTGTGTCCTGCATAGTGCAGGCTGGTGGAGTAGATGACACAGGAGATCCTCTTCTCTGCAGCCAATGGGAACAGCACCCTGCCCTCCTCCAAATGTAAAGGTAAAGGTAAAGGTATCCCCTGTGCAAGCACCGAGTCATGTCTGACCCTTGGGGTGACGCCCTCTAGCGTTTTCATGGCAGACTCAATACGGGGTGGTTTGCCAGTGCCTTCCCCAGTCATGACCGTTTACCCCCCAGCAGCAAGCTGGGTGCTCATTTTACCGACCTCGGAAGGATGGAAGGCTGAGTCAACCTTGAGCCGGCTGCTGGGATCGAACTCCCAACCTCATGGGCAAAGCTTTCAGGCAGCTGCCTTACCACTCTGCGCCACAAGAGGCTCCTCCAAATGACAACCTTTCAAATACTTAAAGAGGGCTATCATGTCCCCTCTCAACCTCCTTTTCTCCAGGCTGAACATTCCCAAGTCCCTCAACCTATCTTCATAGGGCTTGGTCCCTTGGCCCCAGATCATCTTTGTCGCTCTCCTCTGTACCCTTTCAATTTTATCTACGTCCTTCTTGAAGTGAGGCCTCCAGAACTGCACATAGTACTCCAGGTGTGGTCTGACCAGTGCTGTATACAATGGAACTATGACATTTTGTGATTTTGATGTGATGCCCCTGTTGATACAGCCCAAAATGGCATTTGCCTTTTTTACCGCTGCATCACACTGCCTGCTCATGTTTAGTTTACAATCCACAAGTACCCCAAGGTGTCGTTCACACACAGTGTTACCTAGAAGCGTATCCCCCATCCAGTAGGCATGCTTTTCATTTTTCTGACCCAGTTGCAGAACTTTACACTTATCTTTATTAAATTGCAGTCAGAGTGGTTTGCCAGTCAGATAAGTTTTAGTATATTGGGAGAACTCATAGACATGTAGAAAATTCCAAACTGCATTACAAAATCCTGTGGTTGTGAAGGCAATTAAAATGGCTAGTGGAGTCCTGCGAAACTAATTTCTTGTCAAAATGGTCCATTCTGCCATGTAACTCTCTGCTCTGTTTCTTTTCATGTGTTAGCTTGACAGGTTTCTTTGATGCTTCTACTCCTTGTTTATTGGATCCTGCCTTTCAGCCATATGATCACTCTGATTCTCCCCCAGAAGCATTAGCCTGCTGCTAAGCAGAGTGGCCCCCCTTCAGGGATCGCTGCCTTGGAGGTAGTGACAGATTTTATTTTCCTGGGCTCCAAGATCACTGCAGATGGGGACTGCAGCAAAGAAATTAAAAGATGCTTGCTCCTGGGGAGGAAAGCTATGGCAAATCTAGACAGCATCCTAAAAAGCAGAGACATTACCCTGCCAACAAAAGTGCGTTTAGTCAAGGCCAAGGTCTTCCCAGTTGCAATGTATGGCTGCGAAAGTTGGACCATAAGGAAGGCTGAGCATCAAAGAATTGAGGCTTTTGAACTCTGGTGCTGGAGAAGACTCTTGCAAGTCCCTTGGACTGCAAGGCGAACAAACCGGTCAGTCCTAGAGGAGATCAGCCCTGACTGCTCTTAGAAGGCCAGATCCTGAAGATGAAACTCAAATACTTTGGCCACCTCATGAGAAGGAAGGACTCCCTGGAGAAGAGCCTAATGCTGGGAGCGATCGAGGGCAAAAGAAGAAGGGGACGACAGAGAATAGGTGGCTGGATGGAGACACTGAAGCAGTAGGTGCATACTTAAACGGACTCTGGGGAATGATAGAGGACAGGAAGGCCTGGAGGATCATTGTCCATGCGGTCAGACACGACTTTGCACCTAACAACAACAAAGCAGAGTGGCTCAAGCAGAGTCGTCTGAAGCTCATCCCTTCAAAGACGGAGGTCCTGTGGCTGGGCAGGAAGGGTCTAGGTGAGGAAGCACATTTGCCCAAACTGGACGGAGTGTAGCTTTCAGTGGCTCACTCTGCCACGAACCTGGGCATGATCCTTGATGCCTCCCTTTCAATGGAGGCCCAGGTCACAAGAGTAGTGCAGCTGGCATTCTGCCACCTTCACCAAGCCAAACTACTTGCGCCCTACTTGGCCCCGGAACACCTGCCCACAGTAATCCACCTCTAGACTGGACTAGACTTCTGCAACACGTTCTATGCAGGCCTGTCCTTAACCTTGATCTGGAAATTACAGCTGGTCTAGAATCCGGTGGCCGGGGTCCTCACAGCAATACCATGGAAGTCCAGCATTCAGCCCATTCTCCAACAAGTGCACTGGTCACCAGTCAAATTCTGGATCAGACTTAAGGTTCTGGTAATCACCTTTAAGGCCATACACGGTCTGGGCCCAGTGTAGCCTTTCTACTTACACCCCTCAAAGAGCTCTGCGCTCTGCCACCTCCAACTGGTTGGTTATCTACTACATCTTCTGGCAGTGAATTCCATATTGAATTCTCTGTGTAAAGTAGTATTTCCTTAGAATCGTAGAGCTGTAAGGGGCCACACAGGCCAACTAGCCCAACCCTTGCTCAATGCAGGATCAACCTAAAGCATTCTTAAACCACTGCTTAAAGACTATGATTCCATGATTCTATCTCTGTAGAACCATAGCTGTTTCTACCATCTCTACTATTACTAATTAACATTGCTATTATTAAAACCATCAGAGATCAAATGAAAAGCTTCAGACTCTAGCCTAATGGCAAGGCGAGATTAGATAGACAGACAGATAGATTTCAATACATAAACGTTTGCTCCATGGCATGGTAAGGCTAGGCATAGGATCCACTTCATTATCCTTCAACAAAAATCCCAAACGTCTCTAATCTCTATGATATCAAATACTTGGTGGATTCTCTGAGCATTTTCACTTCTGGAAACCATTTTAGGGAACAGCCCTGCTTCCAGTTCCAAAGCAAGAGGGAAGAGGGCCCAGATGCAAGCTGAGTGTCCAAGATTAATAATGACGGTAAACAAAGTCAAGAGGAGAGGAAGAGGAGCAGGATCTCAGATGAATGAAAATGCAGCCTTGCCAGCTGCTCTGCTCAGAGCTGGAGGGGCCACGGATGGTCAGGGCAGTTTCTCCCATCTCCCCCTTCCTAGAGATTCGATCTCCCAATTTTGTCACACACACACACACACACACAATACCTTTATTGGCATAAAGCAGATTAGCGAAATGAACAGAGATAGGATACATCAAGCAGTTTAAGTTTAAAAACTGAAGACAAAAATTCAGCCGTAATAAAGGTGACACTGGCATCCTTATCGCTCAACAAAAATTGGCAGATCAGGTCTTTTGAATGATTTCTCCATTTGGGTGTTAAGAGGTATAACGTGCCTTCACTGGACAATGAACAAGGGACAATCCAGTAAGACAGTGGTCTGCAACCTTTTCTAGGCTGCGGACGGACAGCGGCAGGGAGGGCGATCGCCCAGCCGCTCATGCCATGCATGCGCAGCTGGGTTGCGCATGCGTGTTTGTGGCTGCGCATGACACAAACACGCATGTGTGGCCCGGCCGCGCATGCATGTTTGCGGTCACGCATGGGCGGCCGGGCGCAGCCCTGCGGAGGCAGGGAGCCGCGGCCCAGTGCCAGGTGTCGGGCTGTGGCCCAGTGGTTGGAGACCACCGCAGTAAGATATGTTGCATGGTGTCAGGAGTGTTCAATTTTGTCTTCCAACGGGTCAAGCTCAAGCTGTTTTCACTAGTTGAAATAGAAAAACCAAAATACATGCACTATGTAAAAACCCAGCTAATTTCCAAAATAATATAGCTAATTGTTTCTCAAAAAGATTTTTGTTATCCTCCATTTCCTGACTAAACATGTCTTCTGAAGCAGTTTTCAATAAAATAGCACAAAATACATGTAAAACATGTTTTTAAATTCCGTTTCAAATGCATTTTCTTTTTTATTCTATCCCTAATTAATTCTCCTTCCCAGACCATACATTCAATCTTCCTTTCTCTGTGTTTCTCTTTTTAAAATTCATCCACCAGAGCCTGCCTGCCAGCCTGCCTGCCTGCCTGCCTGCCTGCCTGCCTTCCTTCCTTCCTTCCTTCCTTCCTTCCTTCCTTCCTTCCTTCCTTCCTTCCTTCCTTCCTTCCTTCCTTCCTTCCCATGTTCCAGAGCTATTGCACAAAGATATGCTCCCTTTCCAGCCGCTTGCTGTCCTAACCATAACTTTAAAAACAAGCCCCCATCCCCCACTCTTTATATGAGAATGCCTCTCCTTTTAGGGACAACTCCAGATGAGTAATGATCCCAAAGGAATGTCCTGGGAGGGAAATGATCAGCAGCTCTGCCCAGAGCAGCCCAGAGAGGCGGGTCAGGAAGGGCTTCCCCCTTGATTTATCATCGCCTGAAGGCCCAGTGAACGGCAGAAAAGATTCCTTTGAGTTGCAGGATACTGCCTTTAAAAAACAAAAAACAAACAAGAAGATCCATCGGAGTAGTTGACGAACCTCCCAAGGGAAATACGCTGAACTGTTTTGTTCAGGACTTTTTTTTTATGGTACTCGTGTATTTTGGGGGCCTTCCCAAGGATTGATCCTTGTGTCCCTGTCCTTCCCGCTCGGCCACAGAGAGTGGGCCCTCAGAGACAGTCCAGTTGGGATTTGCAGAGGGATGGGGGAACTCGTGAAAACAGGTGAAACCTTTTCAATGAGTAGTGATACTTCTTTTTCTCTTTTCTTTAATATTTACCCCAAAAGCACACATTTCAATGACAAGAAAGGGAAGCAAAGCCTGAGTTTCAGAGGAAGCTATCACAGAGATAGTCTGATAGGAAACATTCTTTGCAGAGTGGGAGGGCACATTTATTTATTGTAAGGTGGCCAGATGTCCTGCCTTTGGCGGGACAGTCCCGCATTTGGGGCCATTATATATATTTTATTTTTTTGCCGCGCACTGCGTGGCAGCCCAGCAGGCAGCCGAGCAGTCAAGCCTGGCTCAGGATGCCCCCCGCGCAGGTGCCCAGGATCCCCACCAGGGCCCGCCGCTCTGCTGCCACCTGCTCGTGCCTTCCCTTCCTGGGCCGCCCCCACCCTTCTTGAGGCCAGAGGGGGGAGGGGGGACTGGGGGGAGGGCTCGCTGCCGCCATCGCCCTTCTTGAGGCCAGTTGGGGAGGGATGGGGGCCATGCAGGCGGAGCTGCCACTGTCGTCGCCAGGCTCCCCCTGCCCTTCCTGTGTGAGACACCTGAGGAGGCAGACAAGGAATTGCCGTCGCCGCCAGCTGAGGGGTAGCGCGCTTGTGCCTGCTGGTTCTCCCTGCCCACCTCCCTCCCTCCCGCCCGCCGCACTTTCCTGCTTCCCCCGCCCCCCCGTCTCTCTCCCTCGATCGCTCGCTGGGCCCCGCGTTCCCCGGCTGGCCATGCCATTTCGGGCAAGGTAATGGGTCGCAGAGCCCTGGGGTTTCAGCTGAGTGGCGTCGCCACTTCCTCCTCCGCCTCGTCGTCTGGCGCCAGGCAGCACTATCACCCACGCAGCTGGAATGACTGGCAACCCAGATGGGCATTGGGCGGTATGGGTGCATTGTGGGGGGGGGGGGTCGCGGCCTAAGTGGGCAGGGCGCTGCTGTGGGGAAGGAGAGGCGGAGGCACTCTGTCTGCTCGCCCCTGTCGCAGCAAGGCCTAGTGCAGAAGAAGTGCATTTTTGGGAGGGGGCTAGAGGATGCCTCTTCTCAGGGGGAGGAAACTCCCACTTGGGCTGCTCCGTCCACTTTGACTGTCGCCAGAGGCACCCTTCTGGCGGTGGTGTGTCCCGCTTTAGGTTCCCTAGGTTCTGGTCACTTTAATTTATTGATTGATTTTGTATACTGCTACTCCCGGACTGGCCAGCTCATGGTAGTTCACAGCATAACAATAAAAGCATTATGCCCATAAGATGGCAAGCTATGCCCTCTTGCCAACACTACAACATACTAGATGTAAAATAGAAATAAAACAACAAGATGACAACAGTACTACTCCTATTTATGTATTTATGCATTTATGTATTTAGATTTATAACCCACTGCTCTCAAAACTGGCTTGTGGCAGGTAACAACAATAGTCCAACAATAAACCCCCATTAAAACCCCAATCGACAACATTATAACCCCAAACAGATGACAAAACTTCATATGGGGAAAGATCTTACGAGGATGGCATAAGGAGAGACCAACCTATGTCAAGATGTCTGACGCCAATATTAGCCCTCATTCCTCAGCTTGGTCCATTCCTAGTTGCAACTAAGAAGCATTCACATCAATGCAAATTTGAAAAGCCCATGATGAGTCTTGTCTCATGTAGTGATGCTGCCAATCATAAAGGTGGTGGGGGTGGTGGTACGGAAAACTCATATTGGCAGTTCCACTAATCTGAAACCCCTGTCATTCTATCAGTTGAATCAAGATCCCTCCAGGTCTGGTCCAAACCCCAAACAGAACCATACACACTCACATGCACATGCTCTAATGCTGAGAAGATCTCCCTCCCTGCCTGCTCCTACAAAAACAAAACAGGAAAATCTAGTTAAGACATTGGTGGTTTAGGATCCATGAGACCCAAGTTCAAATCCTCACACTGTTATGGGCCAGTCACTCAGAACCAGGGGTGCCAGCCTCCAGGTGGGACTTGTAATTACAGTTCATGTCAGACTATAGAGGTTGGTTGCCCTGGAGAAACTGGATGCTTGGGAGGGTGGACTCTATGGCACAGTACTTCATTGAGGTCCCTGTCCTCCCCAGGCTCCATCCCAAATCAACAGAGGTTTCTTAACCTGGATTTGGCAACCCTACGTCCACATCACCTGCCTATAGCCAGGGGGAACCTGGCAACCCTACTCTCAGCCTGATGCCTCACAAAGTATTGGTTGAGCTGATAAAATGGAGGGGGGATGTCGTAAGTGCTTTGGGACCACAATCAATCAATCAATCAATCAATCAATCAATGCATACCTTTGTAGAGGGGAGGTATAAATATTAGCAACTTTTCTTTGCTATTACAAATCCTACACTTTCCATCTGCAATGGACCACCAAGACAGTCAGAGGACTTGGATGAGATACTCCTAGTCCAGATTTCAAAATTCTCAAAGAAGGGGGAAACAATGGTCATGGGTGACTTCAATTACCCAGATATCTGTTGGAAGACCAACTCCGCTAAAAATGGAAACTCCGTTAAATTCTTAACTTGCCGACAGCTTCATTTCCCAGAAAGCAGAGAGGGGAACCAGGGGGTCTGCTATTTTAGACTTGATTCTCATCAATGGGGAAGAACTGGTAGATGAGGTGGAAGTAGTGGGCACACTTGGTAGCAGTGACCATGTGATTTTGGAATTTTCAGTTGTGGGAAAGAGAAAACCTTTACATAGTCAGATGCATAGACTGGACTGGCTGGTTTTAATGGGGTTTTATTGTTGGATTATTGTTGTTACCTGCCACGAGCCGGTTTTGAGTCTGAGTCTCCAGTTACTGCTCAGCGCCATCCATTAAAAGAGCATGCAACATAAGCAAACACCGTAAGTGCACAGTCCTGAGTGGTTGCTGTCACTGCTTCCCATTGGAATAGTTAACTGGGCTGCGACTGTGTTTATTGCTGTGCTGTTGGCTGGTGGGTTCTTCCTCATCCTGTGCATCTGTATTCATTGTGAAACATCGGACACAATGTCACTGTTGTCACTCCCCCCCCCCACCCCAGTAACAGTTGCTAAGTTTGTGACACCTGCTGTCCATCACAAATCTGTCATTTGTGCTCCCAAACATCACAGATTTTCAACACATTCCTAAAGAGTGATGCTATTTTAGGAGATATTAACAGGTAAAGTAGGGATGGGTACAAATGGGGGAAAGGTGGGGAAAACCACAAACTGTATCGAACGGGGTGGTGATTGCAAAAAGCCTGAAAAAACAGCTGAGCAGTCCCCACCACTCAGCTGTTTTGCAGGCTTATTTGTGTAGTCCCTTTAAACTTTAAAGCCCTAATTGCTGAGCAGAAGAGAGAAAGATGCTCTCCACTGCTGATCTGTTTTTGCAGCTTTCACAAGGAACAGAAAGCAGGGGTTTAAAGGGACTCCAGTTCCCTTTAAGCCCCTGCTTTCTGCTCTATCCATAAAACACCACAAATAGCGTTAAAAGTTCGTGGATGTTTGTGATGGTAGACCCAACACAAACCTCAGCTCACCAACTACGAACAGGGCAAAATTCATTATGAATTTTGCTTTATTGTTTGATTCAGGTGCCTCCTTACAGCACTAGGATGAATGCATCTGGAGTCACACATTCAGTTTTGGGCATTCCAGTTCCAAATGGGGATGCTGTGAATTTTGCCTCAGACCTTTTTGACATGTGAACTTACTCTAGCCCAGGCTTTTCCAAGCAGAGTTTTGTGAAATCCTGAGGTTTCTTGATGACCCTGGAGTTTCTTGATAGTCCTGGGTTTCGTGAATGGGTGGGAGTTAATGCTTTATATATTTTTTATAAAATGTGATAAAGATGTATTGGATATCATGACCACCCAATGGCCAATGATGGTCCTGGAGCAAGTGAAATGGGGAGGAGCTATGGGTGGGTATGTACACAACCATGCTTCCCAGCCATATTCTGCATGACCATACCAATTCTGGGGTTTATTCAAACCTGAAGAATGTTTCAGGGATTTCTCAACAGTAAAAAGTGGGAGATGCCTCTGTATCCAAAGGTGTTGATCACGTGAGAGCTGGGTTTGATTCCTGACTTTTCCTCCATATGCAGCCAGTTGGGCTGCCAGCTTCCAGGTGGGGGCCTGGAAACCTTCCAGAGGATGAACGAAAGATGGGATGAAAAAGAGAGAAAGATAGAGAGAGAGAGAGAGAGAGAAAGAAAGAAAGAAAGAAAGAAAGAAAGAAAGAAAGAAAGAAAGAAAGAAAGAGAGAGAGAGAGAGGGGGGGGGAAGGAAAGGGAGGAGGGAAGGAAGTCATCAATTTTCCTGGAGAAAACAGCTGCTTTGGAGGGGCCTGGCCCTCTTATTCCCCCCTCCCCTGCACACACACATACATACAACCACTGTCCCCACCTTGCCATCAAACCCCACATGTTCCAAAGGCGAGACCAGGAAGGCTGCGGGGGGGGGGGGTCCAATGTTCTTCCCCCTCCCACATTTCCCAAAGGATGAACCACCAAGGGAAGGTTATTGGGGGGGGGGGTCTGCCTCCTTCCTACTCCTTCCTCCACATCTCCCAAAGGTCTGGTTGGGTGGGGAAGGCTGGGGGGCTGCCTCTTTTCCACCCACTCCCACTTCTCCCAAAGGTAGGTTGCAATCTGTCAACCAGTTCTCAATCCACCTCACAGTAATAGGATTGTGTCTTCAGTATTTTCCCCAACCTTCTTGAACTTCCATCTCCTTACAGTTTTCTATTGGATTCTACCCAACATAACTCCAGACCTTCACTTCCAGCCAGCTAATCTTCCACATGATAGCAACTCCATTCCATCCATCCAGTAATGGGCAAGCCAAAAGAATGGTGCCCTCCATGAAGAATGCCCTTAGATGGTGACTGGCACCAGCAGCTGGTGGAAATCCTCTTGCACCAGCACATCAAGCCACCCTCACCTACCAGGAGAAGCCTTGCCAAACTTTTGATGGGCCACCACCTGTCTTCCCTACTTGACAGGCTTAACCCAGATCTGATCATGTCACAACCTCCCAGCCAGGAGGTCCAGGAGACTCTGTGGGCCTTTGTCACCAAGGACACTGTTTATGCCACTACACTGGCAGCGCCCACTGGGTGCCGGCTACAATCCTTCATGATACAGGTCCAGTCTCATATGTAGTGTAAACTTCTGGCGGGCAAACGCTGGGCCACCATGTCAACCAACTCTGCCAGTGAGTTCTGGACAGCGACGCCAACATTACAGCCTTTGGCTCTGCTTCCAGCAACAGCCATGGGCATCCCTGTTCCTGCAGAAGACCACCCTCCCTGAGTTAGGGGACCTCATCCATTCCCTGGAATGTCGGTAACAGAGCCAATGGCCAGTCCTGTACCATTGGCTCCCACCTCAATGCCTCTGCCAGAACTGCGGTGTTCAGGGTGTGTAGGCATTGCTGCCAGGTATTTGTATGTAATTTAGTAAGTGCATATTTTCAGGGGGAGTGGTATAACGTAGGTGGACAGTTTGGTGTTAGCTTTAACCAACATGCAAATGAAGGCTTGTGAGAAGAACCAATTAGAGACTCTTATTTCTGGACCTGAAGGGCCAATCAGTGGGCCACATTAATCTGGGCTCTAGGTAGGCTTCTCAAACTGTATATAAGTCCTGGTTTTCCCCAGTTGTCTTTTTGACGTTTGTTGGTGTTGGATCGAATAAAAGAGCTGCGTTATTGAAGAAGTGCTGTGTCTTATTAGATGGGTTGTTCTACACCCCCCACCCCCAGTCATATCACATCAGTCCACAGTGCTTCTGGATGGAAGCAGGAGAAGAACTAGAAGACACACTCCAGAATCCTAGGGCTGGTCTCCCGTCTGCAAAGAAGCAGATCTCTGCTTGTTTCTGATTAGCTGCTCTTGGCATTGTGTACGGAAAAAATAGCTGGAAAAGTCAGAAAGCTTTAAAACAAATGTCTCAAGCAGGGAAGGGGGATGGGAGAGGAGGAAGAGATGCGGAGAGGGGAGGAGAAGGAGAAAGTGGGGAGGTAGAGTGCAAAAAGTATATAAAATGGAGGAGGCGAAGGGAGAGACAGGAAAGAAAAGAAAGGACTCCAGGGATTCATTTGCAGCTGGAACCATGCTCTGTCTTTAAACCGGCCAATCTGCTTCCTTTTGGACAAAGCGTTCTAACCCAGCATTTAGGTGCCAGAAATAGGCAGAAGTTTTAAGAAAGACAGAATTAATATACTTTAAAAATGTGTACTCTTCCAAAAAAAATTTAAAGCAGTTAAGATAAAGAGAAAGAAAACAATTTAGCTAGTAACACTGAAAAGGCAGCATGAAAATATATTTTACTATCATCCTTATCCATTGTTGTTCCTCTATATATTTATGAACCAGCCTAAGGGGTAGGATGTGTCCGGCTGTCCAAGTTGGAATAGGGCCAATCAGGGTGCAGTCAGCTTTGCCTTGATTGGCACTGCCCCTGCAGCTCCCACCCTCCGTCCTTGGACTCTAGCCTCTTTGCTCTCAGACGCCTCAGTGCCAGGAGCCAGCAGCAGGTAAGGAGAGAGGCCCTGAGCAAAGGATCATGGTGGAGGGCTTGCTAACAAGGGCCTCTTGGCCTGCTAGGCTGGGTCTGCTGACAAGGGCCTCCCAGCCTGCCGATTGCTCGTTAAAAGACTGCTAAGAAGCTGACTAGCTGGCTGCTAAGGAGCTCTGTCCGGTCCTGCTTACGAGCTTCCCAGCCCCCGCCCGCCCCACTTGATCTGACTGCGAGTTGCAGCCCAAGGCCACCTTAAGCTGCCTGGCCAGGGGAGGGGACCCTTTCAAGGCCCGTTCTTAGGAACGGCTTTGAAGCTAGTCTTTAAACCTCCCCCCCCCCGCTCCGGAGGAGCGGGAGGAATAAAGGAGTAAGGGCAAGTGGGGAGGAGTTAGGGCGGGCCCTGTCTGTGATAAAAACTCGAAGGGCCCTGATTGGGCCCTCCGAGTGTCACTCGGGGGCCAAGCAGCCAATGGGGAGCCATAAATGGGGAGCCATAAATCAGGCATTGCTAGAGAACTGTTTTAAAAAAAATTAAATTAGCCTGCCATCTTGATCTTCTAGGATAACGGCTCTCACCTTTTTCAGTGTTGTGACCTATATGTCCAAATTTATAATACTAATAATACTACTAATACTACTACTACTAATAATTTAATTTTCATAACTGCTGTTCCCCGAATGGCTCAGGGCAGGTAACAACAGGCTTTAAAAACAGTTGAAACAGTTTTATATAAAAATCATAATACATTCAATAAATTAGATTTTTAAAATCTTTTAAAAGCCACTAAGTCCTCAATTAACTTTGTGTCCCGGGTGTGTCCCAGTGTCGTTTTCCTTTGGGTGGATGGAATTTCAGATAGGGAAGCCAGCATCTATTTGATCTTTTCACATCCTCCACCCCCATCACAGTCCGGGTATTCAGACTCAAAACTCAATCCTGCACCTCAATCCTGCAATTAGTTTTTATTTGTTTAGTGTTTTATTGTTTTAAACCATGTATGGATGGATTTTTTTTACTTCTTGTCGGCTGCCCTGAGACTGCTAAGAGGTAACCTACCAATCCAATAAAAAAAATAGGCCTGATGCAAGAGCTCTTGGTATGGCGACCCATCCAGGGCTAGCCCAAGGGCAAACTATGACCTTGGACCCACCTAGTTCAGAATTCTGTTTGTTACTGTGGCTAACTCAATATTTTTGAGAGACCAACATCACACAAAGGGCACAACTGTCCCCACTATGAGCTCCAAGCTGTGTCAGTTTTCCTTCCAGCCTTCAACCACCCTCTCTGTCTCAATTACAGGCTGTAACTTTCAAGATTTTCGCTCACTCTACTGATCATCAGAACACATTTTACTTGATCAACATATATATGCAGTAAAAAAAAACAACAACTAATGCAGGGGTAGTCAAACTGCGGCCCTCCAGATGTCCATGGACTACAATTTCCAGGAGCCCCTGCCAGCGAATGCTGGCAGGGGCTCCTGGGAATTGTAGTCCATGGACATCTGGAGGGCCACAGTTTGACTACCTCTAAACTAATGTATAACACAGAGGATACTGTTTCCATGTTCAGATCTTGGTTTCCAAGACATGAAAATGAGCGTTAGAAAGGGCAGGGGCTGCTTTTTAAGAGGGTCTCACCTAGCTGCAGAAGAATGATGCAACATTTACAAAGGAAGTGGTCTGTATGTTCACCCATGTACTTGGAATATTCATAATAATCAATAGCAGTTACCATATTATTTCTATACTATTATGGTACTGAGATTTTTTTTCCCCTTACAAGAATGAATTCACTCCCACTTGCTGTTTTGCATGGATGATTTACAGGTCAAGAAAGGGAGTCAAGAAAGGTCTACTATAGAAACTATTGAACATTTCTTCTTTTTTGTGTAATTTATTTGGATCAGATTTCTGGATTCTCATCTGAATAAGAAGCCTGTTCAGTCTTCCATCATTTAATGACTCAGCAGACCTGGGTTTTAATCTAATATCAGATGTATGTAAATATGTAGGTGCTGCAATTAAACCTAATTTATTTTAATGAATATTGAACAGCAATAACTTTTTGTTATATTACTGTATTTTCCTGATCAAACAGCCTATTGGCTTTAAAATCTAGCTGGGATAGAATGTAAGAATAACCCACCTCTGATAGGAGAGGGGGGCACAGAAATTAAGCTTTCTGGCTTACACGGGTTTGGAGTAATTTTGTTTTAGTTTTGGTTTATGTTTGCAATCATAGATATGAAGGCAATATCTGCAAAATATATTGGAAGAATAATAATAAAAAAGATTACACTTGTGTACCTGCCAATTGGTTGAATTATTCTAGTTTGGATTATTCCATTCTGCCAGCCCTCTTTTGTACGCAGGACTGGTCTAATCCAGCAGGATTTATCTTCTTTTCTTCCCCCAACAGCTTCACCTCCCATCTACCATCATCTATTTCTCTCTAGACTTATTAGAATACTGAGTGCCATCCACAAGTTCACCCTTTCCAAGTTATGGAGACCTGTTGGGTAAATTACAAATCAGATGCATCAGTTGAGCATGTCCAGTTTGCTTCTTCACAGCTGACTTGACCTCTTCTTGAGCAGTTGCCCAAGATTTTGAAAACTGTTTCCTATCTTAATTAAACAGCTGACCAAGGAAGTCCACTGATCCACTCAGACATTTGAGCTGGAAGGCAGCACAACTCTGCTCCAGCACATGGGAGGCAAGCAAATTTTTCTAGCTTCCGCACTGGAAGACAAAGGCAGTGAATCTTTCATGGGATTCTGGAAGGCATTAATACAGGGAAACTGGAGAATGCCTCACCAATTTGGATTATTTTAGTAATAATGAACACCTCCTCCCAGGGTTCAATTCAAGACTCGTCTTAACAAATTAATATTCCAAAATCAAAAAGTAGCTTGTTTGTTTCCTAGCACAGTTCCAAGGTTTAGAAAATCCCTTGGTACTCTTGATGATGTCATCAAGAATGCTACACCCCACGTCCTCCGTGCATGCATAACCTCCTGAAACGGAAACAAAAAGGAAAGACACTCTGAATCTGATAAACAAGTCCAGGCCGCCCACACTGTCACTTCTTGCATCTCCCTCAGATTTTGCATCTATAAATATGTGTGTTGCAATAATATAGTTTAGTCAGAGGCAGAATTTGCCATCTTCTCTATTTCATTTTTTGCAAGACTTTAGTTTTTTGAGTAGGTAGTCATTGTTGTCATCGTCATATAGATTTTAGTGTTTATCGCCAACGGCCATTACAACATATACAGTTAAATTTAATACAGAAGTAAATCAGATCCCATTAAATATCAAGCATTAAAAGGTTTAAAATATGGGTAAATTTAGCTGGAATTTTCCTTGAACTCAGGGCAAACAATGAAACATTATAATTAATAAAAGGATTAGTATCCGATAACAGAAAGACCTATTTACCTGTGTCAGTAAATTGGCCCAATAGAATTGTCCCAATAAAAAAATTGTCCCAATAGAAATTATTAATTTAGTCCTTGGTTCCAATTATAGAGGACAATCTCAAACGTAATGAGAAAGGTCTTGAACAGCAGGTAGAGTAGATGATCATTGCATGGACTGGATGATTAAGGTTTTTTTTAAAAATGATGTTAAAATTCAGCTTTCTCTACTTTTTGCTGCTTCCCCCCATCCTGGCACCAACCATAAGTGGATATTCATCTTTCGATGCAGTTGTGTTTGCACAGAACTTATTGAATTTGAGCATCTGCAAAATAGAATACTAATCCATGACACCTGCTAGCTGCCGACCAGTTGCACATTTAGCGTTCCTGGGGAAGGTGGTGGAAAGGGCCGTGGCAACCAGCTCCTGGCGTTCCTGGAAGAAATTTCGGTGCTCGATTCATATCAGTCTGGCTTTCATCCTGGCCATGGGGTGGAGATGGTGTTGGTCGCCTTGTTGTTTGATCTCTGTCGCCAACTGGATCAAGGCGGGTTGGCCATGCCTGTTCTGTTTGATCTGCATTTTATGTGATCGACCATGAACTGCTGGCACACCACCTTGCCAGGATGGGGATAGGGGACACAACCTTGAGCTGGATATGCTCCTTTCTCCATAACCGGATACGGGGTGGGTGGGAGAGTTATCAGGTCCTTATCAGCTCCCCTCAGGGCTCGTTGCTCTCCCCCATTCTATTTATTATTATTATTATTATTATTATTATTATTATCTTTCGATTTATTGCCCGCCACTCCCTTACGGCTTGTGGCGGGTTACAACATTTTAAAACCCCCAATAAAATCCATTAAAAAACCTCACCAACAATTACAATGTAACATTATCGGTTAGCAAGCTAACCTGGCAAGATAGGCTAATCAACCTCCCCCTCCTACTACAAGCAGGTGGAGAGGGGATACTGATGGTACTAATCCCCAATCTCAATCCCAGGTCCCGGGTCCCTGGGGGGGGGCATAGATGTTAGCCTCGTCCTCAACCGTAAACCTGGCGGAAGAGCTCCGTCTTGCAGGCCCTGCGGAATGATGGAAGATCTCGCAGGGCCCGCAGCTCTCCCGGGAGCTCATTCCACCAGGTAGGGGCCAGGACCGAAAAGGCCCTGGCCCTGGTCGAGGCCCGGCGTGCTTCCCTGGGGCCGGGAACAACCAGCAGATTTTCTCCCGCAGAATGTAAGGCTCTGCGGGGGGCATAGGGCGATAGGCGGTCCCTCAGGTATGTGGGTCCCAACTCGCGTAAAGCCTTGAAGGTTAAAACCAAAACCTTGAACCGGATCCGGGCAGCAATTGGCAACCAGTGCAGCTGCCTCAGCACTGGCTGAATGTGAGCCCTCCAAGGTGTACCAGTGAGGACCCTGGCAGCTGCGTTTTGCACTAGCTGGAGTTTCCGGACCAAGGACAAGGGAAGGCCCGCGTAGAGCGAGTTACAGAAATCTATTCTGGAGGTGACCGTTGCATGGATCACTGTGGCTAGGTGTTCGGGGGACAGGTAGGGCGCTAGTAGTCGGGCCTGGCGAAGCTGGAAAAATGCCTGGCCCGCTACTCTTTTGATCTGCGCCTCCAAGGTCAGGGAGGCGTCAATGATCACACCCAAATTCCTGGCCTGGGACGCGATGGTAAGGTGCGTCCCTCCCAGGGTGGGTAAACGCGCTTCCTGTTCCCGCCCCCTACGTCCCAACCACAGGACCTCCGTCTTGGAGGGGCTGAGTTTCAGGCGACTCTGCTCGAACCATTCTGTCACCGCTTCCAAACATCTGGCAAATGGTTCCGGGGGAGAGTCCGGGCAGCCGTCCATGAGGAGATAGAGCTGGGTGTCATCAGCGTACTGGTGGCAACCCAGCCCAAAACTCCGCACCAGCTGGGCCAGAGGGCGCATAAAGACGTTGAACAATGTGGGAGAGAGGACTGCGCCCTGTGGGACTCCTCAAGGAAGTCTGTAGGGGCGCGAGAGCTCATCTCCCACTGCTACCCTCTGGGTCCGGTCCTGGGGAAAGGAGCGTATCCAGCGTAAAGCTGTGCCCCGTATCCCCGTTTCGGCGAGGCGGTGGACCAGTAGTTCGTGGTCCACGGTGTCAAAAGCGGCCGACAGGTCCAGAAGAACCAGCACTGCCGACCCGCCTCTATCTAGCTGGCGACGGAGGTCATCCAACAGGGCGACCAACACCGTCTCCACCCCGTGGCCTGGTCGGAAGCCAGACTGATATGGATCGAGTGCCGAAGTTTCTTCCAAGAATGCCAGGAGCTGGTCTGCCATGGCCCTTTCAACTACCTTGCCCAGGAATGCCAAATGCGACACCGGGCGGTAGCTGTCTGGGTCCCGCGGGTCCAGCGTGGATCTTTTCAGGAGAGGGTGAACCACTGCCCCCTTCAGCTGCCCAGGGAACTCCCCGGAATCCAGGGAGAGATTGATGATATCCCTGAGCTGGCCTCCTATCCTCTGGCCACCTCCCTTGAGGAGCCAGGATGGACAGGGATCAAGGGGGCAAGTGGTCGCCCTAACCGAACCTAGCAACTTGTCCACTTCGGGTAAAGAGAGCCGTCTGAAGCCATCGAACGTCACCTCCAAAGGCGGCCAACGGGTCTCCAGTTCATTTACTGTATTAACTGTGGCGGGAAGAGCGCGGCGGAGTAACGAGACTTTGTCCGCAAAATGGCTCGCTAAAGCCTCGCAGCCTAGTTCCAATTTACTACTATTTTGGCGCCCCCCAAGGGCGGTAAGAGTTCTAACTGTCCTAAATAGTTGGGCCGGGCGAGAGCTTGCGGACGCGATTTCCGCGGCAAAATACTCCCGTTTTGCCACTTTCACCGCCATCTCATACGCCCTCATAAGCGTGCAATGAGATGTTCTCGTAGCTTCGTCGCGAGTCTTCCGCCACACTCGCTCCAGTCGTCTCACTTCCCTTTTCCTCTCCCGGAGCTCCCTGGTATACCATCTTCTTGTATGCCTTTATGTGCACTCTGGCCCAGCTGGTACAGAGCTTCAGGCTGGGTTGCCATCAGTACGCCGATGACACCCAGCTCTATCTCCTCATGGATGGCCACCTGGACTCCCTCCCCCCCCCTCCCGGAATCATTCGCCAGATGTTTGGAAGCCGTGGCTGAATTACTCGAGCAGAATCACGGGAGACTCAACCCCTCCAAGACGGAAGTCTTGTGCTTGGGTCATTGGGAGGCAGAACAGGAAGCGCGCTTACCCTCTCTGGCAGGGACACAACTTGAGATCACATCCCAGGCCAGAAATTTGCAGGTGACCATCGATGCCTCATTAACATTCGAGGCACAGGTCAAGCGGGTAGCTAGCCAAGCAGTTTTCCATCTTTGCAAGGCTCAACTACTAGCGTCCTACCTGTCCTCCGAACACCTGGCCACAGTGATCCATGCAACGGTCATCTCCAGAATAGATTTCTGCCTCAGGGCTTGCTCCGGAAATTGCAGCTGGTACAAAGTGCAGCTGCTAGGGTCTTCACAGGTACACCATGGAGGGCCCACATCAAGCCAGTGCTGAGGCAGTTGCATTGGTTGCCAGTTGTTCTACGGATCAGGTTCAAGTTTTTGGTTTAGACCTTTAAGGTCATGCGCGGTCTGGGCCCAACGTATTTGAGGGACCACCTATCGCTCTATGCCCCCTGCAGGTTCTGCGGGTTCTAATTTATGGGTCATTCCCAGCCCCCGAGAGGCTCTCGTGGCCTTGACTAGGGTCGGGGCCTTTTTGGTCCTGGCCCCGACCTGGTGGAATGAGCTCCCAGAGGAGCTGCGGGCCCTGCAAAATGGAGCTTCTCCGCCAGGTCTAAGGTTGAGGCCGGGTGGCAAGGAGTGGCAGTAGTGAAGTCTATCAGCACCCTCTTGTACTTTCCCCTTCAGGTGAAAAAGATTTGGGGTTTTAGGTCCAGGAGGAGTTTTTTCACCACAGCATCTTGGTTTTATGGGGTGGTTTGTATTGTATGTATTTTGGTCTTTATATTGGTTTTAATGGATTGCATTGGGGTTTTTATCTGAGTGTTGTAACCCGCCTTGAGCCTTCGGGGGGAGGCGGGTAATAATAATAATAATAATAATAATAATAATAATAATAATAATAATAATAACAACAACAACAACAACAACAACAACAATCACAATCATAATAATCTAATAAGAGTAGCAGCACTGAGCTGCCTAAATCCAGCTTCCTCTGGAGACTGCCCATCAGGGTGATCAGAGCCATTTCCACACTTTGGTCAGCCCAGAGGCCAGACTGGAAGGTGTTGAGAGCTGATTCTTCCAAGAATCCATGGAATTGTCCTGTCACTGTCCATTCAATCACCTTACACAGAAACACTATATGAGACACAGGGCTGCAATTGGCTGGGTAAGGGGTACCAGCTCTTGATTTTTTTAAATAGTGTTTCATTCTCTTAGGCAGTGGTCCCCAACCTTTTTATCACCGGGGACCGGTCAATGCTTGACAATTTTACTGAGGCCCGGGGGGGGGGTAGTCTTTTGCTGAGGGACGTCACCGCCACCCCTTGAGCCCCTGCTCCCCTTGCTTTCCTGCCGGCACCCTTGACTTCCCACTGCCTGCTGGGGGGGCACTGCCAGCAGCAGCTGCGCAGTGCCACACCGAGGGGGAGCCCCAGCCATGGCAGCTGCTGGAAAGCACCAAAGGTGAGCCAGCGGCAGAGTGGCAGGGCAGCCCCCGAGGCAGCAGCCAGGGAGGAGAATGAGGAGGAGCTGTGGCGCGGTACCAACTGATCCACGGACTGGTACCGGTCTCTGGACTGGGGGTTGGGGACTGCTGCTCTAAGGGCGGGAGGTCCAACCACTCTGGTTGAGTTGAGAATCCCTGGAGAGAGAAGGATCAGTCCCATGTCCTTGATCCTTCCTGTTTAGCAGTTGAGTATTCTGAAGTGAGACTGACTGACTTAAATGGAGAACACCATTGCCGCCCAAACCACATTCTGTAAGCAGCAAAAATTTGCCCCAGGTCTTGAAATTTGAGAAATTCCATATCCACCCTAATTTAACTTGCAATGCAAGTGATCTTTGTGAAAGAGGGGGGAAACACCCAGATCCCTGTCTAGCTGTTGACCATACATCTAAAGCTTTTGGGGCCAAAAGCATACATTAAAAAGGAATAAACTCACCCCCCATCTCCCGTGGGAAAGGGGGAAGGAGGTCCCTGTCCCCGCATTATCTGAGGCAATTCAGTGAGGTGGCAAAAGCCAGTTTGGGGCCCTGGCAACAGAATATGTTGTCGCTGAAGAAAGGGAGGAAGGAAAATGAGGAGAGAGATGGTAGTCCTCCCCCTCTCCCCGACTTTTCGTAATGTGCTGTGCTGGCAGATCCAGAAATAGAAAGCAAATGTGAGCTTGGCGGGAGAACAAGAAGAAAGGATCAAATCCAGTCATTCCACATTCTGAGTCACAATTTGGGAAAGGGGTGAAGGCACAGGGCGGCTGAGAAGGCTAGGCTCCTGGTCAGATGCATTGGGCCAGGCTTCCAAAATTTGAATTCCTTCCTAGATTTAGCCGTTCTCATCTGCTTTCCATTAAGAATACTCTAAAAAAATTTTTTTAATGGGAGAGAACTCCATGCATGCTCAACTAGCTCAGTATCTTCAGAGCATTTGCCCCTTTCCCTCTGTCCTCATGCCGGCAGGAAACCAAGCGGAGCAGGGGCTCAGGCGGCGGGGTGACGTCCCTCGGCAAAAGACTACCCCCCCTCCCGGGGCCTCAGTAAAATTGTCAAGTGTCAACCGGTCCCCAGTGATAAAAAGGTTGGGGACCACTGCTCTATGGCACAAGAGGTAAGCATACTTAAATTAATCTTGGTTTTCCTCCTCTATGGACACTGATGAAAACAATCTATCCATATTGATACCACTTCTGCACATGGGGCAAAATCATGTGATGTCTTCAACCCGCATTTGCATGATAGTAAATTCAGCCATTTCTCCCCTCCATACCCTGCCGCTGGGTCTCGCCTTTCCCCCTTCTCACTGGCGGTGAAAAAAGCACCAGCGAGGGCAATGCGCTCTTTTAGTCACTGCTCCTCAGCCTGTCAATCAATGCAGGCAACCAATCAGAAGTTTGTGTGCCTCCAAAGTTTCCCCCAAACACAATTTTTTAAAAAAAATTGAAACCTATGCATGGCATTGCTACGCAAGACACAGCACACAAAAAATACAGCAGGGTGAGGGAAGTAGATTCCCACCCCTTCAGTAGTTCGACACCTTCCCCAATGAGCACTTCTGAAGCATGGGTGCTGTAGCTACGCCTCCTCCCCCGCACACGCATACATGCTTCCCCGTGAGGCCTCGCTGCTGCCGCCGCCACTGCCGCTGCCACTGCCACTGCCACTGCTGCCCCCCCCCATAGACACACAACTTGTGGGGAAGTATGTGCGGGGGAGGTGGCAGTGGCGGCAGCAGCTGTGAGGCCTCAGAGGGAACTGTGTGTGTGTGTGTACGCGTGTGTGTATGCAGGAGGGAGAGGTGACGGAGGTGGCGTCCATGCTTCAGAAGTGCTCATGGAGGAAGAGGGCCAAGGTGAGTGGGAAAGGCTGAGTGGAAGGCAGAAGGACCAGCAGGATTGGGGGGGGGGGGAAGAAGAGCAGAAAGGATGGGGATGTGGCAGCTTGGGCGGCAAGATGGCCACAGTGGCAGCAGTTACATAGGATGACTGGAGATAAAGATGGCGGTTGAACTACTGCAGGGCAGGAAATGGTGAGCAAGCAGAGAGGGCGGGACTGCGCTCAAGAGACAATGGAACATTCCCCCCTCCATATGTTCTTACCCCTGGCTGCTGGCTGCTTGTTCACCCCTGAGATGCAATATAAATCCACTTTCCTGGATTTACCATATTGCACTTTAAAAATGGCCACAACACGAAACAGCCTTGGGAGGTTGCCCACGTCATTTGGAGTGGCCCGAATGAGCCGCCAAAATTCGGAGGCTGTGTCACAAAAGATTCCTTGTGTGGAATTTGTACGAGTTTCCTACACCAGTGAAAAAGCTTGTGGGATTCAACCCTTAGTGCTTGTTTGCTTACCAGTTTCAGCAGCATCAAATTAAGCCATCCATTCTTTTCCTCATAGCCCTCAACTTCCTGTTTTCCCTCAGACATTGCCATCCTCTGAGACAGAACATCCCTAAAGCCCCATATTTCCTTCCAACTTTAACTGCAGATGTCCCACCCTCGCCTCACTCAAGCTGCTGGTGTGTATGTGTGTGTGTGTGGGGGGGGGGAGGGGTATCACATCTTATCTAATTAACCCTTAAAGATGTTGCTCTTCTACAAACCTTATTATAATGTTTGAAGCCCAGCTGATCTAGAAACCAATAGCCAATAGCTTCAGAAGAGGGATCCAAACTATGGCCTCTGTACCATGCAGAGATCGCTATCAATGTCCACCTCGTTCTCTGGTTTAGAGAGGAAAACCAGCAGCCTGCTTGAGAGATAATATGCTAAGACGGATCATGTTATTCTTGTTGGAATGTGCAAGGAATGTGCATGATTCAAAGCCATATGAAAAGAGTACTGAAGGGGACATTGGAGGAAATGTGTGTATTTAGCACAGTTGGATTGGGAACTTCCTGATATTTTTCAAATAGTCTCCTCCTATGTCCTGATTGGCTCATTGGAGACTTCCTGCTCCTTTGAGCCCACTTCCTCTTTGCTTGCCTCCAGAACCTGCAAGAGGGAAAAAGTGACTGAAAAACAACAGTAAGACAGTTAGGAATCCTTCTCTCTTTACAAAGTTTTTCTTCTTCTAAATAAAACAATTTTATTCTTTTAAGCAGCCTGCTGCTTCACCCTCTTGCATATTTAAACTCTGCCAAGAATTCTGCCCATTTATCCAAAGTCCTTCGCTTACAAAAAACAAAGGATGGTCATCCAATTGGAGCCTCAGCAATTGTGATCTTGTGAAGGGGGGGGGGCGAGGATAAAAATCACAGCTTTGCAGTGAATCGTTTTGGGATGTTGCGGCTGGTTGTTTTCTTTTGTTCTGGCCTTCGGTGCCAACTTCCACTTATAAGACTCCAACCCCATCGTTAGCAGGGTTGTGCCCAACTGTGGCTGTTTAGTCTTGCGGTGAGAAGGTAGATGGGCTAATTATAGAGAAGGCTAAAGGAACCCAATCCGCTTCAAAGGCCCTCACAAGCTGAAGAAGGAGTTCACTTCCCTGTGGCAGAATGCCAGGTAAACAGCCCACAAAGACCGTTTTGGCAGAGGCACCCACCTGCCTTGCCCTGCTATTTAAGCCTTTCAGAGGGGGTTTTAATGCTAGCGTCAAGAAGGATGGCATGTAATTAGCTTCCCAAAATGGCTCCTCAAGCAAACTTGTAATCTCCGAGATGGAGGGATGTCTGTGGAGTGCAGGGGAAACTGGACAGAGAAGGGACCCAAAAAGTTTTAAAAGATGGAGACTCGTGGTTGCCAATTTAAATACATCACTCCTTGCTGGAAAAACAGTAGGGAGAAAAGGTTTCAAGGCGGTTGTCTTACCACGTTAACAAATGGGAGGATTTGGCCCCTATCAAGCAAAATGGATGAGCTATTAAGGGTCAATAGTTTTATGGCTATAGAAGAGTGGTCTGATCTTGACTGGTCTCCAGGTGACAGAGGTGAGTTCACCGAGAAAAAATGGCCATTTTGGAAGGAAGATTCTATGGCCCTGAAGCCCCGCCCCTCCCCAAACCACACCCTCCTCAGACTCCATTACTAAAATTTCCAGATATTTCTCAACCAGGAGCTGATAGCCCTCAGCTAAAGGGTCAGACTAGGATTTGGGAGATCCTGACTGGAACCCCCACTGTGCTGGGGACCCGGGGCCAGCCCAATATTTTCAGCCCAACCTACCTCATAGGGCTGTTGTGAGGCTAAAATGGAGGAGAAGAAAATGATGAGAGTGGCTTTGGCCCACCATTGGGAAGAAAGGTGAGGTATCAGACAAGGGATACTAAGAGAAAATAAATAGCAAAATAAATAGTAAGAGAAGAAGAAGAGACGTTCTTAGTGGACGGAGATACCAAACGGCAGTCAAGGCTGCCAAGGGCTGTTTGCTAAACACCCCCCTGACATGTCAGGTTGCTATGTGCAGGTAGATTTTTTATTTTTAATGGAGAACCATTCAGGCTTCTGAACCCTAACTAGGACTCTGATGCCCTCACTCTTTTGGACATATTATGTGGGAGGTGAGAATTTAAGAACTAATTGATTGTATTCTGGTTTGTCTTATTTTTTATGCCAGGGGTGGGCAAACTGTGGCCCTCCAGATGTCCATGGACTACAGTTCCCATTAGCCCCTGCCAGCATTCGCTGGCCCGACCTACGGAATCCCTGCAAGGATGCCTCTCGCCCCCACCATGGTGGGAGAGCATCATGCTGCTCCCCACTATCCTGCAGTGGGGCCCTTGTCCCCAATCCCCCCCCCACAGCCGCTGCCACCGTTTAGCAGCGCTCCCATAGCTGCCGCCATGCATAATGGGTCATAGAGAGGTGATCTCGGGGTTGGGAAATACTTGGAGACTTTGGGGTAAGGCCATCTTAGCAACATTATAGGCTCCTGGGCAAAGCAGTGCAGTGGGGCCACAACCACTCATGGGAATAAACACGTAAACTGCCAATAAAATTAAATTGATATTTATCAGTACCTCCCTGAGCCACAGCCCCTCCGTAAATGTGTAGCACAGTTAGGAAAGCATAAAAGCTGCATGTGATGCTCACATTCCGTGACTGCCTCTCCAAATGCGTAATTTGGCCCTAAAAGGCTGCCCAGCGTATTATAATATGGACTAACTGATTGATGTTTTTAAATTTCATTCATAGCCTCTCTTTCTCACTGGGACTCAAAGCAAATTACAGGTACTTTTGGAAACATGGTGTTTGTAAACAAAAGGTTCAAATCTTCTCTCCTGCCATTTCCTTGAAAGGGAATAGTTCTCTTATTTCATGGATATCTAAAAAATCATTGTCTAGATCATTCATTCCTTTTTTTTCTCAGGACGGTGGTAAGTGGGAATGTGCTTCTGTTTGTAAATCCCTGCCTAATACTAAATCCTGACCTAGGCTGATTCTACACTTACTTTGTTTATTCTGTTGTGGATCATGCTGAATTCAGAGCGATTTGAACTCGGGCCTTTCTCTATCCCACCCCCCTCCCCATTGAAACAGAAAAGTGTTCTGCACGTGATTAGGGAAGCTCACAGGGAGGGGGTAGCCAAGCGCAGTAGGAGCTTCTTTCTTTTCTTGAACTGGGGGGGGGGGGGGGGGTGGAGACAGCAGAGGAGGGGGAATAAATCCAAGAGGCAAATCTCTGCTGAAAGAAGTTAGGGCTTCTGGAGCTGCTGCTGAGAGAAGTTAGGGCTTTCTTTTTAAGGGAAGCCTTACAATCTGGGAACGAGGAAGCCTTTGAACTGATGCTCTGGCCAATCACAGCTTTTCTACAGTGTTGGAGGCTCGAGACAGCAAGTTAGTTTGGGAAAAGCAGAGAGCTGCACCTTTACTCATGCCGATTTTTCAAATATTGAGGGTTATATCTACTCCAGGATATTGCGGGGAAAAGGTAGGATCACTCTGGATCAAGCATGCTTGTTGCAGATGAAAAATTGAAATCGACCAGAATCAAAATGTAAATCACATTCAGTGTAGACAGCAGGGACTAAAACAACCTGGGATTGGAATAAAAGCTCAGCCCTAGAAAGCCAAGTCTTTTCAGCTATTGGAAGCTAAACAGGACTAGAACTTAGATGGGAGCCCCATCTGCTACACAGAGGCAGGTAATGGCAAACCTGTCCAGCTATTGCCTTGGAAATCCTACTGGGTTACTAAAAACCAGCTGTGATTTCATGGCACTTAGCACCACCACCTATCCCTAATACAGGGTCCATTTGATCCTCTGAGCACCAGCATAAACATCATTAGGGAGACCATATTGCCCAGAATCATTAAAGAAATAGTATTCCATATCTTGGGCTTGAGAATGTTTTATGAGAAGCAAGAGCCTTAGGATGGACAGCCTGGACAGAGCTCATCAGAGCTCAGAAGCGAAGAAGGGCTGGCCTTGGCTCTTATTTGGATAGGAAACCTCCAAGGAATACCAGAGTCATGACGAGAAAGGCAATGGCAAAGCTCCTCTGAACATCCCTTGGTGGGGTCACCAAAAGCTGGCTGTGCCTAGATGGTATTTTTCTCCATCACCAAGAACATCAAAGGCTGCCATTAGTCAGTCGATATTCCATTGAAAGTATACAGCCTGGATATATTTGGTCCTGCTACATCTTTGCTTCCGTGGCTTCTCTTGCCTTTGCAAAGAAACAGAGATGTTTATTTATCTTGGTGACCACACACAAAATACTTGGTCTCCCTCTCTTTCCTTGGCTGTCTTGCTTGCTACATTTGGCATTCCTCCAATCACAGCAAATATGAAAGAGCCATGAGCAGACAGTTTAAAAGAGCAAAGTCTTAATGCAGGGAACAGCAGCAAAGGAGCTAGAAGAGTCACTGTAGAAATCAAAGTTAAACACGGTTAAGGCGTGTCTGGCAATTCCCAGAAGAGTAGTTGGTTCCCATTTCAGCAGCTTCTCCTGGGTAGGAAGGAACTGTTCACAAGAGCACAACACAAATCAAGAGTTCACATCAGGGTCTGCGTTTTTTTGCTATGTATGGAGCCACCCTGGCTTCCTTTTATCCTTCTCAGGGGAATTGTTTGTGATGGTGCCTTCAGTATTTCACTTTTAAGAAACTCCCATCCCTCTTGAACTCCCATCTCCTTAAGTTGTTCTGACCACTTGATTCTACCCAGCAAAACTTTAAGTATGTTAAATTTGCTCCTCTGAAATCCAGCCTGTATGTTTGACTACATACAGCTTTTATCTTCCCCAAGATCATAAAGTCCAAAATTACATGGCCACTACTACTAAGTGTGCCCACTTTTACCTTGTCAACCTTCCCTACTGGTGAGAATCAAGTCTAAAATAGCAGACCCCCCTGGCTGCCCCTTCCACTTTCTGGGAAATGAAGTCATTAGCAAGACAAGAATTTAATGGACTTTTCATTTTTAGCAGAGCTGGTCTCCCATGTCCTGTCTCTCTGAGAACTTTGTAATCTGGTCTAGGAGCATCTCATCCAAGTCCTCTGACTGCCCTGGTGGTCTGTAGCAGACCCCCAACATAATAACACTATTTCCTACTTCTTTTATTTTTACCCAAAGACTCTCAGCTCAGACACATGTATTTCCTCACAAGTATGTATTTTCTTAACATATACTGCTATTCCTTCCCCTTCTCTATTTGTCTGTCCCTTTTAAATAAGTTGTACCCTTGAATCCTATTATTCCAGTTGTCTGTCTTATCTCAAGAGGTTTCTGTGATGCTTATTAGATCACAGTCCCCTTCATTTATTATGACTTCTAGTTCTTCCTGCTTGTTTCCCATGGGATAGAGGCTCTAGCTGTGCCGTGGTACGCCCTGCGGACGTGGCTCAGGATACCACCCCCCCCCCACTGGGCGGCAGACGCATTCTAGCCCACCCGCAGAGACTTATGGATCCAATCGTATTCCGGAATGCTCTGCGGGAACCAATGCCTCCTGGCGACTCACTAGAGGCCTTGGTGGCAGACTGGTAGTCCCTCCTGACAGCTGCTATAGATGAGATCGCCCCTAAACGTCCTCTCTGCCCTCGACTCAAACGGGCTCCCTGGTATACCCGGGCGCTCCGGGAGAAGAAAAGGGAAGTGAGATGACTGGAGCGAGTGTGGCAGAAGACTCGCGACAAAGCTACGAGAACATCTTATCGCACGCTTATGAGGGCGTATGAGATGGTGGTGAAAGTGGCAAAACGTGAATATTTTGCCACAGAAATCGTGTCCGCAAGCTCTCGTCCGGCCCAATTATTTAGGGTAGTTAGATCCTTCACCGTCCTTGAGGGGTGCCAAAATAGTAGCCAATTGGAACTCGGCTGTGAGGCATTAGCGAGCTATTTTGCGGAGAAAATCTCGTCACTCCGCCGCGATCTTCCTGCCACAGTTAATACAGTAAACGAACTGGAGGCCTGTTGGCCACCTTTGGAGGTGACGTTTGATGGCTTCAGACGGCTCTCTTTATCCTAAGCGGACAAGTTGCTAGGTTCGGTCAGGGCGACCACTTGCCCCCTTGACCCCAGTCCAGAGGATAGGAGGCCAGCTCAGGGACATTATCAATCTCTCCCTGGAGTCCAGGGAGTTCCCTGAGCAGCTGAAGGAAGCAGTGGTTCACCCTCTCCTGAAAAGATCTATGCTGGACCCGCGGGACCCAGCCGGCTACCGCCCAGTGTCGCATCTGGTGTTCCTGGGCAAGGTGGTTGAAAGGGCCGCGGCAGACCAGCTCCTGGCATTCCTGGAGGAAACTTCGGCACTTGATCCATATCAGTCTGGCTTTTGACCTGGCCACGGGGTGGAGACGGTGTTGGTCTCCTTCTTGGATGACCTCTGCCGCCAGCTGGATAGAGGCGGGTCGGCAGTGCTAGTTCTTCTAGACCTGTCAGCCGCTTTTGACATCATGGATCACAAACTGTTGGTCCACCACCTTGCCGGCACGGGGATACAAGACACAGCTTTACGCTGGATACGCTCCTTTCTCCAGAACCGGACCCAGAGGGTTGCAGTGGGGGATGAGTTCTCACGCTCCTACAGACTCCCTTGCGGGGTCCCTCAGGGTGTGTTCCTCTCCCCCACATTGTTCAACATCTTTATGCGCCCTCTGGCCCAGCTGGTACATAGTTTTGGGCTGGGCTGTCACCAGTACGCTGATGACACCCAGCTCTATCTCCTCATGGACGGCCACCTGGACTCCCCCCCGGAACCATTCGCCAGATGTTTGGAAGCAGTGACAGAATGGTTCGAGCAGAGTCACCTGAAACTCAACCCTTCCAAGACAGAGGTCCTGTGGCTGGGACATAGGGGATGGGACCAGGAAGCGTGCCTACCCACCCTGGCAGGGACGCAATTGACCATCACATCCCAGGCCAGGAACTTGGCTGTGACCATTGATGCCTCCCTGACTTTGGAGACGCAGGTCAAGAAAGTAGCCGGCCACGCATTTTTCCACCTTTGTTAGGCCCGACTACTAGTGCCCTACCTGTCCCCCGAACACTTAGCCATAGTGATCCATTCAACAGTCACCTCCAGAATAGATTTCTGTACCTATTCCAGTTTGGTGTAGTGGTTAGGAGTGCGGACTTCTAATCTGGCATGCCGGGTTCGATTCTGTACTCCCCCACATGCATCTAGCTGGGTGACCTTGGGCTCGCCACAGCACTGATAAAGCTGTTCTGACCGAGCAGCGATATCAGGGCTCTCTCAGCCTCACCCACCCCACAGGGTGTCTGTTGTGGGGAGAGGAAAGGGAAGGCGACTGTAAGCCGCTTTGAGCCTCCTTTGGGTAGGGAAAAGCGGCATATAAGAACCAACTCTTCTTCTTCTTCTATCTCGCTCTACGTGGGCCTACCCTTGTCCTTGTCCTACCCTTATAGAATGCAGATGAAAGCCTATGAGATAGTGATGAAGTCAGTGAAACACAACTTTTACTCAGCATGCATCGCATCTGCACACTCATGCCCAGCACAATTACTCAGGGTAGTCCAATCCCTCACAGCCCTCGATGAAGGGCGTCAAAACAGGAGTCAACTGGGTATTAGCTTTGAGGCAATCGTGAGTCATTTCACAGACAAAATCTCGACTCTCCACCGTGGCCTCCCTACACCTTTGGACACAGAAAGTGAACTAGAGGCCGCTTGGCCATCCTTGGAGAGAACACTGAATTACTCCAGTCGCCTCTCATTAGCTGAAGTGGACAGGATGTTAACAGCAACGTGGCCAACCACTTGCACACTAGACCCATGCCCCTTGTGGCTCCTAAAAACAAAGGACATAAGAATTGGGGCCCCTCTCAGGGAAATATTCAACCTCTCTCTCTCAATGGGAGAATTCCCAGAAGGACTAAAAGAGGCAGTGGTACGCCTGTTGCTCAAAAACCCATCCCTGGACCCTCAGGAGCCTGACAACTACTGCCCCGTCTCGCATTTAGCATTCCTGGGAAAGTTAATTGAAAGGGCTGTGGTGGACCAAATATCAGCATTCCTGGAGGAAACTTCAGCCCTTGACCCATTTCAGTCGGGCTACATGCCTGGCCATGGGGTGGAAATGGCGCTAGTTGCCCTGACGGATGACCTCCGCCACCAACTAGACTGAGGCAGGTCAGCACTGCTTATACTATTAGATCTGTCAGCAGCATTTGACACTGTAAATCATGAGCTCCTAGTTCACCGCCTTGCCGATGCTGGGATACGGGGGGACAGCCCTCAAATGGCTGATCTCCTTCCTCCAGGGTCACGGACAGAGGGTAGAAATAGGAGAGAGAGTATCCAACCATCATCTGCTCACATGTGGCGTCTCACAGGGAGCAGTCCTCTCTCCTATTTTATTAACATCTTCCTGCACCCTCTTGCTCAGCTGGGGTGGAAGCTTGGGCTGGGTTGCCATCAATATGCAGGTGATACCCAGCTCTTCCTCCTGATGGATGACTGTCCCAATCTCCCCCCCCCCCCAACAAAAAACTTAGCCAGATGCCTGGAAGCAGTGCTGAAGTAGCTCAAGCAGAGTTGTCTGAAGCTCAACCTTTCAAAGACAGAGGTCCTGTGGCTAGGTAGGAAGGGATCAAGTATGGAAGCGCATTTACCCAACCTAGATGGAGTACATTTAGCATCTGGGTGTGATACTCACCATCTCCCTCTCCATGGAGGCACAGGTCATGAGAGTAGCACAGCAGCCCTTCCACCATCTATGCCAAGAGGAAGACCCGAGTTCAAATTGATCTGAATTCAGGAGGATCCACAATGGAATAAACAAAGTATGTGCAGAATCAGCCCTGATCTGCCAATATCTTCTGAGTTATAAGAATGCTCATGTCACTTTTATTATGGCAGAGTTTTTGTCTACAGTTTTTAAATCTAAAATGACCAGTGCATTATGACTATTCTATTTCTTTCCCTTGCTCCAAACTTGTTTTATGCCAATAAAGGTATTGTATGATTGTGTACTAAAATATCAACATACTCATATATAAACATACTCAAATATAAATATACATACTCAGTTTTAATTAATATATATTTTCTTTTGACACTTTTAACACCCAAGGTTTTCAATAGTTCTTGAGATCATTCTTGTTTCCTGTAAGTGGGTTCTTTAAATATTTTAATACGTTGCTTGAGTGTTTTGTATTTAAATCATAATTCTTGCAAGTGTCAATGGAGATCTTTTAGGCTGTTGCCACGCAGATCCCCCTCCAAAAGCAATGGGGATGTAAGGTCTATTGGATACTGTATAGGTATGTTATTTCATATCATTTTATGTTATTATACACACTCACACACACATGTACAAAATAATTATGACAAAAGGTTGCATTATGTCTTGTGACAAATTGTTCCTCATTGTAATTCATATTTGTTTAACTTGTTTCTTTACATGTACAACCGGATACTCATTGGGACATTTGGTTAAAATCATTGGAACTTCAGGTATTGGACATATTGACTTTCTGTATGTAATTTCTAATATTTAGCATTTTCTTTTTGCATATAACAATTAAAACAAATGGACTGGAAGCAACGGTAATTTTTATAATTCATTTATTTAGAAATAGAAGTTACTGAGGAAGAGACATTCCCTTGGAAACGAGCAGGGGTAGTCAACCAGATATCCATGGACTACAATTCCCATGAGCCCCTGCCAGCAAAAGCTGGCAGGGGCTCATGGGAATTGTAGTCCATGGACACCTAGAGGACCACAGATTGACTACCCCTACGGGACCTCATTTTGGCTTTCATTTTTAAGAATAAAGGCGATTCTTTGCTTGTCCGTAGCCATTTTGTCAGCTTTCTTCTCGTTCTTGGCATTCCTCGGGTCCTTCCGGGAGATTGGCATCCCTCCTTAATGAGGTCCTTGCCTGCCCCGAGCTTTGCCCCCTAATCCGCAGGAAGTCCCCGCCTGAGGCTGGCAGCCCTACCGCCCCCTGGCGACCCGAACCTCCCTCCGAATATCTCGAAGATGCATCATCCCCCCCCCCCCCCCCTTGCGCCCGGCCATCCTTCATTCCACAAGGAGTCGAGGAGGAGGCGGCGGCGGCGCAGAAAGGCTTCGTTTCCTTCTGCGGGACAGTGGACGGGCCCTCATTGCCAAGCGGAGCGGCCTCGCTCCATCGTCGGGGCATCCACTCCCCCCTCCTCGGTCCTCCGATCCGCCAGCCCGGCCGCCCGTCTCCCCTCCCTTTCCGCGGGAATGGTTTCTCCCGCAGGACTGCCTGTGGAGCCCGGCCCTAGAAAGGCTCGGGAAGGGGCAAAGTGGAGCCACTCAGGGGGTGTTTACTCTGGCCGGACGGGCCTGGCAGCCCCTGCGCATCTGGAGCGGGCGGGGAGAGAACCAGCGGCAGCCCTGGCGGGGTGGGAAGTGCGGGGCGCCGCGCAGAGCCGGGGGCTTAAAGAGGCAGCAGCACCAAATGTGCCCTCGTCGCGCCCTGGGTCTCAGGGGCTTCAGGCCAAGATGAGGCGGTGGCGGCCCCGAGCCGGTCTCCAGACCCGCCTCCCTCCCCGCTTAAATGAAGCCCCGATGCTGTCCAGGCAGCACCAACATGGCTTTGAGCGCTTTTGGGCCGGGGTGCGGATGCTGCTGTGTTGGAACCCAGAGCCAGAGAGTCCCCACCCCATTCAGACACATGTGTGTTTTTCTGCCATCAACTCACAGCTGACTTATGCAACCCCTGAAGGGCTTTCAAGGCAGGAGAGGTGCAGAGCGGCTTTGCCCTTGCCTGTCTCTTGAGAGATGCTGCTGCTGTTTCTTGGTGGTCCATCCAAATACTGAGCAGGGCCGACCCTGCTTCATTTCCAAGAGTTCGGGCTGGCATGGGCTATCCAGGGTAGGGTGATTTTCTGTGTAGAAATTCAGTGGGCATTTGGAAGAAGAGTTGGGTTTTGTACCCCACTTTTCACTGCCCATAGGAGTCTCTAAGCAGCTTACAATCACCTTCCTCTCCCCACAGCAAACACCCTGTGAGGTAGGTGAGTTTCAGAGAGCTCTGACAGAACTGCTCTGTGAGAACAGCTTTTAACAGGCCACAGTCACCCTGCTGGCTGCATGTGGGAATCAGCTCACCAGATCAGAAGCCGCTGCTCTTAAGTACCCCAACACGCAATGCAGAATAATTTGTTTTTGTCCTGTGTTGGATGTTTTGTTCTCTCTGCTTTCAGCTCTTACTCTCACCTCATGGTGGTATTGACTTTGTGGTGCAGGACAGTGAAAAGCATCCTTCTAGCTTGCTGTGTCTTCAGGATGACATTTTCAGGATGATCAATGAGGATCAAAGAATGATCGGGGGATCCAGCCAGCCACCCCCTTCCCCATTTCTCCTCAAGGGCTCAGGAATCCTGGAGTGGGGCTTGCTCAATATTTGATTGGGGTATAACTCATAGAGCTGGAAGGGGCCACACAGGCCATCTAGTCCAACCCCCTGCTCAATACAGGATCTGCCTAAAGCATCCAGGATAAGTCTCTGTCCAACCACTGCTTGAAGACTGCCAGTGACGGGGAGCTCACCACCTCCTTAGGCAGTCGATTCCACTGCTGAACTACACTGACTGGAAAATTTCCCCTCTGATATCTAGCCAATATCGTTCTGCATGTAGTTTAAACCTATTACTGTGGGTCCTCTCCTCTGCTGCCACAGGAACCTTTCCCTGCTGTCCTCTAAGTGACAACCTTTCACATACTTAAAGATGGCAATCAGGTCCCCTCTCAACCTCCTCTTCTCTAAGCTGAACATTCCCAAGTCCCTCAGCCTTTCCTCAAAGGGCCTGGCCCCCAGGCCCCGGATCATCTTCATCACTCTCCTCTGAACCCTCTAAATTTTCTCCCCATCCTTCTTGAAGAGAGGTCTCCAGAAATGTACACAGTACTCCAGGTGGGGCCTGAACAATGTGGTATACAGTGGGACTATGACATTTTGTGATTTTGATGTGATGCCTCTGTTGATACAGCCCAAGAATGCAGTTGCCTTCTTTACTGCCACATCACACTGTCTGCTCAGATTTACAGTCCACAAGGACTCCAAGATCACGTTCACACACATTGCTACTCAGAAGTGTCTCTCCCATCCAGTATGCATGCTTCTCATTTTTGTGACCCAGACCTAGAATTCTGTAGTTCTCCTTACTGAATTGCATCTTGTTCTCATTTGCCCACCTTTACAACGTGTTCAAATCTCGTTAAATTCTATATCTTCTGGGGTGTTCGCTGCTCCTCCCAATTTGGTGTCATCCAAAAATTTAAAGAAGAGTCCCCCTACCCCGTTGTCCAATCCAAATCTTTGATAAAAAAATGTTGAAAATTCCAAACCAAGAAGAAGAAGAACTTAGCCCTGAGGCACTCTGCTGCTTCCCTCCCTCCACTCTGTACACTGCCTCCCCCTCCCCCCCCCGATCAACACTGCCTAATTATTAGAGTTGCCAGGTCAATCCACCCACAGGGGATGGGAGCTAAGTCTGCCAGATCCAGGTTGGGATTTGGAGATGGAGCACAGGGACCTCTGTGAGGCTCAATGCCATACAGCCCACCCTCTGAAGCATCCATCCCCCCCCCCCAGGAAACTGATATCTCTGGTCTGAAGATGAGCTGTAATTTTAGGGGATCCTCAGGTCTCACCCAGAAGCTGGCCTGATCACACTGCTGTGTGGGATTCCATAGGGTTCCCTAAATTATAGGGCTTGTTTAATGTGATCTGCTTTCTAACCACCCTCTTTCCCAAGCAAAAGGCTTTCGGGCAATGCATACAGCGGGTCCATGTGCTGAAACTTGGCTTGCACCCCCACGGAATCGGAGCATCTCTTTTTCAAGGGCAATGGAAAGGCTGGTTGGAGAGATGGGAGGAGAGCAGGACTGGTTTATCCATGTAGCACATGCTATGGGCCCCAGGCTTCCAGGGGCTGTGCAACTGCCTCCTTTTCCCTCTTTAAAGACGCCGCTTTCCACTGGGGGTCCCCTCCACGCCCGGTCTGGCTGCTCCCACTGCAGCTGAACTCTGTTAGGGCCCTGTGAATCCTTAAACTGGCTTTGGAGCTACAAGCCCTGCAAATCCTTAAACCACTCCTGGAGGAGAGGAGTTCATCTCTCCCACCCAGGCATTCCATTTTCTGGCCCGCTCCTTCATTTCCTCCCCCTGTCTCTTCCACATTCCCACCCAGAATGTCTTCTCGCCTGAAGCTCCATCTTCTGGTCCTCCTGAAGCATGATCTGCGGTGACTCAGCCTAGAGAGGGGCTCCATCCCCCAGCCCCAACTCACATTCATAGGGCTGATGTCATCTCCCTTCCTTGGCCAAAACAAACAGAGCTGAAATGTGTCACCATCTGGAAGGCTGCAAGCTCGGAGGAAAGAGAGGCAGAGGCGGCCTTCCTTGCTCGTCAGTCCCACCCCACCACCACCCACCAACCCTTTCCAGACCCCTACAGGGTTAACTGCAAAAGCCGTCACCAGAGGTCCTCCCACCCCACTGTAGCATACCAAGCGCAGTTTTGCTTTGCAGACTCCAAACCCACAAAAACTCGGCCAGCTCCACCTTGGGATGTGGCGGCTCTCAGGAAAAACCGCAGAAGGGCCCAAGAATCTTAGGTGATCACAGACAACTGAACCAACAAAGGGAATGAGGGAGGGCATGGCTCCCCAAGGAGCTGGGCTCAGATGGGAGTCTAGCAGCGAGTTAGGTTTGCAGAAAGAGGAGAGGCGCAGGATCCGGCTTCTCTTATTGAGGAGGCCGCAAAGCTTCAAGGGTGAAAATCAGCGAGGTTCTCAGATGTCATGGAAAAATTCATGCCAGCAATTTCATGCCTCTAGAAGGTTTGAAACAGCTCTTGCAGCCAACTTGGGGAGAAAGGGGTTTAAAGTAGATTTACATTTGGACCAGAGTGGCAGGGAGAGGGTGATTTAAGAATAGGGTGAAAATGTGCCAATGGGCAAAAGAATTATAGAATCATAGAAACATAGAGTTGGAAAGGGACCTCCAGGGCCATCTAGTCAAATCCCCTGCACAATGCAGGAACTCACAACTGCCTGCCCACCCACAATGACCCCAATTTCATGCCCAAGTGATCCCCCTACCACAAATCTCCAGAATCCAGCCTGGCCTGCAGGAAATTCACGTACCAACTCACAGTGGCAATCAGCAATTCCTTGGATGTGAAAAGAAGGGCCACAAGAGACAAACACTGGCACATCCCTTCCTGTCCACCCACTCACAATCTGCCTAAGTTCATAAAATCAGCATTACTATAAGACCTATCTAACCCCTGCTTAAAAACTTCCAAAGAAGGAGAATCCATCACCTCCGAAGGAAGCCTGTTCCACTGAGAAACCGCTCTAACTGTGAGGAATTCCTTGGGGCTTTCCGCATTCGTCCAAAATAGCACAATGGTTACTAATTGAAATCACTACAGTTTTGCCGTTATGCACAATGTCATTGACAATCTGCAACACTCCTGAAACCGATCCGCAAAAAGCGCTTCGTTGTAGCACTTTCAGGGAAATCCCAAAAAGTGGATTCACCCTCCGGAAAGCGCTACACTCCTGCAACCAATCTGCAACACTAGCGGGAAAGTTCTGTGCGTTACCATTGTTGCGGTTTCTGCAAAGTCCCTCCCCCTGGCTCTCTCCTCTGATCTTCTGGCGAAGCGATCGCCATTTTTTTTTCTCAGAGCGAGCGGAGATCAACGCACCGGCAAGCCTTCGTTTACCCAGTGAGGCTTCCCCGGCTGCAGTCCCTCTGTTTAAAGTCACCAAGCACAAGCCCGTTTGCGGGTTTATTTTCACTTTATTTTCACACTGTTTTCGGCCGAAAATCGCGCCCGTGAAGGGGGGGGGTTCACTCGGGGGGAGCGTGGCAACGATGAAACGGCAGCTCAAACATCACCTGCTAGCTGGATGGGTCTCTCCGTTGCAACGTGTGTGTGTGTGTGTGTTTTTTTTTAAACCTTCCTTAAAGGGAAAGGGGCTGTTTGGGAGCATGCTAACGGCCGCCCATTGGCTGCTTGACGGCCAGGGGTGGGACACAGCTCAGCAATAGCGCTTCCTTTCTAGCGATTTTTGCCGAGACCGGAACCTTGTGGGAAACGATAGAAACGCAACTGGATTCCACTACAAAGGCAGGTATGCATAACGACGAATTCCACTATTTAAAATGGCGATTTTTCATTCAGCAAACAATTTGCTACATGGATCCCGGTGTGGAATGGCCCCTTGTTTAGCTGAAAATTCTTTTCAATTAATTTCATCTCATTGGTTCTGGTCTAGCCCTATGAGGTAACAGAAAACAAATCTGCTCCATCTTGTACATGACAGCCCTTCAAGATGATTTTCATATACTTCCTGGCTGTCCTTGAGTCAGCCACTATCTCACTCAGCCTAACCTACCTTACAAGGTTGTTGTCAGGATAACATGGAGGAGAGGGGAAAACCTTTTTGAATCCCATTTTGGGAGAAAAGAAGCATATAAGTATTGAATGGTAAGCTGAAGGATGTTTTGCCCTTTCCTAGCATGTGTAAGAGGTGGTTTGGTTTCTAAAGGCAGCTGTGCTACAAAGGAAGAGAAAGGTTTATGTGAAACACCCTGCCTGGAGAAGGGATTTAAATTGGCAAGGTCTGCTGTGAACATAGAGTTACCATCCTCCAGGTAGTGGCTGGAGATCTCCTGAGGTAAGAACTGGTCTCCAGGCAGCAGAAATCGGTTTGCCTGAATAAAATGGCTGTTTTGGAAGGTAGAATTATAGAATCATATTGGAAGGGGCCACATAGGCCATCTAGTCCAACCCCCTGCTCAACGCAGGATCAGCCCAAAGCATCCTAAAGCATCCAAGAAAAGTGTGTATCCAACCTTTGCTTGAAGACTGCCAGTGAAGGGGAGCTCACCACCTCCTTAGGCAGCCTATTCCACTGCTGAACTACTCTGACTGTGAAAGTTTTTTCCTGATATCTAGCCTATATCGTTGTACTTGAAGTTTAAACCCATTACTGCGTGTCCTCTCCTCTGCAGCCAGCAGAAATAGCATCCTGCCCTCCTCCAAGTGACAACCTTTCAAATACTTAAAGAGGGATATCATGTCCCCTCTCAACCTCCTTTTCTCCAGGCTGAACATTCCCAAGTCCCTCAACCTATCTTCATAGGGCTTGGTCCCTTGGCCCCAGATCATCTTCGTCGCTCTCCTCTGTACCCTTTCAATTTTATCTATGTCCTTCTTGAAGTGAGGCCTCCAGAACTGCGCACAGTACTCCAGGTGTGGTCTGACCAGTGCCATATACAATGGGACTATGACATCTTGCGATTTTGATGTGATGCCCCTGTTGATACAGCCCAAAATGGCATTTGCCTTTTTTACCGCTGCATCACACTGCCTGCTCATGTTTAGTTTACACAAGTACCCCAAGGTCTCATTCACACACAGTGTTACCTAGAAGCGTATCCCCCATCCAGTAGGTATGTTTTTCATTTTTCTGACTCAGATGCTGAACTTTACACTTATCTTTATTAAATTGCATCTTGTTTTCATTTGCCCATTTTTCCATTGTGTTCAGATCTCGTTGAACTCTGTCTTTATATTCCTGAGTATTTGCCAGTCCTCCCAATTTGGTGTCATCTGCAAACCTGATGAGTAGTCCCTCCACCCCCTCATCTAGATCATTAATAAATATGTTAAAAAGTATGTTAAAAATTGTCCTCCAGATGTTTGCAGATCGCTCCCTTTAATATCTGCTCCGTTATCTTACCCACAACAGAGGTCAAACTCACTGGTCTATAGTTTCCCAGGTCATCCTTCCTCCCTTTTTTGAAGATCAGAATAACGTTTGCTCTCTTTCAGTCCTTGGGGACATCTCCAGTCCTTAAAGAGGTCCCGAAGATGATGGAGAAGGGTTCTTGAAAGTTCTCTGGAAAGTTCTTTGAGCACTCTCGGGTGCATTTCATCCGGACCAGGGGATTCGAACTCATCCAGTGCAGCTAAATGCCTCTCAACAACCTCTCTGTCCATGTCAACCTGCCACCCAGACACTATCTCTTGCCATCTCTAGATGTGCCTAAACCCTTTGACCTGTGGGGAAAAACAGATGTAAAATAGGCACTGAGCCTTTCTGCTTTCTCTGCATCTTCCGTTAGAGTTTGTCCATCCGCACCCAACAGTGGGCCTATTGCCTCCTTTACTTTACGTTTGCTCCTCACATAACTGAAAAATCTTTTCTTGTTACAGTGGGCTTCCCTGGCCAATCTTAGCTCACTCTCAGCTTTGGCTTTTCTGATGATTGATCTACAGTGCCTAGTAACCTGTAGGTACTCTTCTTTAGAGCTCTGTCCTTCCCTCCATTTCCTGAACATTTTCCTTTTCTTTCTTAGTTCCTCTTGAAGTTCTCTGTTCATCCAAATAGGCTTCTTAGAGCTCCTGCAGTGTTTTCTTCTTTCTGGGATAGTCATTGATTGAGCATGCAATAGCTCTTGTTTGAGTAGCACCCACTCTTCACATGCTCCCTTCCCTTCCAGCATTCTCGTCCATGGTAGGACACTCATCATGTCTCTGAGTTTATTAAAGTTTGCCCTACGAAAATCCAACATCCGCGTCTGACTACAGCCTTCCTTAGCTCCTCATCTCAAAAGGAATTCTATGAGGACATGGTCACTTCCCCCTAGGGTCCCCACCTCCTTCACCTCATCCACCAACTCTTGCCTGTTGGTCAGTATTAATTCCAGTATGGCTGAACCTCTTGTGGGTTCCTCTACCATTTGATAAATGAAATTGATAATAGGTGTTCTGGGGCCAAGTAGGGCACTTGTAGTTTGGTTTTGTGTAGTTGATAGGATACCAGTCACGCTACTCTTGTGACCTGGTTTTCCATAGAGAGGGAAGTGTTGAGGATCACATCTACCGATAGCTGTACATCGTCCAGGATGGGTAAATGTGCTTCCTCACTTGGACCCTTCCTGCCTAGCCAAAGGACCTCTGTCTTTGAAACTCCTGACAATTCAGCTTGAGCCATTCTGTCACTGTTTCCAGACATATGGCTAAAGAATCTGGGGTTGAATCCAGGAAGCCATCCATCAGGAGGAAGAGCTGGGTGACATCTGTATATTGATGACATCACTGGCCCAAACGTCTGCAACCAGCTGAGCAAGAAAGTGCATGAAGATGTTAAACAGAACTGGAGAGAGGATCAATTGGAGAGAGGATCGCTCCCTGTAGGACTCCACATGTGAGTTGGTTGTAGCGTGATTGTCTCTCTCCTATTGCTCTTTAAGCAGTTTCAAGGTCTTTTGTCTGCCATGTAGACACCAAATTGTAGAGAAATTGACACAAAAGTAGGTTACTTCACGGGAGGGAGAAGAGAAATGGAATCTTCAGATAAAAATAGGGCTGCCAGATTCCCTCCTGGTCACTGGTGGGGAATGGGGAGGTAGAGTTGCCAAACTCAGGTTTGGAAATTCCAGGAGATTTGGGGATAGAGCCTGGGGGAGGACAGGGACCTCAGTGGAGTAGATTACCATAGAGTCCACTCTCCAAAGCAGCCATGTTCTCCATGGGAACTGACCTCCAAAATCTCCAGGAATTTCCCAAGGTGGAGTTGGCAACTCTAGCAGTAGCCTTAGCCTGTTTTTTTTATCAGATCTTCCACCTACGATGACCAGTCTGTGATCCAACTATCTGACTGATTTCTTTTGCACTTTGGCACTTGTTTTCCATTACCCATTTATTTTTATTGGCTTCAAGTATCAGCTACTTCTCTTAAAACTGGCACCTCTGTAACCACAAGCAGGAAATGGGCACTTCTTGAGCACATCCAGTTCACTGCAGTTCACTTTGCTTCTAGCATTTATTTGCTTTGTTTCTATCCCATCTTTTTTCCTGAAGCCCTGTGGAGTACATTAGGTTGAGATAGGGTTGCCAATCTCCAGGTGGGGCCTGCAGATCCCCCCCCCCCCATTACAACTGATTTCCAGACAATCCCTGGAGAAAATAGCTGCTCTCTAGGGTGGACTCTAGGGCATTGTACTCTGTTACGGTCTCTTTGCTCCCCAAATCCAACTCTACACCCCAAATCTCCAGGTATTCTCAACCCAGAGCTGGCAGCCCTAGGCTAAGACTGTGTTACTGCCCTGAGATCACCCAGGAAGCTTCCATGAAAGATTTGAACCTGGGTCTCCCAGATCCTTTAGTCCCTGTACCATACTGGTGCGATGATGGGTTGAGCTAAACTAGCCTGACTATGAACTTCTTCCTTCATTCATGTACATGACATTATCTTCCAACCTCTGCACCTCCAACCAGACTGCAGGAAAGCAGATGACTTTCCTCTTTTAATTGTAGTCTTTGTCCTTTGGACAAGGCTTGCAAACCTCCAGGTGGGGCCTGTAATTCTCCTGCTATTACAACTGATCTTCCGATGGCAGGAATCAGTTCCCTTAGAGAAAATGGCTGCCCCCGAGGGTGGAGTGGTCTCTGCAGAGAGAGCCTCGGTCAGCATCACCTTGAACTGGGTGCCCTTGTCTCTGAGGCCACGGCTGCACTGCAAAGGGCCACAACAAGCTCTGTGACGGTCTCACCTTCCTTCTGGACTGCTTGATAGAAAGTGTGGTAACTGGTGATGATTCCAGGCTTAGGATTCAAGTTGGAGAGGATCTCTTTGAACATGGTGGTCTCTACGCAGGCTGGAGTGATGAGACTGCAGGCTAGTTCAAATATGGCCATTCCGCAGACACTGAGGAAGTTGTCACACCGGACCACTTGATCGGTGATTGCATTGGCTTGGAAGTGGCAATGCAGCTACCCCTCATCCAGATCATTGATACGAATGTTGAAAAGTACCAAACCCAGTACTGAGCCTTGTGGCACCTCACTGCTCACCTCCCCCCAATCTGATGCAATACCACTGACATCCATTCTTCGGGTGCAGTTTTCTAGCCAGTTCCCAGTTCCCACTGATGTTATGCTGAGCATCATTGTGATATCAAGGAGATCATCCCCACACCCCAGTTTCTTCCTTTCTCTCCCTCCATTGACTGTGGGAGAAAAGGGACACGGTGGTGTAGACACTGGGTCACCCTCCGCAGGCTCTGCCCCCCCCCCCAAGCTCTTGCAATTGATAGATGCAAGGCTGCTAGTTCTAAATGGTGTCAAGAGCAAGGAAATCTTCCCCCAGATTGGTAATGCATCCTAACTGAGAGGAGGGGGGGGTGTCTTTTTGAAGACTAGGGGTGTAAAAGTTGGGTTCTCACAGTCAGAGGATGGGAAGCTGAATAGGGGACCAAACTTCTGGGTTCCTGGCTTCCAAAATTGGAGAAAGAATGATAATTTCTCCAAGTTTGGAAGCCAGGAACAGAATCAGGTTTTGCAAAAACTCAACCAAACAACAATAAAGTCTGTTTTCCCTCCTCCCAAATATTCCAGCAAACTTTTGAATATTGGTCACATGTGATAGCCACGTGAATTGCTGAAGCCCTTGCAGTGGAAGACAAAAGCCAAGGATTTTAACACAAGATGTTGGAAGACAGGAAAATGGGGACAACAACGGAAATCTTGCAAATTAGAACTGCATAAGAGAATCTAGTCTCTTGTTTTTTGCTCTTCGCTCTCCCTTTCCCCCCTCCATTCTTCCTGTGCTCAAACTGAGTGACCAAACCTGGAAGCACACCCCAAGCTTTTTGGTAAAACCTGTTAACAACATAAGACACACATATGTTTTCTTTTCTATTCCTGCTTCTAGGTGTAAAGTTTGGTAACAGCCAGGGGCACAAGTCCTTGACAAGCGTAGGGTTGCTGCTGGATATTGTGTGTATAAACATAGCAGAGTTAAATATAAATGATGCAGTAATTAAATATAAATGATATAATACATGGCAGTATTAAAGTATAATAAAGTATTTTACTAGAACTACCAGGAACTGGTAGTTGGCTTGAAGTTGGTAGTTGGCTTGAAGTTGGCTTGAAACTCAACATCAAGAAAACAAAGATCATGGCATCCGGCCCTCTGAATTCCTGGCAAATAGATGGGGAAGAAATGGAGATAGTGACAGATTTTATTTTCCTGGGCTCAAAGATCACTGCAGATGGGGACTGCAGCAAAGAAATTAAAAGACGCTTGCTCCTGGGGAGGAAAGCTATGGCAAATCTAGACAGCATCCTAAAAAGCAGAGACATCACCCTGCCAACGAAAGTGCTTTTAGTCAAGGCTATGGTATTCCCAGTTGCAATTTATGGCCGCGAAAGTTGGACCATAAGGAAGGACGAGCGTCAAAGAATTGAGGATTTTGAACTCTGGTGCTAGAGAAGACTCTTGCGAGTCCCTTGGACTGCAAGATGAACAAACCGGTCAGTCCTAGAGGAGATCAGCTCTGACTGCTCCTTAGAAGGCCAGATCCCGAAGACGAAACTCAAATACTTTGGCCACCTCATGAGAAGGAAGGACTCCCTGGAGAAGAGCCTAATGCTGGGAGTGACCGAGGGCAAAATAAGAAGGGGACGACAGAGAATGAGGTGGCTGGATGGAGTCACTGAAGCAGTAGGTGCAAACTTAAATGGACTCCGGGGAATGGTAGAGGACAGGAAGGCCTGGAGGATCATTGTCCATGAGGTCGCGATGGGTCGGACACGACTTCGCAACTAACAACAACAACAACCAGGAACTGGAATACAAAACAAGAAAACACATAGACTCCTATAGCTCATGGTGGAGCTCTAAACCTTAGCTGTTACATGATGGAACTCCAATATGGATCTCTTTCTTTCTGCCTAAAGGCAGCTTCAGAGAACATAGGGAGGAAGGAACATTCTTCTCTTCCAGTTACGGTCACATACCTGAGAATCAAACATGTAGGCAATGGCCTTAACCACTTTACATACCAATAAGCATATCATAGAATAATAGAATCATAGAATAATAGAATAATAGAGTTGGAAGGTACCTCATGGGTCATTTAGTCCAACCCCCTGCACTATGCAGGACGCTCACGTCCCTATCGCTCATCCACTGTAACCTGCCACTCCCTTGAGCCTTCACAGAATCAGCCTCTCCATCAGATGGCTATCTAACCTCTGTTTAAAAATTTCCAAAGATGGAGAACCCACCACCTCCTGAGGAAGCCTGTTCCACTAACTTTCAGGAATTTCTTCCGGATGTTTAAGCGGAATTTCTTTTGACTTAATTTCATTCTATTGGTTCTGGTCCGTCCCTCCGGGGCAAGAGAGAACAACTCTGCTCCATCCTCTATATGGCACCCTTTTAAATACTTGAAGATCCCTTCTCAGTCATCTCCTCTCCAAGCTAAACAGACCAAGCTCCCCCAACCTTTCTTCATACGTCTTGATCTCCAACCCCCTTACCATCTTTGTTGCCTTCCTCTGGACATGCTCCAGTCTACATCCCTCTTCAACTGGGGTGCCCAAAACTGAACACAGTACTCCAAGTGAGGCCGAACCAGAGCAGAGTACAGCGGTACCATCACCTCCCGTGATCTGGACACGATACTCCATTTGATACAGCCCAAAACTCCATTTGCCTTTTTAGCCACCAAGTCACACTGCTGACTCATGTTCAATGTATAGTCTACTAAGACTCCTAGATCCTTTTTGCACATGCTACTGCCAAGACAAGTCACCCCCATCCTATATTAGTGTATTTGGTTTTTCCTACCTAAATGTAGAACTTTACATTTGTCCCTATTGAACTTCATTTTATTCAGTTTAGCCCACTTCTCAGGCCTATCAAGATCATCCTGTATTCTGATTCTGTCTTCTGTTGTGTTTGCTACCCCTCCCAGTTTAGTATCATCTGCAAATTTAATAAGTATCACATGACCTACTTTGCCTGTTCCCATTAGTAACAAGTGTCAACAAACAGTTAACCCTTTTTCTGACCATCAATGCCTGACTCTTGCTAAAGATAAAGTCTAACGGTTGCCAGTGTCCAGGGGCTGGAGATCTCCAAGGATTTCAACTGATTTCCAGACAACAGAGATGAGTTCCCTGGAAGAAAATGGCTGCTTTGGAAGGTGGACTCCAAGGAATTGCTGTTGAGATTTCTCCCCAGGCTCCACTCACAAGTTTCCATATATTCCCCAAGCAGGAGTTGGCAAAATTAGTAGGGTTGTCAGGTACCCCTTGGCAATCAGTTGGAGAGGGACGGACCAGCAGTGGAGGAGGCTGAACCTGGCATTTCAGCAATGTCTCCATCAACAGAACCCTGAGTTGCCAGGAATGCAGTGACACTGGTGTTTGGAAGAAGCTATTTTTACCACAGAGGATTCCCTCCCCCTAAATACATGATTGTGTTGTCAACATCATTGCTGAAATGCTGAGCTAGGCCTTCCTGCTGCTGGTAAGTCCCCCCACTGGCCAGCTGATCAGTGGTGGGTAGGAGTGCCCCAGGGGCAGGGGATGCTCACCTGGAACTTGGCAACCCAAGATGTGAGTTATGGTCCAAGAACCAAGATTCAAGAACCCTTTGGCTCTTGTGCTCTCCAAATCCCCTTGTTTCTAGGCTCTGTGTCCAGCAATTTCCCCTACAGGCAGTTGGAAACCTAATTAATACTCTGTAATTTTGAGCCAGCAGGCCCATTGGATCCAGGATCAGTCTAGCTCTTCCCACCCTGTTTTATTTAAATTATTTCCCCCCTTCAGTTGTATTTTGATTTGTGTAACATTGCCGAAGGTCTCTTTGTATCCCTTCTGTGAAAGGCCATGAACAGATAAGCCAAATATGTAAGTGCCCTGTGCAAGGTGTTGCTGCAGGAAACCAGCAGGTCTTCCACATAGGGATGTCAGGTTCATCAGTGCTGCTGGTGGAGGATGGGGGAACACTTTCTGGGAGGGGGAAGGAATGATGCAACATGCTGACATCACCCAGAAGTTATGTTTTGTACATAGGGGGCAATGCTCTGGCTTTTGCGCAAAACTCTATGGTAGAATTAGCTTTTAACCATAGATCTTTGCCCCCAAACCAGAATGTACCAACATTGTGTTAATTTGTGCATTTTTCTGTTTTGGGGGGAGTTTGGGGGCATCCGGAAAGCAACCCAAGAGACCTGGCAACCCTACTTCTACTATGGGCCTCTTGCCTGCAGTCCCTGGCTGCTTGGATCAGATGTATCCTCTAGATTGGCTGGGAAAGCAAGGAGACTGGATCAGCAGAAGGCAGTGCTTCTTATCTGCCTTTCAGAGCCACCGTCCTAGATTAAAACTTCCCCCTTAAGGATTCAAGAAATGCACAATGAAAACTTGCAGGATGAATCATCCAGACATCTGGAAAAGCTGTGATGCAAAAGCCAGCCAACAACATCCCAAGCAGTGCCTCTTCCCTTGCTGCTGCTGGACCAACCCTTGTTGTCTTGGGCCCCACTGTGCATCTCCGTGGCTTTCTAGTTACGCCCAAAGCATCCCTGATTGGTTAAGATTCTTTCCAGTTCCCTCAATCCCTTTCCCTGACTCACAGATGGTCGACTGATTTCTGCCTCCAGGTTTGTCATTGGGTAGAAAGGTCACCCCTCCCCAGACCTGTTTCCTCTCACCAATAGCAAGAAGCATAACCAATAAGAAGTCCATATAAGGGGTACAAAAGAGAAATTTCTGGCAAAGGGTGTGATGGAGGCAGGCTGTTCTTGAGGGCTTCAGCAGGGACTAGAGGAGATTTTGAAATCTCTTCTGTCTAAAGGAGGGAAAGCAGTGGTTCAAACCTTTTCGTTTATAAGAAAGCACTTTCAGCAACGGTTTGTATTTAAACAAAGGATTAATCTCAGTCAGGGATCAGATTCAAGATCTATTTCACAGCCAGATGTGAATTATTTCTCAGATGTGGATTATTATAACAAAATAAACAAAATAGAATGTCTTTGAGCTACTGGAAAACCAGAGCCAGCCCTTGTAGGGAACAATTGAAAGTGGCCAAACTGTCCAGGTAGGTTGAATGAATAACCCATATGAGCCCTCCTAGGGAAAGCTGGTCTTCCCCTTCTGACCTGGACCATCCCATTGCTGGGGGAAAATGAGGCAGGGAAGTCAGCATCATGCCAATATATGATATCCCTTCTGATGTAAAACCAGGAAGTAGAATCCTTGTGTTGGCACAATGCTCTTGGATTCACCCAAATTGCTTGTTAACCAGAGTTTTAGGTGAATCCTAGGTCATTGCCCTGACATAATGTCCGTTTTGCACCTGGTCATTTCTCTTTGATTTTGCCCCCTGTGGTGCCCGTTAAGGCTGGCAACCCTAGCCCTGACCCATTTGAGGTTCCTGATCAGAGGTGACGTCTACAGTCATGCAGAACAATAACAAATGGTTGTGTTGAACATGAGCAGAGTGCCTTTAGAATCATAGAATCACAGAATCATAGAGCTGGAAGGGGCCATACAGGCCATCTAGTCCAACCCCCTGCTCAATGCAGAATCAGCCCTAAGCATCCTAAAGCATCCAAGAAAAGTGTGCATCCAACCTTTGCTTGAAGACTGCCAGTGAGGGGGAGCTCACCACCTCCTTAGGCAGCCTATTCCACTGCTGAACTACTCTGACTGTGAAAATTTTTTTCCTGATATCTAGCCTATATCGTTGTACTTGAAGTTTAAACCCATTACTGCGTGTCCTCTCCTCTGCAGCCAACAGAAACAGCATCCTGCCCTCCCTCTATACATTTGAGATTATAGGCTAGGCTTTACAAGATACTACACTCTGTGAAAAGCATGAGTTACTGGGGTTGTAGTGATATAAGCTGATCACATTGACAGCTCCCCCAGGTATTTTTCTAAAAGGTAGCAAAGAACAAAGTCCTGAAGTATTCTTTGTTATTTTGATGACTGAGAATATCGGCTGAATTTTTCTTCCTCTTTCAAAATACTAGAACTCAGGGTTGATGGCTGGTAGGTTCAGGATAGACAAAAGGGAGTAAAATGTGGAATTTGCTGCCAGAGGATATTGTGATGGCCACAGGAATACACAACTTTACAAGGAGATTCGATAGATTCATGGAGGAGGAGTCTATCAGTGGCTACGAGCCGTTGCAGCTGAGGGGAACCTCCAACTTCAGAGGCACTAATCCTCTGAATCCCAAAGCATCAGGGGAAGGCCTCAGACTCCATGCCCTGTAGTTGGCCCACCAGAGGAACTGGTTGACCACAGTGTGAGGCAGGATGCAGGACTAGATGGACCACTGGCCTGATCCAGCAGGGCTCTTCTTATGTTTCTCAGTGATAGCTAATGATTGGGATGTAATCTTAAGGCAAACCAACCTCCCTTTGGAAGAATAGAAAGTGGGTGGGCTGATGCTATTTGTACATCAGAAAATGTTACAATCAATTGGGGAAAGTATTAAATACTAAAAAGGGTAGGGGTAAAGTAACTATAATTTGACAAAACAGTTGAAATTGTAATGGGTTGAAACTACCTGCAGAACAATATCAGCTAGATATCAGGGGGGGAAATTCACAGAGTAGTTCAGAATTGACTGCCTAAGGGGGTGGTGAGCTCCCCCTCACTGGGGGAGTGGGTCTTTAAGCAGCAGCTGGATGCTTTAGGCAGATCCTGCACGGAAGAAGAAGAAGAAGAAGAAGAAGAAGAAGAAGAAGAAGAAGAAGAAGAAGAAGACTTCTTCCCACAACAGACACCCTGTGAGGTGGATGAGGCTGAGAGAGCCCTGATATCATTGCTCGGTCAGAACAGCTATATCAGTGCTGTGGTGAGCCCAAGGTCACCCAGCTGGTTGCATGTGGGGGAGTGCAGAATCAAACCCGGCATGCCAGATTAGAAGTCCACACTCCTAACCACTACACCAAACTACACCAAACTGGCTCTACATTTGAGTAGGGGGTTGGACTAGATAGCCTGTATGGCCCCTTCCAACTCTGTGATTCTATGAAATTGGATTTAAGAAACCAGAGATGAAGAGAAAGGACTTTGGCTTCCTTGAAGAAACCAGTTCACACCTCTTATAAACATTATTATTCATAAGGACGCTCCCCTGAAAAGATTTTTCCAATAAACAAACATTGATCAGAGTGCAAAAAAGCAAGCCGCATCGTGACCTTTGTAAACTGTAATGAGGCTTCTGGTTTCTGAATTGCCCCAAGCTTTTTCCATGATGGCCAGAAAGCCAGTCAGTGAATACATTGAAAAATACAAGACCAACTGCTCATGTTTAATCAAGATAGGGAACCATGTTAGTCTGTCTGTAGAAGCGGAAAATAACAGGAGTCCAGAAGTACCATTGCCACTGTGAGATGGTAGGTGAATTTCCTCTGTTGGAGGAGGGTTCATGTGGACATGACATTGGGGTCACTGTGGGTAGGCAGATAGTTGTGAGTTCCTGCATTGTTCAGGGGGTTGGACTAGATGACTCTGGAGGTCCCTTCCAACTCTATGATTCTAGGATGAAGAGAAAAAGGAGCACATACAGTTCACCACCACTGCAAGACCTTGCTACTCAACCACATCCCCCACTGACCCCTGTGACAGCTGTGAAACCTAACAAGTGCACTGCAATTGGCAGTTCCTTGATGCTCTATGGAAAACGGGGTCACATCACCCAAGTCTGCCACTCAAAGCAAACCACCAACTCTGGCCAGCTATCACCTTCCAAAGACAAGCAACAACCCCCCCCCTGCCGCCACCCAACACCATAGTGTAGCCCCACCATCATCTGCTGCTGATCTCATGTGAATGCCAACACTCTGCACATTGCCCGAACCCCAGAAGCTGCCATCAACTCAACCAGATTCACCACCAAGCCCAAGATTCAACTCACAGTGATCATTGAGGTGACCTGTTGAGACATGGAAGTCAACACCGAGTCAGCATTCTTTATCTCAAGTGCCACCCTTCAGTGCCTCTGCCCCTCTGAGGGAACCCCTCTATGGCTGGAGGAATTTCAAGGAAAGGTCCAAGTCTGAGGCATTGGGAACTTGCAGGCTTCCTTTAAGATCTTTTCTGGAACACTAGGTCTAGTTGTAGTTGAGGGGGATCTCACCAGTCTCCTTGTCCTTGACTGGTTTGAGCTTCTGGGACTCAGCATCACCAGAAGCTACCAGCTCCCGACCACCAGTCTGAATGACATCTGCCAAGAGTTTCCAGCCATTTTTGACCAGTCACTGCGTCGCTACACTGGTTCTCCAGTATCCCTGGCACTTGACCCACAGGTGGTGCCCATCTTCCTCAGTGCCAGAAGGGTCTGCTTCAGACTGGAGAGAGGTGAGTAGCGGGGTACCTCAGGGTTCGGTGCTCGGCCCGGTACTTTTTAACATATTTATTAATGATCTAGATGAGGGGGTGGAGGGACTACTCATCAAGTTTGCAGATGACACCAAATTGGGAGGACTGGCAAATACTCCGGAAGATAGAGACAGAGTTCAACGAGATCTGAACACAATGGAAAAATGGGCAAATGAGAACAAGATGCAATTCAGTAAAGATAAGTGTAAAGTTCTGCATCTGGGTCAGAAAAATGAAAAGCATGCCTACTGGATGGGGGATACGCTTCTAGGTAACACTGTGTGTGAACGAGACCTTGGGGTACTTGTGGATTGTAAACTAAACATGAGCAGGCAGTGTGATGCAGCGGTAAAAAAGGCAAATGCCATTTTGGGCTGTATCAACAGAGGCATCACATCAAAATCACAAGATGTCATAGTTCCATTGTATACGGCACTGGTCAGACCACACCTGGAGTACTGTGTGCAGTTCTGGAGGCCTCACTTCAAGAAGGACATCGATAAAATTGAAAGGGTACAGAGGAGAGCGACGAAGATGATCTGGGGCCAAGGGACCAAGCCCTATGAAGATAGGTTGAGGGACTTGGGAATGTTCAGCCTGGAGAAAAGGAGGTTGAGAGGGGACATGATAGCCCTCTTTAAGTATTTGAAAGGTTGTCACTTGGAGGAGGGCAGGATGCTGTTTCTGCTGGCTGCAGAGGAAAGGACACGCAGTAATGGGTTTAAACTTCAAGTACAACGATATAGGCTAGATATCAGGAAAAAGTTTTTCACAGTCAGAGTAGTTCAGCAGTGGAATAGGCTGCCTAAGGAGGTGGTGAGCGCCCCCTCACTGGAAATCTTCAAGCAAAGGTTGGATACACACTTTTCTTGGATGCTTTAGGATGCTTAGGGTTAATCCTGCAGGGGGATTGGACTAGATGGCCTGTATGGCCCCTTCCAACTCTATGATTCTATGATTCTATGATTCTATGATTCACACTCAAGCCAAAGACTGATGTGGAGCTGGACCACCTGGAACCCATTCCCAGCATCCACTGGGAGATGCCAATCATCACCCCGCTGTAGTTCAATGGCAATGTCTGTAGCTGCATCGACTATATGAGCACGTTTAACAAGGCTCTTCAGCAACATGCTTAAGCCCGTCATAAGCCGACTCTGGTGACTTGGGCTAGTGGAAAGGTCTTCACTAAGCTGGCCATACACAGACCTACCAGCAACTACCTGTGGATGATGCATCAGCTGAAGCCCTGACCATCGCCACCCATTGAAGTGCATTCCGGGTGAAGTGGCTGCAGTTTGGCATCAGTATTGCACCAGGGATCTTCCAGAACCTCATAGAACAGGGGTAGTCAACCTGTTGTCCTCCAGATGTCCATGGACTACAATTCCCATGGGGCCCTGCCAGCATTTGATAGCAGGGGCTCATGGGAATTGTAGTCCATGGACATCTGGAGGACCACAGGTTGACTACCCCTGTCAATAGAAGATCTCCTGAAAGGCATCGTCTTGCCATTCCTTTTTTCTTTTTTTGATGATGATGTCCTCCTCACTGGGAGCACCAAGAAGGAGCTTGCCAACTGTCTCTGGGAGGTTCGGTGCCAGTTCCAGTCAACTGGCTACAAGGTCAAGTGCGAGAAGTGCTGCCTAGCATCCCGTCAGTAGAGTTCCTGGGCTTCCTGATCATTACTGCCATGGTCCATCCAATGCCAGCAAGGATCAAGAACATCCAGAAGGTGCTGCCTCTGCAATCCAAACACGGCCTACAAGCATTCCTGGGGCTCCTGAAATTTTATCACTCGTTCTTGCCTAATAAAGCCATGGTCATCAAGCCACTTCACTGTCTGTTGGATAAGAAGATGCCTTGGGATTGTGGCCTAGCTCAACAGTCTGCCTCTGCCACCATCAAATGCTTCCTCTGGTCCGACAGTGTCCTCACTCACTTCAACGAGACTCGGCCATTTGTCCCTGCCTGCGATGGCAATCCTGAGTCACTAACTCCTGGGTGATAGGGAGGCTCCCAATGAATTCTCCTCATGCCCCCTGTTGGCAGCTGAGCAGAACTACAGTCAAATTGACAAGGAAGAATATTCCATCATTGCTGGAGCCGCAATGATCAATATTCTTCCACCGATATGCCTTCCAACTTGTGCATTGCCTGGGGAAATCCATCAGTCATGCTGATGCATTAAGCCAACTGCCCCAGCCCACCATTGTTGTGGATCCAGCGCCTGCTTGTGGGGTGATGCTTCTGGACACTTTGCCACAGCCTCCGCTCCATGTTGAGGACATTGCCACCCACTCTGCTAAGGACAGGCTCCTCTCCCGCATCCTCAACAGGGTGTTTGCCCTCACAGCAAACTGGACTTTCACCATTCAACAGAATGAACTGTCGGCCCACAAGGGTTGTCTCTTGTGGGGCCACCAGGCAGTGCTGCTGCATGAGGGCCACCCAGGCGTCATCCATATTAAGGCCCTGGCCCAGAGTTCCTTGTGATAGTTGGACATTGACAGGGAAGTTGAGGTTGGTTCCACCAGTGCCCGCCGTGCCAAGAGAACCACCCACTGGTACCCCCAAGATCCAGTGCAGATCTGAGGTTTCGCCAAGAATCCCTGGTCTCTGCTGCACATAGACTTTGCAGGCCCCTTGAGGTCATTCTCCAAATGTCTGGATGTGATTCCCGTCTCTGCCATGACTTTGGCTGTGGTCATTAGAGCCACAGAGAAGCTGTTTGTGAGGCATGGGCTGCCAAACACCCTCATCTCAGACAATGGGGCCCAGTTTACCTCAGCGGAGTTAAAGGAATTTCTGCTGAGCTGCCTTATCGGGCATTTCACCTCGGCTCCATTCCACCCATCCATGAATAGCCAAGCAGAGTGCATGATCTACACTGCAAAGGACACTCCTGAGTGACCCAAATAAACTGGCACCACTGCTTCTCAAATTTCCTCACCTGGCAACACATCATCCTGACATCTGACTGAACTACTAATGAACCAGCATCTGACCATGATGCTGGATTGGTTGCACCCCAATCATGAAGTTGCCCAAGCTTCCAGGTACAAAGAAACCTTTGCTGCCATTCCTTTGCACCAGACGACCTGGTCCACATGAGGAACCATGAGGTCATGGCCTCTTAGATTCCAGCAGCTATCACCATAGCTGTCTCATAGCAGGTCCAGTCCCTAGACAGCTGCACATTCCACCACCATGTGGACCAGATGTGGTGGTGCATCCTGGGATCTGGCAGCACAGAAGAACAGGCCAGCCCAGCACAAGACACTGTGGCCTCCTCTGGGAACCTGGCACCTCAGCACCGGCCCCTAAGGGGCACCCAGTTGCTAAACCAGCACCAAGCACCTTGGCAGCTCAACTTGTGTTCCAGCAGGGCGCCAGGCCTGTCCCAGGCCCAGAACTGCATAGGTCTGCAAGAACATCCACATCCCAGCACATCCAGGACTTTGTGTGTCATCTACTTAGGGACCATATTAGGGGGTAGGGGTCTTGTGTATGTAGACCTGCCCATGACCTGATCTTGAGGTCCAAGGCAGGATTTTAATCCTGCAGTTCTGACTGGCTAACGCAGGGCTGGATCCTGACTGCCAGATCCAATCAATTCAAAGTAAAACTGACCAATAGCATGCACTGGAGGGGCTCCGCCATTATTCTCAGCTGTAAACATATTGGTGTTCTAAGGGTGAGTTCAGTTGTAGTTCTTTTATATCATAGAGATGAAATGAACTCATAGTGTCTGTGTTTCCTGAACCCACATATTTCACAGATGCATCCACACATCCCTAATCCAGCACCAGACAGAGGGCTATTAGAAGACACTGTTAAAGAAACTAGAAGAAGTAGATCTATTTACGAAGCCTTTAAGGGCTGCTATTAACTGGGAGATGAGGAAAATGTGGACGAATTCCTGAGGAATACTGGAATGGAGGTGGTTTTGCAAAATTTCTGGGCAGGGAGCCACCTCCCTCTTCGCAGCAGTCTTTGTGCATGGAAATCAAGAGTGACAATTGACCAAGAGGTTTGCACACAACAAATGTGTATGTGTATGTGGGGGGGGGGGGGGCACTAGAGCAGGTGTTAACAAGATTGCAAGAAGGGTCAGATCCCCAGGAAAGTACAGGGAAACAGGCTGTGAGGGGGCCTGCTTTCAAAAGAGAGTCATTGTGTGAGGGCGGGAGGAAGGGAGAGAGAACTGGATTGTTTCTAGGCTCAAATATCTCTCACTGCCACATCAGCAGGAACCAAGCCCGACTCAACATGCATCAAACTTTGTTTCTTGAAAAAAGGGAAGGTAACCACAAGGAGGGAATGAGAGCCAGCGCCTCAACAGCTGCAGACCAGATGAGGTGGACAGTAAGAGGGAGGGAGAACAATGGAGGGAAAAAAGAGGAAGATCTGCAAATCTCTCTCTCTCTCATGGGGAAAGTAGGCATGATCAGTTAGATGGTGTTTTTCCTAAGTAGGTTGCCTAAAATTATTCCCTACTTTCATACGTCTTGGAGGGAAGTATATTAAGCAGATGATAGGACTGTGTAGGAAGGAACTGAGTCCACACAATATTTTATTCAATTAATCTATGCCCCACGTTTCTCCCCAATGAGGACCCAAGGCAGGTTACATACTCCTCTTCTCCAGTTTACCCCTACAGCAAACTGTAAGGTGAGGCCAGGACAGTGTAATTGGCTCAGGGTCATTCAGTGAGATTCCATGGCACACGTGAAGATTTGAACCCACGTCTCCCAGGTACTAGACTGATATTTTTAACCACTACACTACTTAGGGTTGTCAGCTCTGGGTTGGGAAATACCTGGAGACTTTGTGGGTGAAGCCAGGAGTGGGTGGGATTTGGAGCAGAGAGGGACCTCTGTTGAGTCTAATGCTAGGGAGTCCACCCTCCAAAGAACCAGTCTTCTCCAGGAGAACTGATCTCTGTCGCCTGTAAATGAGCTATAATTACAGGGGATGCCCAGGTCCCACCTAGAGGCTGGCATCTATAGCCCCATATAATGGATGTAGACCAGTTCTCATAAATTAAGGCACTCACATTCATTGGGCATAGTAGCTCAAAAACACCATTATGTAAATAAAATCAGTGGCATATAATTAATAGAAAATTTAAGTTAGAAACATTCAGGAAATTTGCCTACACACAGATCGGTCCAAGGTAGTTAAATTCCCAGTGTGTGGTCTCATGTACATGCCAAAGAACAAAGTGTTCAAAAAGGTGAATGAAGGTGTATTTATGTTTTATGTTGGAGTTATAGTTTGTGTAATATAATATAATTGATTTGCTCAACCTTCGTGTCATAGAGTCATAAAATCATAGAAAGGATCTCCTGGGTCATCTAGTCCAACCCCCTACACTACGCAGGACACTCCCAACCCTATCTCTCATCCACTGTAACTTGCCACCCCCTTGAACCTTCACAGAATCAGCCTCTCCATCAGATGGCTATCCAGCCTCTGTTTAAAAATGTCCAAGGATGGAGAACCCACCACCTCCCGAGGAAGCCTGTTCCACTTGGAAACCGCTCTAACTGTCAGGAACTTCTTCCGGATGTTTAGATGGAATTTCTTTTGTATTCATTCCACCAGGCCTGAGCCAAGGCTGAAAAAGCCCTGTCTCTAGTTGAGGCCAGGTGCACATCTTTGGATCCAGGGTTCACTAGCAAGTTGGTATTTGCTGAGTCAAATGCACTCCGGCAGACATGTTGGGAGAGAGTCTCTCAGATACACAGGGCCCAGATCACGTAGGACCTTAAATATCAGGACCAGCACCTTGAATCAGGTCCGGAACTCCACTGGCAAGCAGAGCAGCTGATGGAGGGCAGGTCAAATATGAGTCCTCCCTGGGGTCTTCATAAGAACCCAGGCAGCTGCATTCTGTACCAGTTGTAATTTCTGGAACAGAGCCAATGGCAGCCCTACATAGAGTGAGTTACAGTAATCCAGTCTGAAGGTGACTTGCATGGATTGCTGTAGCCAGGTATTCCAGAGCTACGTACTGCACCAGTAGCTTCACCTGGCGCAGATTATAAAATGCCTGGCGAGCCACATTTGTGACCTGTGCCTTCATTGAAAGGAAGGCCTCAAAGGTCTCCCTCAAATTCCTGATGGAGTGTGAGGGTATCTAGGAAGCACCTACTTCCCCAACCACAGGCCCTCTTTCTTCATGGGATTGTCTCAGGTAGCTCTGTTGGAGCCATCCCGTCCCAGCCTCCAGATACCTGGCCAGTGAATCTGGGGGTGTGTCCAGCCATGCACCCATCAACAGATAGAGCTGGGTGTCATCAGGGCAGCTCCAAGGATTCATGGGATGTGTTTCCTCTCAATAACTTCAGTGGGCATTGCTCCATTCCAGGTTGCGTAAACAAGCACTTCCCATCCCTGCATTTTAGGGAGAGAACAGTTTATAAACCACTACCGATCTCTACGTAATTAGCTGGATTAAGCTGTGGTGAGGGTAAACATTAGGACTCCAGCTCCACACAGTCATTACGAATAATGAGACACCTTGCAGGCTGGAATCTCTGCTGCATGGGTCAATTAAAACTGTCTCCTGTTCTTCACAAAAGGACGATAACGCTTCTTTCAGGGTGGCCCAAATGCTGTTCAGCTGAAAGGTTTTGGCTTCTGTGATGGCCAAAGGAAAAAATAGGCTGTGAAAAGCCATGCTTGATTTTCAGACATATTTGGAAACCATACTTTCGGATGCCAAAGATGTGCCTGGAGATTCTACACTCGAGGGGCCATGAACTTTGTGATGAATGTTTTCAGCAGGTAGTTACGCCATTTTTGACATCCACCATTAGTTCAGGGTTGCCAGGCTCCATGTGATGGCTGATCTCCCAAAATTACACCTCGTCTTCAAGCAACAGAGATCCCCTGGAGAAAATGGCTGCTTTTGGAATGGCTGCATTTGTACTGCCAGAAGACTGGAAGTGGGAAGTGTTGTCCTCATCTTCAAGAAGGTGGAAAAAAGAGGACCCAGGTAACTACTGAGCCATCAGCTTGACGTTTATAGCAGGCAGAATTTTAGAACAAATCATCAAACAGCCAGTCCCTGAGCGGCTAGATTGGATGGCTGTAATTACTAAGAGTCAGCATGGCTTTCTCAAGGACAAGTCTTGAGCGTTCGAGGAGGGTGGTCTATAAATATGAATAAATAAATAGAAATAAAAAGTCATGTCAAATTGACCATATTTCTTTATTTGAGAAAGTTACTAGTTCATGGGAATGCTGTGGACATAGATTACCTTGATTCCAGTAAGGCTTTTGATAAAGTTCCATTTGATATTCTTATTAACAAGTTGGTAAAATGTGGTATGGATCCTATTGACAGATTGCACCCAAAGGGTGCTGGTAAATGGTTCATCATCTTCTTGGAGAGGTGTAATGAGTGGAGTGCCTCAGTACTCCAGGGTCCTGTGTTATTCAACATATTCGTAAATGATTTGGATGAAAGAATACAGCTGGTACTTTTTAAATTTGCAGGTGACCCAAAACTGTGAGGGGCAGCAAACACACCAGAAGAAAAGAATCAGAATACAGGGTGATCTTGACAGGCTAGAAAACTGGGAAAATGAATAAAATGAATTTCAATAGTGATAAATGTAAAGTTCATAGAATCATAGAATCATAGAATCATAGAGTTGGAAGGGGCCATACAGGCCATCTAGTCCAACCCCCTGCTCAACACAGGATCAGCCCTAAGCATCCTAAAGCATCCAAGAAAAGTGTGTATCCAACCTTTGCTTGAAGACTTCCAGTGAGGGGGAGCTCACCACCTCCTTAGGCAGCCTATTCCACTGCTGAACTACTCTGACTGTGAAAAACTTTTTCCTGATATCTAGCCTATATCGTTGTACTTGAAGTTTAAACCCATTACTGCGTGTCCTCTCTTCTGCAGCCAACAGAAACAGCATCCTGCCCTCCTCCAAGTGACAACCTTTCAAATACTTAAAGAGGGCTATCATGTCCCCTCTCAACCTCCTCTTCTCCAGGCTGAACATTCCCAAGTCCCTCAAACCAGTGGTCCCGAACCTGCGGGCCGCGGCCTGGTGCCGGGCCGCGAAGGCCATGGCGCCAGGCCGCGGCTCCCTCCCCCCCCGCAGTAAAAAACTTCCCAGGCCGCAAGCTTGCAGCCCGGGAAGCTTCTTACTGCGGGAGGGCGGGGAGAGGGAATCAGGCGCGGCCCGATGCGTGGGGCGCGTGGGCCGTGGGCCGCGCCCCGATGCCCTGCCGGTCCCCAACCTCAGAAAGGTTGGGGACCACTGCCTCAACCTATCTTCATAGGGCTTGGTCCCTTGGCCCCAGATCATCCTTGTTGCTCTCCTCTGTACCCTTTCAATTTTATCTAGGTCCTTCTTGAAGTGAGGACTCCAGAACTGCACACAGTACTCCAGGTGTGGTCTGACCAGTGCCGTATACACTGCGTTCTTCATAAAGTTCTTCATTTAGGAAGGCGAAATCATATATATCATGATAGGACGGGTGAGACTTGTCTTGGCAGTAGTATGTGTGAAAAGGATCAGAACATGAGTCAGCAGTTTGATTCTGTAGCTAAAAAGGCAAATGGAATTTTAGCCTGTATTAAAAGACCTATGGTGTCCAGATCATGTGAGGTAACGTTATCGCTTTACTCACTCTGGTAAGACCACACTTGGAGTACTGTGTTCAGTTTTGGACACCACAACTGAAGAAAGATGTAGAGATATTGGAGTATGTCCAGGGCTACAAAGATGGTGAGGGGTTTGAAGCCCAAGTTGTACGAGGAAAGGCTGGAGGAGCTTGGTCTGTTTAGCCAGGAGAGAAGATGACTAAGAGGTGATATGATAACCATCTCAAAATACTTGAAGGGCTGTCATAGAGAAGATGGAGCAGAGTTATTTTCTGTTGCCCCAGGGGGCTGGACCAGAACCAATGGGTTGAAATTAATTCAAAAGAATTTTCGGGTAAACATTCGGAAGAAGTTCCTCATAGGTAGAGTGGTTCCTCAGTGGAACAGGCTTCCTCGGGAGGAGGTGACTTCTCCTTCTCTGGAAGTTTTTAAGCAGATGCTAAACAGTCATCTTAGACAGAAATGCTGGTTTTATAAACTTAGGCAGATTGTGAGTGGGTGGGCAGGTAGTTGTGAGTTGGACAATGACCCTGGAGGTCTCTTCCAACTCTATGATTCTGTGACTCTATGATCACTTATTATGTAAATGTCCCCAAGCCCGCATGTGGGGAGGAGTGTTATAAAAGCCATATTATAACTGTAAACTAAATGAAAACCTTAATATGAAGATTTTGTTTTCTTGAGAGTTGTATTTGGTTCCATACTGAGCCACGTTTGGCTCTGGAGCTATCTGCTGTTGATCCAAATTCTTTAATGTTCATCACCTTGCATCTCTGCAGGTCTGTCTGCCCTGTCCGTGCATCCATTTCTCTGTCTGAACCACTTTGCTAGTGTGGATGAAAGAGAGCCAAATACACAAAGTTTGAGCAAATCCATTATATTATATTACACAAACATAAACTATCTCCTCCAACAAAAAAACATAAATACACCTCCAAGCCAGGCTAGATGCTGGATATTTTTGGTGGGGGAATCACTTGGGCATAAAATTGGGGTCACTGTGGGTGGGCAGGTAGTTGTGAATTCCTGCAGTGTTCGGGGGGGGGACTTGATGACCCTGGAGGTACCTCCCAACTCTGTTTCTATGATTCTTTGACTTATGTTTCCCTTTCACCAGGGAGCCAAAGGTGACATTTGCAGGGTATTATCAAAAGCTCTGGAAGATATGTAAAAAATAAGACACAGTGAATTGGATCTAACCAGCTTTTCCTGATGGTGAAAAAGGAAGGCATCCCTCTTGACCACAAAAAGACCACCTTTCCCCTCAATCATGTTTGATATTTCTCTCAATATAGGCCCTCTCCTGAATGGCTTTTCTCTGTGGAAGTCCTATGATGTCTAGAATGGCCTTCATTGTTAAGTTGAACAATGAAGTTGAACCCTTCACTACTGGAAAAGGTAGTTGAATCAAATTCAGTACGTTTCGAGAGAGATCTGGAAAATGGAGGTAAGTTATAAATGGTACCATAGAATTACAGAACCATAGAGTTGGAAGGGGCCATTCAGGCCATCTAGTCCCACCCCCTGCTCAATGCAGGATCAGCCTAAAGCATCCAGGATTAGTACCTGTCCAGCTGCTGGCTGAAGACTGCCAGTGAGGGGGAGCGCACCACCTCCTCAGGTAGCCTGTTCCACTGCTGAACTATCATGACTGTGAAAGTTTGTTTCCTATTATCTAGCCAGTACCATTCGACATGTAGTTTAAACCCATTTCTGCGTGTCCTATCCTCTACTGCTAACAGGAACCTTTCCCTGCCCTGACAACCTTTCAAATACTTAAGGCAGCAATCAAGTCCCCTCTCTGTTGAAACCCTGTGGGATTTGCCATGTTTAATGTGATCCTGTTTGAATTGATGGGTACCATGTCGCAATGTTTATTATATAGTTCAAATCCCTTTTTGTTTAGACTAAGCCGGCAGCCATTGAGTCCTGGGATTCTTACATGCAGCTCACATCTCTGGGTCACTTGCCTCACCCCCTTGCCAGCCCCCTCGCTTTTTACATCTTTGATAGTTCTCATTATCTCACACAGCTCAGCACCTGAGCTGCCTGTACTGAAGTCATCTCCCCAGGGAATGACCAGCCCCACCCATGGCCTGAAAAGGTGCCACCCTGCCAACCATCTGCAACTCCGGGCAAAGCTATGCCTTGTGGGGAGTAAAGGTTGGGACTCCGAAGGCTCAGTTTGAGCAGAGTGTGCTTGCTGCTACCTAAAGAAGTCTGATTTCATGATCATGAGTCTTGTTGGTGTCTATGAGGGGCAGTCCTCACACTCTCAACCTCCTCTTTTCCAGGCTGAACATTCCCAAGTCCCTCGGGCTTTTCTCATAGGGTTTGGTCCACAGACCCCGGATCATTCTCGTCGTTCTTCTTGTAATCCTCTCAATTTTGTCCATGTCCTTTTTGAAGTGAGGCTTCCAGAACTGTACACAGAACTCCAGGTGTGGCCTGACCAAAAATTTGGTCACCTTCAAGAAGTTCAAGAACCTCTGCTTTAATGTACAGGATTTGCCGATATTATGTTGGAAACTTCACTTCTTTTTTTCAGTGTTTTATAGATGAGTTCTGGAATTAACTTTCGCATTCAGCATTTCTTCCTGTCCCCAGAATGGTAACTACTCTGCCACTGTCCCACCCTGTCCACCTCCCAGTTGTCTGTACAAAAAAAGGGGACTGTGATGTTCAACTCTTAAGGAAAGTTGCCAAGGAATGAAAATTCTTTTGCTTTCTTTTTTCTCTTCTTGGCTCCCAGCCTCCCAGCCTGAGACGTTCAAGCTGTGGAATCCAGCAGGCACAAAAAGAATGAGCACAGATGCAGGAAACAACTTTGCTTCATTGGATCTCCCTTCAGGTCCCCTGCCCCTCCCTTTCCGTAGGTTCCTGAGAGGTAAAATGATCTTCAATTTAATTACCTTTGTCACAAGCAGCGTCTGCTGCACCCAGCAGTTGTCCCTCTTCACACTTCCCCACAGGATTCATTCTTGTTCCAAGCCCATCAGGATTTGGCAGAGAAAGTCCTGTTTTGAATTAAGTGAGCTTTTTTAATTTCCAAAGAGACATGCTGAGAATGTAAGAGCAGCCCGGCTGAATCAGACCAATGGTCTCTCTAGTCATACTTCACATAGGGGCCAACGACATGCTCTGGGGAGCTAGCATGGCATTGCGGATAAAGTATCAAAGTTTTATCGATCTGGGAGACCCAAGTTCGACCCCTGTGATGCTGTGGAGGCTTCCTGGTGACCTGGGGCCAGCCATGGCTTCTCAGCTTAACTTACCCCACAGGTTGCTGTGAGGATAAAATGTAACAGAACTTAACTTGCTTTGGGTCCCCATTAGGTAATATTTAAAAAAAAATAATAATTCAGGAAAGTTACAAAGAATTAGATAAAGAGTTTTACAAATATTTAAGATATTTGTCCCAGTGTTTCTGAAAATCTTCCGGCGGTCTGTGGTTAACCGATCTGTTAGTTTTGCCATTATCGCTAATGCTCTAGGTTTTGTGCCCCGTGAGTCCATGTGGGGAGCCTACTGCTGCTTCCAGCCAGCAGCTATAACAAGTCTTGCTGCTGTCGTTGTGTGGAAGAAGAATTCAGCACCCTGTTTAGGGATACCTGCGGGTATAATGCTTAACAACATGTATTTTGGGTCTAATACAAACTTACACTTAAACACATTGCAATTTATCATAGAATCATAGAATCATAGAATCATAGAGTTGGAAGGGGCCATACAGGCCATCTAGTCCAACCCCCTGCCCAACGCAGGATCAGCCCAAAGCATCCTAAAGCATCCAAGAAAAGTGTGTGTCCAACCTTTGCTTGAAGACTGCCAGTGAGGGGGAGCTCACCACCTCCTTAGGCAGCCTATTCCACTGCTGAACTACTCAGACTGTGAAATTCTTTTCCTGATATCTAGCCTATATCGTTGTACTTGAAGTTTAAACCCATTACTGTGTGTCCTCTCCTCTGCAGCCAACGGGAACAGCATCCTGCCCTCCTCCAAGTGACAACCTTTCAAATACTTAAAGAGGGCTATCATGTCCCCTCTCAACCTCCTTTTCTCCAGGCTGAACATTCCCAAGTCCCTCAACCTATCTTCATAGGGCTTGGTCCCTTGGCCCCAGATCATCCTCGTCGCTCTCCTCCGATCATCCTCGTTGCTCTTTTGGAGCAAGAAGACAGAAGCCATAGTAGGTCGATAGCACACAGTCTGTTAAATTTGTGGGTTCTGAAGAATATGGACACTGGAAATGACTTAAGCTCTTTATTAGGACCCCAGCATGGAAAAGAAAGAGAGCAAGAAACTGAAACCTCCCAAACATGCCCAAAACATGCCCAAAATATATATACACATAACAGATAATAGAACTTTCCCGCCAGAACTTACTTCTGGTCAGTTTTACTTTAAACTGACTGGAAGTTGCAGCAAGTCCAACCATGTGCTGGCCAATGAACTGTCCTGGATTTTGGTCCTGCCTCAGACTTAAGCCTGGTCTAAAGACACAACACCAGTACCTGCTAAAATAGTCACTTAGCTAGTGACACACAAAGTCCTGGAGCTTCTGGGCTCTGTACAAGCCCAGGCAGAGCAGTTGTAGCACTGGGGGTGATGTTCACAACAAAGCTGTGGGTCCCAAGTTGCCCCACTATACCTCTTTGGTTGTGCTCAGTACCCTGGTTTGGAAGAAAGCAGACGCTGAGAGATATGTCATGGAGTGCCACACAGCCCGTGCTTCCACGGTCTACGACCAGAATCCGAGCAACTGGACTGGAGAGGGCGCTTATAGCACCCGGATGTGGAGACGACCCTACAGTGGGAATACCTGGAGATGAAGCAACAGTTTAAAGCCCAGCTAGACAAGCTGTCTGGGATGATGGCAACGCTGTTCCTGGGGAGGGAGAAACAGGCAGGGGCCTATAGGTGCCATGTCCTTGCAAAGAGCCAGGGCGGGGCGATTCCTCTGGTGCAGCTGGTCCAGGATCGTGGTGGAGTATTTGATTAATGTGCTGGTGGAATATGTAGCCATCAGGGGTGTGGACACTATAGGAGACCGGTCCTGTTGCTTGGGTGATGGTGGCTGGGATCCAGCCAGGGCCATTGCTGTAGTTCTGGCCACAAACAAGATCGTCCTGGTCAAAGGTTCAGGACATGGTGGAGACCTCCTGGCACGGAGGACAAGTTGCATCATGATCTGGATGCAGGCTGTTGAGAGTGCAGAATCTTCAGCCCACCGAAAGTTCCACTTGGCTCTTGCCAGTCGCTGACAATGGTGTTGCATACTGGGAAGCCAGGAAGTGAGAGGTGAGAGAGCATGCCTTTGGTCATGCAAACCATGAGTTCAGCCTCCCCATTTGTAGAAGGGTAAAACAGTGTGGATGTGACCTGGCAGATCAGCGCTCCTCCAGGAATGCCCTGAATTCTGCTGATGTGAATTGTGTCCCATTTTCCAAAATGATCATGCCCATGGGTCACAAAGAGGCGTTGCAATGACCTGATGACCACGGTTAACATCATGACTGAGATGGGTGTTACCTTCAGCCTCTTGGAAAAGGAATCTACAATGACCAGGAACATGCCTCTGGAAGGGACTGGCAAAGTCAATGTGCAACCGGGACCAGAGATTCTTTGTTGCACATTTCTGGTTGCACTTGTGCTGGGCACATCTCCTGGCAGCGTTCCTGGCAGTTATGACTCAACATCCTTCTCAATCCCTAGCCACCAAATGTAGCTGTGAGCTGGCACTTTCATGTGCACAATGCCAGGGTGGCCATAGGCAGTTGCAGTTTGAGGGAGACCACAACCTGGTGTCTCCAAAGCAAGCAACCCTTGTGGGCTGACAGTGAGGTTTGCGGGGCAACAAAGGCATAAAGTTGGGGTCTTGCTTGTCACTAGGCCATCCCCTCCACAGCCACCTCAGAATGTGGGAGAAGAGGTGGTCCTTTGCAGAGTAAGCAGCAATGTCCATGGAGCACAGCAGCAATTGCGGAAGCAAGTTGAGCAACAGGACTTCCCTGGCAGGAACAAGGTCTGAGTCAGTTTGAGGCAGCAGTAGACAACTGAGAGCATCAGTGTGGCTGATGGACTTGCTAGAAAGGTGCTCAAGACTGAAGTCATAGCCATGGAGAAAGATGGACCAACACAGCGTTGCTAGAGAGAAGATCCGTGGCATCTGGCAGTCCATAGTGAAGAAGCCAAGAAGAGGCTTGTTGTCCGTGATGACCATAAACCAGCAGTCATAGAGGTAGTCATGGATATTTTTTTTATTCCTGCAACTGTGACGAATGCTTACTCGTTGATTTGCACATAGTTGCACTCACAGGAGACAAGGTCTGAGAGTAGAATGACGCTGGAGCCTCTTGCCCATCTGGTAGATGGTGGCTCAGGACAGAGCAAATACCATGTTGGGAGGTGTCACAGGTGAGAACGATGGGTTGTGTCTCATTAAAGTGCACCAGCACAAGCACAAGCACAGTGTCTGAGTTGCTGAGATGCTTGACAGCCTCAAACACCTCTGGGCCCCAGATCCAGGGCATTTTCTTGTCAAGGAGTCAATGCAGAGGCTCCATGACAGTGGCCTTGTTTGGCAAGTCAAGCTTGAATGTCAGGGGTGGCACATTGTGGACAGCTGTCACCTTGTCCTTAGTTGGGTAAACTCCAGTGGCATCAAGGAACTTCACCGAGGGTACGCTGAGATGACATTTTCCCCGCTTGACCTTGAGGCCCGCTAACTTAAAATGGCACAAACCTCTCATAAGTGGTGGGCGATCTTGGGGATGGAGCTCACAACCAGTAAAACACTGTCAAAATAAGGGATCACCCCCAAATCCATTTGAGGAGATCTTCCATAACTGAAGACAGCAACAGAATACAGGATGATCTTGATAGGCTCAAGAAGTGGGCTAAACTGAATGAAATAAAGTTCAATAGGGACAAATGTAGAGTTCTGCACTTAGGTAGGAAAAACCAAATACACCAATATAAGATGGGGGAAACTTGTCATGGCAGTAGCAAGTGCGAAAAGGATCTAGGAGTCTTAGTAGACCATACATTGAACCTGAGTCAGCAGCGTGACTCAGTGGCTAAAAAGGCAAATGGGATTTTGGGCTCTATCAAATGGAGTATCGTGTCCAGATTACGGGAGGTGATGGTACTGCTGTACTCTGCTCTGGTTTGGCCTCACTTGGAGAACTGTGTTCAAGTTTGGCAAAAACCTTGCCTCCTGCCAGAGATGCCATGTAAATAACCATGCAGTAAAGATTCTCTCTTTTAAACCACAAAGCACTGCGAATCTGGATCTGTGCCTCAGCCATAAAGGTAACTAATAACTGCATACTTTCAAAATGCTGTGTTACTCTGCAGTTCTATTTCTCTGGAGGGATTCAGGGCCCAGCCAAGTCCTACAGCCGCAATATGTTTCCCAACTTGGAGCAGGCAACCCTAATTTGATGGCATACAGCCCACCCTCCAAAGCAGCCATTAATCCAGGGGAACTGATCTCTGTTGTCTGGATATTAGTTGTAATTCTGGGACATCTCCTAATGAAAATGGTTTCTTTGGAAGGTGGACTCTATGCCCCACTGAAATCCCTCCACTCCCTAAACCTCCTTAGCCTTCCCCCCCCCCCCCAAATCTCCCAGCCCAGGACTGGCAACTCTAGTGTCCTAGCTGGCAACTATGAGCACTAGTCAGGACTTGATTTGAAACAGAGATCAGCAGTGGTCCACCAGTTCCCACACCATCAATTGAGAGGGAAGGTTTCTAGTGTAGAAAGTGTGATCATCCAAGCCAGCATGAGCCTCATGCCCGGCAAACAAAATATTCCCTGGGAAAGGTCTGGGGACCAATATACTGATTATTCCTTCCAGTTTATCTGAGCATGTTGCTGCAGAGGAGTTGCTGCTGTCATAAGAAGAATATAAGAGAAGCCATGTTGGATCAGACCAAAGGCCCATCCTGTCCAACACTCTTTGTCACACAGTGGCTAAAGCCCAGGAGCCATCAGGAAATTCACCAAAAGCCCTCCCACTGATGCCCCTCAAGCACCAAGAATACAGAGCACCCCTGGCCAAGAGCCACTGTGGATCTCTGCTCTGTATGCTTATCCAGTCCCCTTTAAAAGCCTCTGTGCTTGTAGAGACCACCACTTCCTGCAGCAGTGAATTCCACATGTTCATGGCTCTTTTGGGTGAAGGACTTCCCCTTATCTTTTCAAAGTTCATTATAATTCCACTGGGTGACCACAAGTTCTTGTATTGTGAGAAAGAAAAGCCTTTTCTATCCCATGCATAATTTTGTAATCCTCTGCTACCCCCCTACCATCACTTCTCCAGGCTAAAGAGTCTCAGGTGCTTTCATACATGCTGAATAATGCATTTTAAATGTACTTTGGCAATAGATTGCGAGTGGATTTCCCCATTTCACACTGTAAAATCCCATTGCAATGTCCATTGAAAGTGCCCCCTTTTTTCACCAGAGGGAAGGTGTTCCACCCCCTTAATCCACCAAGAGAAAGTAGGGAGTTGAGAGCAAATCCCTCCCCACCCCCCAGCCAAGCCTCTTTTCCAAGGCTTTCCCTTGGAACAGTAAGTTTGCCCGCGCCCACACTGGGTGGAAAAACTATCCCAGCTGCCGGGAGGGATCTGCCTGGGAAACCCATCAGCCGCCTTTTCCAGCCTCTCGTTTACGTGGCAGCTGCTGCAGCTCCTTCCTTCCTTCAAACTGGGACGGAGGAGATCCTTGCCGCCAGCCAGGTTCCATGTTACATTCCATGAAGCAGAAAGGGGCAAGTCAGGCCAGACCGTGCACTGTGGAAAAAAGAAATCCTAAGAATGGAGAGAGAGAGAGAAAACCTCACTGTGAAAGGAACTATACTGAGCGGTTCCTCAGTGGAACAGGCTTCCTCGGGAGTGGTGGGTCCTCTTCTTTGGAAGTTTTAAAGCAGAGGCTAGAGAGTCATCTGACAGAAATGCTGATTTTGTGAACTTAGGCAGATTGTGGGTGGGTGGGTGGGCAGGAAGGGATGGGCCAGTCTTTGTCTCTTGTGGCCCTTCCTTGCATACCCAGGGCATTGATGATCACCACTGAGGGATGGTAGGTGAGTTGCCTTCAAGCTGGGCTGGATTCTGGAGATTTTTGTTAGAGGGATCATGTGGGCATCAAATTGAGGTCACTGTGGCTGGGCAGGTAGATGTGAGTTCCTGGATTGTGTATGTTGAAGAAAAAAAATACAAAAAGAAAGAATTCTCTTTCAAAACGACATGATGAGAAAATCTGAGAATGGCCATTTGCTCTGAAATAATATTGCATAAGTGAACAAAGGATAGAATCTGCAGACTTATAATCAGGACAGGCCACACCCTGGGAGTTCAGCAGGCACCGGTGACTGGCAGATCCTAGGAGCGGAAAAAGAAAAGACAACCAGAGACATGTCTTGGCTGTGGACATTCACTCTGTCTGGTCCTACCCAGCACTTAGGGCAGGTTTGGCTTATAGAACCATAGAGATGAAAAGGTGTTTGTGGACCAATACAGAAAATGCAGAGCTGGAGTGTTCTTCTAGATGCCTGTTTAGCCACCATTTGAAGACAGTGAATCATAGAATCATAGAGTTGGAAGGGGCCATACAGGCCATCTAGTCCAACGTCCTCCTCAAAGCAGGATCACTATAACTTAACTATCAGACACCATGCCTACCAGGCACTATACCTTGCCTGCTACCATCTCTAGTAGGAGATACAGGGAATTTTTTCCTTGCCACTCTTGGAGGGTTAGTGGGGTTTTACTGGGGTTTTATTATCTTATGACTGCTTTTATTGTAAGTTACCATGAGTCTTTGGAGAGATAGCAGGGTAAATATCCAACCATAAATAAATATATAGATAAAGGTAAAGGTATCCCCTATGCAAGCACCGGGTCATATCTGACCCTTGGGGTGACACCCTCTAGCGTTTTCATGGCAGACTCAATACGGGGTGGTTTGCCAGTGCCTTCCCCAATCATTACCGTTTATCCCCCAGCAAGCTGGGTACTCATTTTACTGACCTCAGAAGGATGGAAGGCTGAGTCAACCTTGAGCTGGCTGCTGGGATCGAATTCCCAGCCTTATGGGCAGAGCTTCAGACTGCATGTCTGCTGCCTTACCACTCTGCGCCACAAGAGGCTCTAAAAATATATAGATAGATGTGTCCATATTCTTCTGGAAAAGAAGAGGCAAAATAGGTACTGATCCTTTTCTGCTTTCTGTCAGAATCTCTCCATCTTCACCTTGCAGCAGGCCTGTTGCCTCATTTACCTTAATTTGCTCCTCACATATCTGAAGAAGCTATTCTGGTTATAGTGGGCTTCCCTGGCCAGTCTCAGCTCTCTCCCAGCTTTGGCCTCTCTGATGGCTGACCTACAAGGTCTACTAACCTGCAGATTCTTTTCTTTAGAGATCTGTCCTTCCCTCCATTTCTTAAACTTTCCCTTTTTCTTCCTTAGCTTCTCCTGAAATTCTCTGTTCATCCAAATAGGCTTCTTGAATGACAGATCATAGTAACTTCACCCTTAGGCCACTCATGTTCTGATAAGGTTACCCCAACATGGCAAATGGTCCCAGAGGAACATCATTTCAGTAATGGAAGATAGCACTGGGGAAAGGGTAGAGGCCTGTCTCCTTATGTCTGGTGATCCTGATACCTTTTTTCGTGATATCCAGGAGTGCTTTTAATCCTCAATATTGGAAGATTCAGGTTGAGAAAGCATGAGAAAGCACTCCCTCCATGGTAGAGCAGTTCTGTTTGGCCAGCTGACTCTGTGGTAGAGCAGTTTTGATTGGCCAAACCTGCCAAGCAAGCCAAGGCTGTTAGCTTTTCTTAAAGAGGAAGCCCTAATTTTCTTTCTGTAGAAACTGCAGAAGCCCTCACTTCTTTGGATAAAGATTTGCCTCGTGATTTTTTTCTCTCCCTTCTCTGTTGTCTTCAATCCCCCACATTCAAGAAAAGAAAAGAAAGAAATAGGCTCTGTCTGGGCTTGGCTCCCCCTTCCCCTTCTGAGCTTTCCCAACCACGTGCAGAACACTTTTCTGCTTCAATGGGGGGGGGGGGGAGACCGAGTTCAAATCAATCTGAATTCAGCAGGATCCACACCGGAAAAAAACAAAGTAAGTGCAGAATCAGGCCTGCACCCAGAAGCGATATCACAGTGGTCTAGGATTTCCCCAAATTGTTGTATGCCACCCCAATATGGCTGTGCCGATAGGGATGGTCCTATAAATCAGTGGTCCCCAACCTTTTTATCACCAGGGACCACTCAACGCTTGACAATTTTACTGAGGCCCGGTGGGGGGGTAGTTTACTCCTCTACTCTCAACCACTGCCCTAACGCTCTCTGATCACTATGGTAATTTTTAAACATCCCTTCAAAATAAGATACAGACACGCCACAACAATCAACATAAGGAATATTTTATATTCATGGAAATTTTAACTCATGACAATGACAAATCAATGGGAACCCTGAGCTTGTTTCTCTGCAACGAGATAGTCCCATCTGGGAGTGATGGGAGACAATGACACCCGAAGTGTGTTGTAAAGGGCCCGGGGGGGGGGGAGGCGTCCTTTGCGGCCCACCTCCAATTAGTCGACGGACCACATGTGGTCTGCAACCCACAGGTTGGGGATCGCTACTATAAACGATGGAGTGACCATCACAGGTTTTCCCTCTTATAAAGCATCCCGTCATTAGAGAAACAGAGAGTGAACTTTGCACAGACAAGGTACCTGGCAGCTTGCCTGATCCAGAGAAAAAGCACCTGGAAACTATTCTGGACACAGAAAACCTCCCCACCATGTGCATTGAGATGAACAAGATAAGATATAAGGCAGAGCTAATTGGATAAATGTTTATCAAACTTTGTACAGAGTGGTTAATTAGCTAATGACCTAATTTGGATGTGTTATTCTGATCGTATAAAAATCTGTACCCAGTGTGGCTCTGGGTGAGCGCTGGATTATAGACAGGAGTCAGAGTGTCACCCATTTTTAATGCTGCAGCAATTAAAATGTTTTTTGAAAGAATTCTCTGACATTGTGGATTCTTGGACGTCTCCCCACAATGTGTAAAACAAACCTGAACTCCCTAGCATGGGCATATCATAAATACAATCAATCTATCCAGGGGCAGTCAAACTGCGGCCCTCTAGATGTCCATGGACTACAATTCCCATGAGCCCCTGCCAGCATTTGCTGGAGGGCCACAGTTTGACTACCCCTGAATCTATCTATCGAATTTATGGTTAAAACCATTGAGACTGAGGCATTCCCAGAGCATCATCATGTCACTTTTTTTGCACTTATCCAGAAGTGATGTTGTTTCCCAAGCCCACGCCTTGAAAATACTCCTGCTGGCGGTGACCCCAAGTACATCCTAAAGCACTCCTTCCTTTTTAATCCACCAATGTTCAATCCAAGATGATAGTGTAGGGTGGAGGAAAAGATTGAGCAGTGCAATCTTATATAAGCTGCCCCAAGGCCAACTCTGCAGGCAATTGCACTAGAAATGAATGAAATGGTGACAAGTTGAGGAAGCCATGGCCTTCCGTTTGCAAGACCTGAGCAAGGCTGTTAAGGGCTGGACACTTTGGAGATCACTAGGGTTGGCTGAAATCAGAAGTGACTCTACTGCACATACCACGCAGATGCTGCTGCTAAACCCAACTAACATGTTGCCAAACCACCCAAATGGCATTTGTATTGATCACTGATAACTTTAAATATTTGCAAGGCCATTTAGCTGGTTGACTTCCATCTTTCTTATCCTCCTCCATATTAAAAAGTTGGGGTTACTGGATTAGTCTATTTGGTACACCATGACTCAGGAAATTGTTCTATTTGGTTTCTTCTTCTTTGTGTTCTTCTCAGTTATACTCTTCAGTGTCTTCTGCTTTGTCTTGATGGATAGTTTTGAAACAGTGCTAAAGCATGGGGTGAAAGCGCCCAAATTGAGTGGGTTCCTCAGCAGCTTTACACTTTTCTGCTCAAGATTATGCTTCAGGTGAGGAGGATATGCCATTTCCCCCAAGGTTGCAGCAGTCTTGTCTATTGGAGAATACATGGCACATTTCCCAGTTTTCTGCAATATTTGTATGGCTAGAATATTTTGGAAAGTTTTAGCTGAAAGGTTTTGGATGCAAGACATAGAATCCTAGAATCATAGAGTTGGAAGGGGCCATACAGGCCATCTAGTCCAACCCCCCTCAACGCAGGATTAGCCCAAAGCATCCTAAAGCACCTCCTCATTTTTTTATACCTTAGATAAGATGATTCCCACATTAAAAGTTTAACCAATTTGAAAGCCCACAAAAAACATAAAGGCACTTTCAAGCTCTGCTTGTCCTTAACTTTCTCCTCCTCTCTCTCATATCTCAAATTTTCTCTCTGCTATTTCTAGTTGGGAGTCCCATTGTCTTCTCCAAGGAAATCCAAGATGCAGCTTCTCCTTTTGTTTCCTCTGATTATTTCTCACAGTACCCACACACTCTTAATAAACAGTCACACCTGCCCTGTAGAACTGACATGGAAACCTTTTAATTCTGCTTCTTTCAACGTGGGCTCTTCATAATTAATCTTTTTTTAGATCACATTGCTTCTTTGTTTGTGATAGGGAGGGAGAGGAGGATAGAGAGAGACCTCTTCCACTTGTCCAGCAGTGGAGCAAATTCCCGGTTCTGCTAGAAGTGAATGCCAGGCCAAGGCCATCCCAGGCATGGCCTGATAGGCCCTCCATTGTGTCACGGCAAGGAAAGGCAGATATATCCACGTAGCCTTTTTTGCCCCAGGAGGCAATGGGCCTATGTCGGGGCAGGTCCATGTGGCAGGGAAGAGTAGGGCTATCCTGACCTGGCTCCTCCCCTGATTATGGTGTCCCAGAAGGGACAAAAAATGCACCAGGTGGCTCGGTGTCACTGCACAGTGCTGTAGAGCTGCCTGGGGCATTGTTTTTTTTAATTTTTAAGAATACAGTATTGCAGTAAACCACAATACCATGTTCTTAAAAATAGGAATAAATACCAGGCCCACATCACCCTGCAGTGCGGTGGAATCGCACTGCCACGACTCCTGAGTGGCAGCACAAATCCAGAGTGACAAGGTGAACCGGGCCAAATGCTTCCTCATGTGGGAGCAGGAAGAGGCAGGCAACCTGCCCCAGTTCAAGATAGATAGATAGATAGATAGATAGATAGATAGATAGATAGATAGATAGATAGATGATAGAGAGAGAGAGAGAGACAGACAGACAGACAGACAGAGAGAGAGACAGACAGAGAGAGACAGACAGACAGAGAGAGAGAGAGAGACAGAGAGAGACAGAGACAGAGATAGAGAGAGAGACAGAGAGAGAGAGAGAGACAGAGACAGACAGAGACAGAGATAGATAGAGACAGACAGACAGACAGAGAGAGAGACAGAGAGAGAGACAGACAGAGACAGAGATAGATAGAGAGACAGAGACAGAGAGAGAGACAGAGAGAGATGGTGTCTGCGTGGTAAACATCAGAGAGAGAGAGAGAGAGAGAGAGAGAGAGAGAGAGAGAGAGAGAGAGAGAGAGAGAAAATATCACCATGCTAAAATAACATGAACATATGAAGCCATCTTTTACTCAGTCAGATCATTGGCCCATCATAGTCACTACTGTCTACTCTGGCTCACCAGGGTCACAGCTGAAAGTCTTTCACATCATTTGCCTACCTTTTAAACTGGAGATTTGGGAGTCTGAACCCAGGAACGTCTGCATGCCAAGCAATATCTGCTTCTCAGTGTTCTCCCCTGCTCTGCCTTCAGCCCAAGGTTTCCCAGTCCTTAGAGGATTCTTCCTCTCCTCCCTCACTGCCCTGGGGTCAAAACTGCCTCTTAGAACATCAGCCACGGTGACCCTTTGTTGTCGTTTTTGCCATTGACTTATGGAAATCCCATGGGGTTTCCAATGCAAGAGACATTCAGAGAGGGTCTGCCATTGCCTGCCTTTGCATCATGACCCTGGTAAAGAAGGCTAATCACATCAGAACCACAAGTTGTCATAGTCTGTCTGTATACCACATTGGTCAGATCCTACCTGGAGTTCTGGAGGCCTCACTTCAAAAGGGGCATGGACAAAATTGAGAAAGTTTACAGGAGAGCAATGAGAGTGATCTAGGGCCAGGGGACAAAGCCTCATGAGGACTTGGGAATGTTCAGCCTGAAGAAGAGGTGGCTGAGAGGGTACCTCTTTGCTGTCTTTAGGTAATTGAAAGGTTGTCACTTAAGAGAGGGCAGGGAACGATTCCTGTTGGTTGCAGAGGAAAGGACGCGCAGTAATGGGTTTAAACTACATATAGAACGATATCGGCTAGGTGTCAGGAAAAAAAATTCACAGAATAGTTCAGCAGTAGAATTGACTGCCAGAGGAGGTGGTGAGCTCCCCCTCACTGGTGGTCTTCAAGCAGCAGCTGGACAGATCATCCTGGATGCTTCAGGCTGATCCTGCATTGACTACATGGCCTGTATGGCCCCTTCCAACTCTATGGACGTTATTGGTGGTCTCCCATCCAAATACTGGCCACAGCCACTTAGATTCTGAGATCTGGTGAGATTGGCCTGAATATGTCTAGAAAGGGGGGAAATTGGACCATTAAAGTCAATGGCACCATTAAAATCTATGGGAATGTTCCTATTTCTATCTTCTCTGAGGCCTGGAGTGGGGAAGTTTGTGATAGAGGCTCCAAACATTCATTGTAGCTGCAGGAGCTTTTCCTCAAAAGAACCCCAAAGTTTCAAAAAGATTGGACCAGGGGGTCCAATTCCAGGGGTTTCCATGTTCGGAATAGAAACAGATTCATTGGTCTTGTTTTGTCATTTTCAATAACTGAGGTTGGATGGGGGCATCCCCTTTGGGTGCCCCTAGGATTAGACCCCCTGATCCAATCTTTTTGAAACTTTGGAGTTCTTTTGAAGAGAGGCGCCCGCAGCTATACTGGAAATGAGAAGCTTAACAAAACAGGTGGGGGAGAAGCTTAACAAAGCAAAAGCAACCAAGAGGACTAGGATAGGGGGACACCAATCTCCAGGTGGGACCTGGGGATCATCAACAACTATTACAGCTTATCACAGCACCAGACATCAGTCCCACTGGATAGGCGGAGGGGAGCTGGGGAATCTCACACACACTAAGGCTCAGGGATGCCACCCTCCAGGTGGGACCTGGAGATAATCAAGACCCAGGAGGTCAGGCGAGTATACTGGCATGTTGTGTGCTACAGTGGGTGGGTCAATGAGGGTCCTAGCCAAGCCTCAGACCCCACCAACAGCTATCGTTGAGCCTGTATGGTCCTGTGAACTCCCCACAACCAACTTTTCACCCAGGATCCCGTTTGTCTGCCGGAGAGCCCAGAGACCTGAGTGGGTCGGAATACAGTGCAACTAGGATGGTGCCTCCCTGAAAGCAGAACCCTCATTGTGGAGGAGATAGCGGTGGTCCTCATCTTCCGGTCCATTGGATGCTGTGAGGACCGCTGGCACTTCTGGAGAGCTCACTGAGATTGCCTGGCTGAAGGTGGCCTGAGGAGTGACCAGGGATGCCCAGGGATGGGCACAGGCTGCGGCGATGAGACACCATGGTGTGAGCTCCAACAGGCTTTGGACACTGAGTTAAACCTGTAGCGCCCAAGCTGGAGCCACAACCAGTGGCAGGAAGGCAGCTGCGTGAGGAGAAAGGGAGGAGATGCAAGGTGAAAGAGTCCCCACTTTGATCAGCTGTTCGCAGAGGGAGGAGGGGGTTTCCCTCCCCGAGGATGACGACAGACTCCTAGCAAGGAGAGTGGCTTCTATGGGTTCAGGTAGTCTAGTCATTCTGCACATGGAGAATAATGCACTTTCAATCTGCTTTTGCAGCTGGATTTTCCTGTGCAGAACAGGAAAATCTACTTCTAAGGTGCACTGAAGGTGCCGCCAGGTGTTTGCCCGGCCTCTTCTCGGATCCAGAGGAGGGAGAATTTTCTCCGCCAGACCTAGTCCACCTCGGATTAGTGCCTCCAGATGAGGCAGCTGGGGTGAAGTCTGCCACTTTTGTGGGGTTTTTTATTTTCAATAAAATAAAATAAATACCCCAGGAGGCTCTACTTTGCAGTGATGCAGAGCTGACTGGGGCATTTTTTGTCTCTTCCAGGATGCCGTAGGTCAGGGAAGGAGCAGGGTTTGGATGCTCTGACTGTTTCCTGCCAGATGGGCCTGGCTCAACACAGGCCCCAAGGGCTCCTGCAGCAAGGAAGGGAATGCGGGAAGAATTTGCGTTCCCTTGCCATGGGGCAACCGAGGGCCCGAGTCGAGTCAGTCCTGCTGGCCCCAGCCTGGCATCAATGTCATCTGGAAGCAGGGACTAGGCCCACAGCCAGAAGAGCGCTGGCCCGGCCCTTAGTCGTCGTGCGGAAAAGGTATCCGTGGCTGCTAGCCCTGGTGACTGAGGAGAATCTCAACGACACAGAGGCCCCAAGCCTCTGCATCCCAGAGCCAGGAGGCCACGTCAGGGAATGGCCTCGACCTCTGCCCTGTTGTTGGTCGTCCACAGGAATGGGTTAGACAGTCTCTGTGTGAGACAGGATGCTAGACTAGATGGACCAGCGCTTAAGTATATGTTACAGTAGACAGTAAAAGAGGCTCATCTCCAAGGAACATTCTGCAGGGGAAAGCAAAGGCAAAGCACCTCTGCTTGACACTTGCCTTGAAAGCACCTTGCTGGGTCAGAGGAACTGCTTGGCCGCTGGACTAGATGGACTACTGATCTCATCCAGCAGGGCTCTTCTTACATTCCTATCCATGGCCCCACTCTTAAACAAATGGTTGCGTGATGCTTCCTTATCTGAAGCCCATTAAGACCAGATGGGGGCGGACCAGGCTTTCTCAATGGGGGTTTCTGGATGACCCTGGAAGGCCATTCCAAATGGGTGGGAGTTAATAATTTTTTAATTTTAGAAAAGTTAAACCTTTATCGTGTGATATAATCCTATATGGTCATATTGACCTGCTCCCCTCCCCAAATGACCAATGATGGGCCTGGAGTAGGTGGGAAGGGGAGGGGCCTCAGGTGGGTGCGTTATGCCTCTCAACCATATTCTCTACCATCGTGCCCCTTCTGGGGTTTCTCGAAGCCTGAAGAATGTTTTAGGGCAGGGGTATCAAACTGCGGCCTTCCAGATGTCCATGGACTACAATTCCCATGAGCCCCTGCCAGCATTCGCTGGCAGGGGCTCATGGGAGTTGTAGTCCATGGACATCTGGAAGGCCGCAGTTTGACTACCCCTGTTTTAGGGGTTTCTCAATGGTAAAAAAGTTGGGAAAGGCCGGTGTACACTCACTCGTGGTGTGTCTTTCCAGGATTTCAGAGATCTTCCACATTGCCTGTTTATCTGATCACGTTCAGTGGAGACCAGGCCTTCTGCAGGAATCCCTGCACCACCAAGCCACGGCCTGACCAGGATCCATGAATACATGAATGAATGTTGCACAGCTAGAGGGTATTCTGCACCAGCTACTGAAAAGGAGTTGGAAGGAGTCCTATGCACAGGTTAAAATGCAGGTGTGTCAAAATCTCCTTCATCGTCTGGAAGGGGCCTTTAAAAGGCCATACAGCTATCTGTGGCAAAGCTTACGCTGACATCTTGTGGCTGATCTTGTGTACTCGTCAAATGTTGAGGTTCCTTTATTAGTCTTGGCTCACTGCATTTACCGTGGAGTTTTATCCCATCATTAAGGCTCGAGAGGGGCCAACTGCAGCAGGGATTCACTGGAGGAAACCGAAGTGTTGGGATTCAAGGCTTGCATAGATTGCATAGGACCTGAAGACCCTTCGGTGAATCTGCTTTGGGTCAAGGCTGTGGCCGAGGAAAGGCCCTCTGCACATGCTCAGAAGCACTCCTGGAAAACAGGCTTTGGCACTGAGCCATTGCTGCCAAATTCTTTTATTTATTAAATAGTGGGCCCAGTATTTGAGACTGACTCCCTTCCTATAACCCAAAGGAGTCCTACGCTATGCCACCTCCAACTGGCTGCGGATCCCTGGCCCCAGAGAAGCATGTCACTCCTCAACAAGGGCCAGAGCCTTCTCGGTCCTGGCCCCCACCTGGTGGAACGAGCTCCCTGAGGAGATCAGAGCCCTGCCCAAACTTCCACAATTCCGCAGGGCCTGCAAGAGGGAGCTCTTCCACCAGGCATTCGCTTGAGGCCAACCGAATCAGAACATCTGCTGCCCCCCCCCAGACACCCTTTCATGACTGAAAATTTGTTCTCCCCACCATTGTTATTCATGTTGTGTGGTAATTGTTACTGATATATTGTGCTGCACTATTGCTGAATACATTCTTCAGGATTTGAGAAACCCCAGGAGAGGTATGATTGAGCAGGGTGTGGTTGGGAAGCAGAGCTGTGGACACGCCCACCCAGGGCCCCTCCCCCTCCCGCCTTCCAGCCCATCGTTGTCTAAATTCATCATTCCTGATAAATGTTTAACACGCTTTAAAATATATTAAAAATTAACTCCTACCCATTTGGCAAACCCTTCCAGGACTGTCAAGATAGATAGATAGATAGATAGATAGATAGATAGATAGATAGATAGATAGATAGATAGATAGATAGATAGATAGATAGATAGATAGATAGATAGATAGATAGATAGATAGATAGATAGATTGATTGATTGATTGATTGATTGATTGATTGATTGATTGATTGATTCGATTTCTATCCCACCACTTTCCATAGACTCGTGGTAGCTGAGAAAGCCTGTCCTATGTACTTTGCACCTGGATTTTCCTTTGTCAATTGCCAAATTCCACTTGCAAAGGACTGATGAAGTGGATTCTTCAAGCAAAGGCTGGATACACACTTTTCTTGGATGCTTTAGGATGCTTAGGGCTGATCCTGCGTTGAGCAGGGCGTTGGACTAGATGGCCTGTATGGCCCTTCCAACTCTATGATTCTGTGATTCTATGATTCTGTGATTGAAATGGAATACTTCCGCATGTGTGAAAGTGGCCACAAGTGTGTCCTCGAGGCATCCCAGTAGAGCATTCTTGTGCAGTCCAGCCGGGGTCATCATTTCCCCTTCGCACCCTCTCCTTGCTTCCTCCAGAAAAGTTTTTTGTGTCAGGTCCACCGCATTGCCTGTTTCTCTGCCTGTCAGCTATTGACCCTGCATTAATGTTTTTTTTTTCTTTTACTTTTTCCATATTAAAAGATTTTTGGTCGTAAATGACGTAATTTTTGTCTCACACGAGAAAATATGTGGAATTCTTCCCCTCCCCTCCCCAAAGCCAGATGCCCAGCAGGTTTGAAACCCCTGTCCATGGAGTTTCTATAAATTGCATGCTGTCTGTATCAGCACCTTGCTATACCTGCTATGTCAGATAGCTTCCTGGTGGTGACGTCTCTATAAGAACAGCAGAACTGTGCACATTTCCCAGCCCTAATCTCTTGCTGGGCAAAGTCCAGAGGCCAATGAGTGAGATAAAGCCTTTCTCCAATATCTAAGTCGAAGACAGCAGAGGCTCCTGAGCAACTAGAGAAGAATGGCAACATCATGGTTAATCCATACAGAAATCCTTTGATTTACATCGTCATTTTGCTCCAGGAGGTAAGAGTCTGAAATAAATGGTGGGGGGTTGGCCTGGGCAAGATGAAGCTGGGAAGATTCTAAGATGGACGTATGGTTTCTTTTCCCCATCTCCTGCAGATACAGGGTGAGGAACGGTGGGGGAGCTATGAGCTTAAGCTACAGTTAGGATATTTTCTTCCAAAATCATTGTGAGATATTTTTACAGTGGGAGATCAGCAACAGCCCAAAGGGAGAGGATGAGGCACCTCCTCTCATTATGACTAGTTCAAAAGAGCCTGGGGTAATTGCAATTAAAGCGGAAATAAACATTTACATATATTCAAATTATGCCAGGTCAATCTGGGGCTGAAGAATCTCAGATTCATGATGTGACTAGAGAATCTGAATTTTGGATGGGGTGCTCATACTTTAGTATTTGAACTCTAAGACTAATTAACTTCTGATGGCCTTATGCTAATTAAATTCTGGAGGCCAATTAACTTCTAATGGGCCAGTTTTGATTTTGGGGAGTTTCAAATATGAAACATTTACTGAAGTTATGAGGAAGGATAGAACATTTATTCTAGATATATTATGGCTCTTTATTTCCAGGGAAAACATAAGAATATAAGAGAAGCCATGTTGGATCAGTCCAATGGACCAGTGATAGTCAACCTGTGGTCCTCCAGATGTCCGTGGACTACAATTCCCATGAGCCCCTACCAGCATTTGGACATGGACATCTGGAGGACCATAGGTTGACTACCCCTGCAATGGACCATCCAGTCCAACACTCCTTGTCCCACAGTGGCCAAAACGCAGGAGCCATCAAGAGGTCTACTAGTGGGGCCAGAACTCCAGAAGCCTTCCCACTGTTGCCTCCCAAGCACAAAAATACGGAGCATCCCTGCCCCATGTGGAGACTTTTCCAGTGGAGGCAGCATTCAAAAATGTAACCTACCACAATTCTTTCCAGCATGACAGGCTTCTGCCCCCTCATTCTAGCTTAGGTCTGGCCTAGCAACTTTCCGCATTCTGTGTAAGTCACAGGTGAACATCCCTTCCTTAAATCCAGCTCTTTCAGAATTTTGTTGTTTACAGTCCTGCTCCTCTGGGAGGTAAATTAAATTGGAGTGGTTGAGGGGCAAGATGTTAAGTTTAGAAATGCCCTTCCAATAACCTTTCTGAGACTGATTGTGCAGTGGGGTAGCATACCCCTCTGCTTCCTGTGTACTAACGGGGGAAGAAATCCCCCAACACATGGTCAGCCCCAGAGTTGTGCGTTCGCATGCACAACTCTGGGGCAGAAAGGGTCTGTCATGCCTTACTGTGGCTGGGGGGGGGGGGGTTCACAGCATGAAGATGGGATGCGGCACAATGCTATCCCACCATCATGGGGGTGTAAAAACACCCCGTTTGACTCTGCTGCGCTATGAAGTGCATGGAGCCGAACGGGGCATTTTGTGTTCCCGCTATGTGTGCATGGGCGTGGCCCAGCATAGCTGCCAATAGCACCCACACAGGGCATCAGAAGCCCTAAAGTGGACCAGGGCCAGGAGGGGGCCAGGCCAGTGGTAACATCATGCATAAGTGGGGATGTGCCCTAATGTCATGCAGGCGCAGGCCTGGCCTTTTCCCCCCATGCATAATCAGTCTGCTCCTCTTTTCCAGTCATTCACACTGAATCTCTCTGTCTCTGTCTCTGTCTCTCTCTAGGTTTCACTGTTCATCGATTATTGAGGAAACCACTTGTAAGTTCTTTTTTGACTGGTGTTCAGTAATACTAGAAGGATTCCCTGAGGTCCATGATGTTGCATCATGAGTAAAGGCTCCAAGAGGAAAGATTCAGGTCCCAGTTGAGAACAGGGTCAGGAAGTCTTATGAAAAGGTTATTGAAGTGAGAGTATGTAACAACAGTGTCAGAACTTACAAACAGAGTGTGTGTGTGTGGGGGGGGGATCTTTCCTGCAGCTTAATCTCTGCTGATGCTTTATGTTAATGAAGCCAGATGTGATTAGGGATGCACGTTTGATTAGGGATACTCCTAGTTTTGTGAAAATGGATCGAAAGACACCTCATTTTGTACAGGAGTGTGCATGTGAATAAAGGAACTTTTTTCTCCCTCCCAAATTACTGCAACTCAAAGAGCACCCAATAAACTGAATGAGCAATAGATTGGGGGAAGGGGGGGTGAGCAAAGGAAATACTTCTTTACTCAATTAGTGGTTAATTAGTGGAATTTACTGCCAGTGGATGAAATGATGGCCATAGGATGGACAAAGTCATGGAGGAAAGGGCCACCAGTGGGCTGCTATCCATGGTGAGTAAGGAAAACCTTACTCTCTGAATACAAGGGGAAGGCCTTGACCTCTATGCTCTATTTCTTGGCCCTCCAGAGTAACCAGCTGGCCACGGTGAGAAACAGAATGCTGGACTTAGATGGCTCCAGCAGGGCTCTTCGTATGCCCCTAAGACCTAAACCTGCCACTCCCCTCTTACCTTACTGCATGCTGTGGCTTTAAACATTTATACTTAGGGTTGCCAGTTCCAGATCTCGTGACTACAGCATGTGTTAAAATATCCTGTGCAAAGCTGTGCTCTTCCAGACTAATCTGAAGATAAGAAGATGTTATTCTAATGCACACTGGATGACAATACATGGAACAGAAAAATATACCCAGGACTTCTGTAGGTCCTTGTTTAGTCTATATTAGGATTCTTATTTTAGGGGCATGTTTGCTCCAGCCCAAATTGGCATTGTAACCCAATGGAAATTTTCCACAAGGCAGGGAAAAGACAGCCTACACTGGGTGAATCTGGTGAAGGTTTTTCCTGCAGTGAGTGAGTGAACTTATTTGAGAGTCAGTGGACTTTGGGTTATTTTGACAGCTGTTATTGTGATTTATTATTATATATCTTTGTGACTCATTGTGTTCTACTGATATATATTAAATACGCTGTACATGCAAGCCTCCACGTATCGTTAACTTTTTACATTATTCTGTTTACTTTTGAACCATATACCCCTTGAAGGCTGACAGCCTCATATTTATACATCTAACCTGGATTACCTGCTGTACCAGAACCAGGCTCAGAGAAAAATGCTTAAAGCCCTGAAGTGTAGCACAGTAAGTGGTGGTGGTGGGGGAAGCAGAATTTAGTTTTCCTCAACTGCACAGTCCATTTTTATTTAAAATGGATCAAGATCCCCTTGCCTAATGTTCCTTCGAGACACTGGCCCACATGACTCCTATTGGCAACCAATAGACTTCTCCTTCCCTTCCAAATTGACTCCATTCCATCCCTTGCCATGATCTGGCTGGAGACGGAGGGTATAATGATTTCTACTTGCTTAGTCCTCCTCAAAAGAAGGACCACGTGCATTATTGGTGCCCTCCTCGTCCCCCCATGAATTAAGAAACCTGATGGGAAGTAAGTATTGGGGTCACTGTAGGTGGGCAGATAGTTGTGACTTCCTGCATTGGGCAGGGAATTGGGCTAGATGACCCTTGAGGTCCCTTCTAACTCTATGATTCTACGATTCTGTGATTCTAAGTAGATTCCTTTAAAATATGTGTCAAAGGAGCATTTTACCGATACCGTGGATCACCAAGAATAAAAGTAAAATAGTTCTAGATAATAGAATAATAGCATTGGGTCTATACAAGCCATCTAGCCCAACCCCCTGCTTAATGTAGGATCAGCCTCAAGCATCCAGGATAAGGATCTGTCCAGCCGCTGCTTGAAGACCGCCAATGAGCGGGAGCTCACCTCCTCCTTTGGCAGTCAATTCTACTGCTGAACTACTCTGACTGTGAAACATTTTCTCCTGATATCTAAGCCAATATCATTCTCCATGTAGTTTAAACCCATTACATCAGATAATCCTCTACTGCCAACAGGAACCTTTCCCTACCCTCCAAGAGACAGCCTTTCAAATACTTCAAGAGAGCAATCAGGTCCCCTCTCAAGCTCCTCCTCCCCAAGCTGAACATTCCCAAGCCCCCCAGCCTGTCCTCCTAGGGCTTGGCCCCCAGGCCCCAGATCATCCTCGGTGTTCTCCTCTGACCCCTCTCCATTTTGTCCATGTCCTAAATAAAGGCTGAACTCTTCCCTAGAAGCTAAAGTGACTAAACCAAATACTCCGGTCACATTATGAGAAGATGAGAGTCACTGCAGAGGACAAAAATACTAGGAAAACGTTGAGGGAAGCTGGAAAAAAAGGAAGACCCAACAAGAGATGCAGGGACTCAGTTAAAGAAACCATGACTTTCAGTTTGCGAGGCTGTTCATGATGGGATGTGGCAGGATGATTTGACAGAGCTGTCAAACTAGATGGGGCCCAGCTGAGGCTGCTGTGATGCAGGAAGATGGAGTCCCCAGGTGTAGCCAATTAACTCCGTAGACAGGCTGCAGTTAAGCAAGGCAGAAAGGGCTCTCAGCGTGGGTGCAACCTCTGCACAAGCCCACCTGCCAACTTGACTCTGGTTCCTGACCTGCCCTTGCTTCAGCAAAGCTCTGCCCGACTGATCTCTGGTCTCCTGACTTCTGCCATGGCTTCTTGGATAACGACTATTTATTTATTATTATATTTATGGTAATTGGACTTCGTTCTGGCTGTGACCCTGACTCCCCAGTTCCCGACTTCGGATAGCTAGTGGACTACTCCCCCGGCTCTCCCCTGGACTTTGATCTGACTGACTGACCAACTGGTGTTAAGACCTGAACTTGGACTCTGTGCTTGGTTTGTGAATTGGGCATGGCTTACTGGCTGAGGGTGTAGCTATTTGGACTGTCATTGGGTGTGCCCGGCTAGGGCAGCACAGTATCTGATTATTTGTCTGTGCCCTACCCCTAGCCCTAACTCTAGCCCTAACCCTCATCATGGAGGAGAGCAGATGTGTGGTGAGGGAGCTCTGCCAGCGTCCGTGAGTTTGGGGGAAAAAACCAAACAAACAGCCCGAAAAAGGGGGACCAGAGTGGAGGAGGGGGTGCCACAACATCAAGGGACTATAACAATGGAGGAGAATAGCCCAGGAGGAGAGGAGTTGTGGCAAACTTTGGAATTCGTAAACAGGGACACAGCAAATAACTGTCCAGCCCGACAACACCGGCTGCAGCGGACAGTAGACAGTGTTACCTGGTGGGAGAGGCAAGAAAATGTAGTGGCAGTGGGCTATAGGCGCTGCAAGAAGCTGGCACTGGTCCATGAATCAGAAGGGGACCCCCAGTACTGGGGGAGGGCACCCTACAGAGGGGGAAACTGTAACAGAGAGTGGGAAAATCACAGTAAAGCTCCATAAAACGGTGCTAGCACAGAAGACGCAGGCAGGACACCCGGAAGACCAGGCAGGCAGCCAAAGTCGGCGCAAAACATGATGGAGGCGGGCAGGCAGAGGCCAAGCCCCACAGCCCCTTGCCCTCCTGGCAACGCGGAAAGCACGGGGGCAGCAGACAGCTAACACTTTGATGCCACGGACTTCCCCCCACTGTCTCAAGGAGGGAGCCCCAGCGACTGCACCACAGCACCATGACACCCAGATGGGGGCCCAGGCTCTCCAAGCACTGAGTTGGGCCCCAGGGGAGAAAGTCAAACAGCTCCCGGGGAAGCAGGTGGACCCCCGCACCATCAGGACACCACGGGAACTTCTGACAGGCAAGCATGTGCCAGGGACCCTCGAGCAGCCATGGTAAGGGTGCCACGGGCCCCAGGGTGTGACAGCCCCTGCCAATGGAGCCCCCCCACCCCTCCACCCTTCTGGATGGCAGTGGCCAGGTGACAGGGGACCAAGGACAGTGCAGGGCCACTCCCACAGCACTGCTATGGTGACCCGGACAGCACCAGAAGGGCCCCAGCAGCCAGAGAAGTCCTAACAGCAGTGGCAGCGCACGGCAGTCACCGTGCTGGCCACTATGGGGGCACACCGAGCCTTCTGGAGGTACCTGGCAGCCAGAATCGGTACCTGGCAGCCACAAGGCCAAGCTGAAGGCTCAGCAGCGGTTCGAGGATATGCCACAGGAATTTTTTTTTTAGGGCTAGGGTTAGGGTTAAGGGGACTTTGGGTGGGGCTAGCCCCTCTGCCTCGCCGCCCCTGTCCCGTGTCTCCTGTCCTCCTTCCCCCAAGTGTTTATTGGGAGCCTTTCTATGATTTTACATAGTTGGTGTCAACATTCCGCCTCATTGCATTACACAGTGTGTTTCCCTTTCCTCCCCCCTCCCCATGTCCGTCTCAGTGTCCATCATCTGTTTTCCGTGGTCCTGTCCGTATTCTGACCCATTGCCTTCATTTCAGGTGCCGGCCCACTTTGGTTGCGGTGCTGTGCAGCTGCCCTCCCCTCCCCTGCCTTCCCCCCATTCCTGATTGGTGGTGATGGTGGCAGCCATGGCAATGGGCGTGTGGTGTGCCATGCTCCCCCCTTTGCATGTCCCCCCTCAGTGGTGGGTTCTCTGTCCCCCCCCCCCATCCTGACTCCCTTCCCACCCCCGTGCCTGTGCAAGTCCGCTGCTGTTGTCCGTCCGGTGCATCGTCTGCTGCCTGCCCCTGGCTGCCCCTTGTGAGGGCACTGTCTGTATCCCTCTGGGGTCCCCCACGTGATTTCCCGTGGGTACCCATGCCCTTCCCTGTGCCCCATGGGCCCATGCCCCCCCGCCCATCCCACCCGCTGCCCATAATACGTCATTGTCCGTTTCCCTTTTGTAGTTCATTGTCCTGCAACGTACGGCCTCAGGATGTCCCAGACGAGTTCCAGGCTGTTCTGGTCGCCCTCCTCCCCCGGGGTCTGTCACTGTCTTTGCCACCACTACTGCTGCTGCCGCCGCCTGTGCATAGAGCTACCCTATGAGCCGGCACTGCCTGCCATTTCAGCTTTCATAAGGGTTAAATTATGGGCAGAAAGGAGCCAGCTGGATATTAGGGGATTAAAAAAAAAAATTTTTTTTGCAGTCCGAGTAGTTCAGTAGTGGAATCGGTTGATTAGAAAGGTGGTGAGCTCCCCCTCATTGGCAGTCTTCAAGCAGCGACTGGACAAACACTTGCCAGGGATACTTTAGGATGATCCAGCATTGAGCAGAGATTTGAACTGGGTGGCCTTTTTGTCCTTTTCCAGCACTATGATTCTAAGGTCTTTTCTGTTCAAGGCTGACTTTTGGCAACCAGCAACAACAAGGTCAATTTGGGATAGAAGAACCTGGCTGCTTTGGATCTGCATGGTGTTCCACACCAACTTCAGCTGGGAGATATAGCCTTCTTTAATAGAGTGGATTGACTGAGTTAGTACCCTGAAGTTCCTGAGGTTGAATGAATCTCAATGGATAGATGTAGAAATGCATCAGTGATGCTAGTGGGTCCACCAAGCCTTAGCAGGGCACGGGATGGACGGGATAAAGGAAGAGAAAGGAGCAAACAACAGACCCCCCCCCCAAACAGTTTCTCCATAGCTCTGTCTACACACCCATTGAAGAGTTCCTGTGATGTCTCATATTCTATCTCACACATTCGTCTCTCTCCTTTTCCAAGGTGTATCTATGGTTTCCGCTTTTTGGATAGTTGCTGTTTTAAAAAAACGGAAATGCTTGAGATTTCAGACTCACCATTCTTAATGTAAGTAAATACTGGGCATTTCTACTAGCAGTGGTCTCAACAGAGGATGGTGGCATCGATCATACCAAACAAGGGATTGGATCGGCCAAGTCAATGCTGAATCAGAACATACCAGCTCAGGGCACAGAGTTAATGGAAATCAAGCTGCGACAAAGTTGTTGTTTTTTCCCCCACCAACAGGTTGTTGTGGCTGATAAATATTGTACATTGCTCAGAATTTCAAAGACTTAACATGTCTCTAATATGGAACTTCAGTGATGAGGGAAGTTTCACCTGTGGAAATTCTAGCTGTGATACATGAACACATGAGATGGCATTTGACTGAGTCAGATCACTAGTCTGGACATGCCTGGACTAGTCATCAAGTCTGGACATGCCAGTGGCGGGAGAATGACAAGGGCAGGATTCACTCAACTGCTGAACCTCCAACAGACATTATTTATTTATTTACTAGAAATATAGCCCATTGCACTCTGAAATGCAATGGGTGCTAGGAGCGGCTGGAGTTTCGGAAGAAGGAGGAGATCTTGGTCTGTTCTTTGCCTTTCCCCCCGCCCCCATCCTCCGAGGCTTCGGGGAAGGGAAAGGAGGCCGGCCAGCCCATCTCCGACGCGTCAGCTGGGCTCCTTCGCCCTCCCCAAAGCCTTGCCCCCCCTTCCCAGCCAGCTCGGAGGCTTCGGGGGAGACAAAGGAGCCCGGGCGCCGTGTCTCCAACATGTCGGCCAGGCTCCTTCGCCCTCCCCAAAACTTTTGCGCCCCCCGCCCCCTTCACAGCTGGCTCGGAGTCTTCAGGGAAGGCAAAGGAGCCCGGGCAATGCATCTCTGACATGGCGGCCGGTCTTCATTGCCCTCCCCGAAGCCCTTGTCCCACTCTCCCCCTTTCCCTCCCCCACCTCCTCCCCCTCCCACCCCCACCCGGACCCAGCCCCAGCCCCAGCCCCAGCCCCAGCCCCAGCCCCAGCCCCAGCCCCAGCCCCAGCCCCAGCCCCAGCCCCAGCCCCAGCCCCAGCCCCAGCCCCAGCCCGGCCACCTACCTGGCATGTCAGCGGGCAGCCACTAATGGCAGTAGTGGGCTGAAGTCAGCAAAGGTGAGGGGGGGGGTCGGGGGGTCGGGAGGTCAGGAGGTGTTTCGTGCCTCCCTATTCGTCAGTCTGGGGCCAAGGGGCCAATCAGCAGCTGCGTTGTGTATGGCTGCTGATTGGCCCCTTGGCCCCGGATTGGCAAGCAGAGGGCCGAATTGGCAGGCATGAGTACGGGGGCAAGGACCAATGGTCCCCCTTCACATCCCAGACACAGCCCCCCCCTACCCCCCTTAGTGTTTTATTTATACCGCTCCCAGAGCGGTTACAGATTATATTTATAAACTGCCCTCCCCTGGGGCTTAGGATGGTTTACATAAAACAGGGAAAACAATGCAGATAACTCAGTAGTTATAAACTATAACAATACAATGATAACAATAGAACAATATAATAGAATAGTAGAACAATGGTGAGAACATAACTTCAACTACAGCATGCTGACAGCCCCGTGGGTTGGATGAATCGGTGGTGGATTTCATGGGAGGGAGGCTCGGGGTCCAATGGAAGGTGATTGTTTCAGGTTGACCTCAACCAAATGCCAGGTGGAGGAGCTCTCTTTTGCAGGCCCTGCAGAATTGTTCTCTTTCCATTTGGGCCCTGATCTCCTCTGGGAGCCCATTCCACCAGGTGGGGGCCAGGATGGAGAATGCTCAGGCCCTGGTTGAGATCAAGTGAGCTTCCTTGGGGTTGGAGATAGTGGAGCATAAAGCTCTTTGAAGGGTGTAGGCAGAAAGGCGGTCTTTCAGGTACACTGGTACCATGTATGGCCTTAAAGGTGATTACCAGAACATTAAGCCTAATCCGGAATTTGACTGGAAACCAGTGTGGCTGTTGGAGGATGGGCCAAATGTGTAGTTTCCAGGTCAAGGTTAAGGGCAGGCCTGCATAGAGCAAGTTGCAGAAGTCCAGTCTAGAGGTGACTGTCGCATGGATCACGGTGACTAGGTGTTCCGGGGCTAAGTAGGGAGCTAGTGATAGAATGCCAGCCATGTTACTTTCATGACCTGAGCCTCCATTGAGGGGAGGTATCGAGAATCACACCCAGGATCCTGGCAGAGTGAGCCACTGATAGCTACACTCCATTCAGGTTGGGTAGGCGCGCTTCCTTGCTTGGACCCTCTCTGCCCAGCCACACTACCTCTGTCTTTGGTTGAGCTTCAGACAACTCTGTTTGAGCCACCTCATCACAGCTTCCAGGCAGCTGGCTAATGTTTCCGGGGGAGAATCCATTAGGAGGAAGAGCTGGGTGTCATCAGCATACTGGCGACAACCCAGGCCAAACTTCCGCACCCGTTGAGCAAGAGGACGCATAAAGATGTTGAATAGGATTGGAGAGAGAACTGCTCCATGAGGGATTCTACACGCAAGCTGGTGGCGGTTTGATGCATTCTCACCTATTGTTACCCTCTGTCCGCGATCCCAAAGAAACGAGATCAGCCACTGAAGGGCTGTCCCTCTAATCCCAGCATCAGCAAGCTAGAAGCTCATGGTCGACTGTGTCGAACGCTGCTGGGAGGTCTAATAACACGAGCAGCACCGACCGACCCTGGTCCAATTGGCAACAGAGGTCATCCATCAGGGTTACTAACACTCTTTCTACCGGACTGGGATGGGTCTAAGACTGCAGCTTCTTCCAAGAATGCTGGCAGTTGGTCCACGACAGCCCTTTCAAGCATCTTCCCCAAAAATGTATGCTCCCCAAAGAGCACTAAGATCTTGTGACCAAGATCCCCAAAGAGGTAAAATTCATCCCTGGCCCTGGCTTGGTCGAATGCTCTGCCAGATGACACCAGGGTCCTGTAGAACCTTAATCAGCTCCACAGGGCCTGCAAGAGAGTAGTTCCCTCAGGCATGCAGTTGAGGTCACAGTTAACACTGAGAAGATGCTGGCCTCCCTGCTCAAAATTCCACCCGAAGGCAACATCTTAACCAGGGGTAGTCAAACTGTGGCCCTCCAGATGTCCATGGACTACAATTCCCATGAGCCTCTGCCAGCGAATGCTGGAGAATGCTGGCAGGGGCTCATGGGAATTGTAGTCCATGGACATCTGGAGGGCCGCAGTTTGACTACCCTGCCTTAAATACTCCATATCCCCCCCCAGAATTCCATCTTAATATTTTATAAGAAGACTAGTTGAATTTCAAAACTAAATTTTAGATTTTAAATTGTATTATATTTAATTACTTTGAAAGAAAGAAAGAAAGAAAGAAAGAAAGAAAGAAAGAAAGAAAGAAAGAAAGAAAACATGACATTATTAATAATAATCATTATCCTACTGTTGTATATTTTATACTCCTATATTATTGCATCATCATTATCATAATAAGTAGTCTGTATTCTTAACATTTCCACATTATTTCCAAAGCTGTGCTCCAAAGGAGCTAGCCTTGGATGCAGAACGAAATGCCTGGGAAATGTCAGCTTTCACTTAAAAAACATGAGCCATTTTCATAACATGCTCAAAGACTGCTAAATTTGATTAATCGGATGAGGCCTTGCTGCAGTCACTGGAGCTGAACATTCCGAGGCTTTGTTGATCTGCATCCAAACAGCTTGAGCACATCTGGCATAGAGATATTTCCTCTGTGTAGGTATAGACATGCATTTTTTTTCTCAACACTAACAACAAAAGCATCACGTCATCACCAAAATAAAAGATTAACACATTACATGAATAAATTTTAAAAATTCGCTCCTACCCATTCAGAAAACCCTTCCAAGGCCATCAAGAAGCCACAGGGTTTACGAAACCTTGGTTGGGACAGTCTGCCCTATGGGGCTGCCATAAGTTCGCTGTGACTTGATGGCACTTAGATCCATAGGTCATTTGTATAATACAGGGTAGGGAAATGAATGATCTCTTTGTGATGGAGAATATTGATCATTATATCTTACTGGCAAGGTAGAAAGAACAGAGCAGGTGAGGATGTTCTTGTTGGAGCTTCATAGGTCTAGGAGAAAGCCTGTTGTGAAAATCTCCTTTCTTTCTCTCTGCCCAGTCTCTTTATAGTCGTCTTTGGAATCATGAGCTTTACCATATTTTTGGTGATTTGTATGAAATGTTACAAAATGTGCATGGAATCTGAACCATCCCAACCACAAGGACCAGCAAGGAACCGACCCATTCCATCTATACCTTCTGTCCCACCTGTAAACATAGCTCCACCACAGCTCCAGGCCTGCGACCCTCCACCCTATAGTGAGGTAAGTGTATGTTGCATGTGTGTGTTTGTGTGGGGGAGGAGCATTCTACACAAGAATTGCTTTGTGCAAACCCTTGGAGCTGCATGGACAAATGCCTTGTGAGACAGGGGATTGCAGGGAAGAAAGGAAATGGGTGTGGTTGGTTGAAAAAGCTGGCTGTATGCCACCCACTGGATGATGAGTTTTGACAAGGAAGAAAATGTGGTCATTTCTCAGCAAGTCTGAGCCAACAAAAATGGCTGATGACAAAATGGAAGGCATTGATAGGAAAACCATTAACATCTGAGTTAATTCTTTCAAAATGTAGTATTAGGAGAAAAGCCAACCCGATACGTTATGTGAATATTTTTTAAAAATAATTCCTTTTCCACCAAGCATATCCCAAAAGTCAAGCACAGTTGGCCTTGGTTAGTTTTTGCATGGGAGAGTACCAAGAACAAACACAGACACCGGCCTTCTACTGAGTCAGACCGTGGGTGCATCAAACTCAGAACTGTTTACTTGGACTGACAGAGGCTCTCCAGGGTCCTGGCAGAGGTCGTTCACACTGCCTGACCCTTTTAACTAGAGATGTCAGGGATTGAACCTGGGACCTTCTGAATGCCAAGCAGATTCTCTATCCCTGCCACGGCCACTGTGTGGAGGCGGGCAATGAGCCACAAGGGGAGGGCGGTCTATAAACATCATACATAAATATAAATAAATAAACAAACCACCTCTGTTTGCCTCCTGCCTTAAAAACCTTATGATGTTGCCATAAGTTGGCTTTGACTTGTTGGGACATTACACACAGACACAGCACAAGATTTGATCATTGCAACCGTCGCATGAGATAATTTAGCAGAGAGAGTCTTTGGCCCTAATTCATCCTGTAAGTTTTGCGTGTGGGTAGGGATTTGAACCGAGATCTCCCTGCTCCTTCTTGCCCCTCCACAACACTGCATGTCTCCTGTATAGCTTGCTTGCAGGAGAGGAAAGAATTGTGAAGAGCTCGACATGCACGGTGGTCACTGATTTCAAAAATCTCCACTTCAATCTCCTAATGGCTGCGGGGGGAGGGGGGAGGTGTGCTGAGGAACCTTACAGAGGAAAGGGTAGCATTGAACCGTTTGGT